>NC_044343.1:13102570-13473061 GCF_007399415.2 Gopherus evgoodei
AATGGCTGCTTTAAAATCTGTTATAGAATGGCCAGGGAAATCGAAGTGTTCACCTACTGGCTTTTGTATGTTACCATTCCTGATGTCTGATTTGTGTCCATTTATTCTTGTACGTAGGGACTGTCCGGTTTGGCCAATGTACATGGCAGAGGGGCATTGCTGGCACATGATGGCATGTATCACATTGGTAGATATGCAGGTGAATGAGCCCCTGATGGTGTGGCTGATGTGGTTGGGTCCTCTGATGGTGTCGCTAGAGTAGGCAACGGGGCTTGTTACAGGGATTGGTTCCTGGGTTAGTGTTTCTGTGATGTGGTGTGTAGTTGCTGGTGAGTATTTGCTTCAGGTTGGGGGGCTGTCTGTAAGCAAGGACTGGCCTGTCCCCCAAGATCTATGAGAGTGAGAGATTGTTTTCCAGGATAGGTTGTAGATTGTTGATGATTTGCTGGAGAGCACAGTTATTGGGAGTGGACCACATCCACCCTGTCAACACTGGTTCTCCAGTTGTAAGGTAACTCCCTTCTCTTCATGTATCAGTATATTTGTAACTTTAGCACCCTCATGGCTAAGATGGAGTCTGCTCTGCAGGCAGCTCTGGCCAAGAGAAGGCACGCACAGGAATGCAACAGGAGAAATCCCTTCTACCCAGGGGCACCTGTTTCCAACCCCCCCGAGTGAACATACCCACCCACAGGAAAAGTACAATGGATATAACAAAGGGAGATATTTATTTACAGAGGGATGAGAGGAGAAATACAACAGGGGGGAAGATGGGGGAGCAGTAGAACAGGGCTGCATCCAAACCAAGGCCCCACGGGCCCAGTGGTAGCACAGTCTGGAAGGACAGACACTGAGCAGTGTGTCTGCACACAGAGTTCAGGAAGCCTGAGCAAAGTTCCAGTCCAGTGGTGAGTCTTGGGTGCTCCTGGTCGTCTTCTGTGCCAGGGAACTTCCCCCAGCAAACCCCTCCGGTGCCCTCTCCTGCCGCTCTCTGCAAAGCCACCCAGAGCGACCCCCTCCCCACTTAACTAGCTACAGCCTCCCTCCTTGTGCCCAGTGCAGAGTCACCAGCCCCAGAACTCGGAGCCCCACGCAGCTCTGGGCAGGCGTGATACTGGGTCCAGCTCCGGTCTGTCCTTCCTGGGCAATTCCACCCAGCACAGTGCTGCTCCTGGCTCCTGTCCTGGGCTGTCCCCAATCGGCCACCCTGCCCTTCCCAGGCTTCAGGCAGGTTCCCTCTTGCTTCCTTTGCCAGGGCCTGCAGGCTGCTCCCCATCTCGCCTGGAGCTCCAGCCCCACCCCCTGGAGTTTCCCTCCCTTTTTCTTACTCTCTCCCTCCCCCATGGGAAAAAGATTTAAAGAGGCCTGCTCTCTAAACCCCAAAAGGGTTACATATTTATTCTGGCAGCTGAAGAAGTGGGTTTTTACCCACAAAAGCCTATGCCCAAATAAATGTTAGTCTTGAAGGTGCCACCAGACTCCTTGTTGTTTTTGTGAATACAGACTAACACGGCTACCCCACTGATATTTAGAAATCTTAGGCACCCTCAGGGTCCCAGGACCACCGGTTGAAAACTCCTGGTCTAGAGCAGGGAGAACGGGAGCTTCTAATCTCAGTATCTCCCTGCTCCAGAAGAAGGGGAGATTCAGTTGCATTGGGAAGTGGCAAATTCAGAACTGATAGAGGAGGGAAATATGTTTTCACACAAGGTGTGACTACCCTGCAGAGCTCACTCCTCCTGGCAGGATGTCCTGCTGGCCAAGAATTTAGCAAGGTTCAAAGAGTGATGAGGCATCTATGTGGTTAACAAGACTTTCCAGAGTTATAATAGTTAATAGTAACAGAGTATAGGACAGGAGATAAACCCTCCTGTTTTAAAGGCAATCTCTGTTAGTGGTTAGGGTAGGAACATCATGGGGAGGATTTTATTGCCTCCCAGCTATATACTGTGTGGATTCTTGCACTGTCATAGAATATCAGGGTTGGAAGGGACCTCAGGAGGTCATCTAGTCCAACCCCCTGCTCAAAGCAGGACCAATCCCCCTCTGGAACATCTGTTGCTGGACATTGTCAGAGACAGGGCTGGCTGGTCCATGTGTCTAGTCCGTTATGGCAATTCCCACGCTTCTTTCTGGAGAGCAAGGGATGGGAGAGCACATGGGTCTGAGAGGGGTAGGGTGACCAGACAGCAAGTGTGAAAAATCGGGACGGAGGTGGGAGGTAATAGGTGCCTAGATAAGACAAAGCCCCAAGTATCGGGACTGTCCCTATAAAATCGGGACATCTGGTCACCCTAGAGAGGGGTTAATGCTACAGCATATTTAATCTATTTTACATTTATTTTCCCCATTCCTGGGGAACCTCAGAGTCCTCTCCTGCACTTATTCAATGGAGTTTGTGGCGTATAGGACACTGTTGGTCACTCCTGCCCATTGCTCCACAAGTCAAGCTGCCTGCACAGCCATTCCCTATTATTGTGGGCCCAAACATTCAGAAATGGCTGTTATTTGGGGTGCCCCAGGGTCTGGGTGCCCAAGTTGGGACATTTTAAAGGTGCCTCATTTTTCCAGAGCCACTAAGCATCAGCAGCACCAATGAATTCAGCTATGGTTGTTTTGGACTTCTAAAAATCGGGCCCCTTTAAAGTGCCTCAAGTTGGGCCCCCTGAAACCGCAGTGCCTCAAATCACTAGCTCTAGCTGAGAGTTTTAGCCATAGTGCACAAGGGGGGGTGCTAGGAGCACTACTGCGTGCTCTGCAGGCTGCCGGGGGGGGGAGGGAGTCAGTCTGAAACAGGCCAGGCCTACCCGCCCAAAGCCCAGATAATTGATTAAGGGGTGAGCAAACAGAGCGGGCCCTACGCAGCTATTGGCCAGAGGGCTGGGAGGAAATCCCATCCCTCACTCCCTGCTTTTGGTTGGAGGAGGAGGATGCACATCTAGAGTAGAAGTTTAGCACTTTTGAAGTGGGGCTGGGGGCTGGCTGGAGGCCACTTTATCAGCCAGTGGGCGTAGAAGTAGGATTGGAAAGAGGTGCCCCGTGGCTGAGGCTGGAACAAACAGACCCAAAGGTAGCTTGGAGATGGGCTAGGGACAGGCCTAGGGAGAAGCAGCATAGGGGGCTGCAGCCAGGCTGGGAAAGTGGCCCAGGGCTTGCCTGGGAGGCTTGCCTGGAGTGGTGGCCATAGCAATGGAGGCCTGTGATACGGTAGAGACTGGGAGCTCCCGTGCACCCATGCACCAGGGATCCTGGTGAGAGGGACGAGATGCCTGTAATAGGCCTACAGGACCGAGGCTGAGATGGGGCAATATGAACTCATAATGGGTCAGTGGTAGTTCTCTGAAGGACTGGGGGCTCCGTGCATTGCACTGTTGAGGGGGTGCTGTGTGTGTTGCTGAAGGGTCCCTCTTACTAATCCTGGCCTGTGTCCTCGCCCAAGGAAAGTTGCTGGTATTATATCCGAGTGCAGCGCTGATTTCTGTGGTAAATTCCTGCCTCCCCAAAGTGCATGGGAGGGAGCCAAGCACCTTGGGCCTAGCGGGAAGCAAGTGGGGCTCTAAACGAGGGGTTCTCATGGCCCCTCGGGGGTCACGAGGTTATTATGTGGGAGGCTGTGAGCTGTCAACCCCACCCCTAAGCCGTGCTTCGCCACCAACATTTGTAATAGTGTTAAATATTTTTAAAGTGTTTTTAATGTAAAGGTGTCGCACTCAGAGGTTTGCTGTGTGAAAGGGGTCACCAATGCAAAAGTTTGAGAACCACTACTCTAAACCCTCTTGGGCATGTGGCTTGGGGGCATTTGGGGACCACACAACAAACCGAGGTGCCCCCACCATGCTGCTAAGGTCCATTTTCCAAAGGGCCCAAGCTCTCAAGGAGCTGAGCACCTTACATCCATCACCAGATTGCTGTATGCTGCCGACCTCTCTGTCAAGATGAAAGCTTGAAAAGATGGAGCCGGGATATGCAGGCCTGGCATTATTCCAACCAATTCAGTGTAAAGTAAAACACTTTTTTCTTCAAAAATATAGGCTATGTTTATGGTAAGAGTCCAAAATGTTGATTTCTGAATGCTTGGAGCTGGCAAAACTGCAGTGGTTTATATATGTTCCTCTAACATCCTATTAAATTCTTCTGTAGTGAGATACAGGTTTCTTTGTCAGTCTCCTTTGTGAATCAATGGAGATATGTATTGAAGTCTCTCTCTTTGTATTGACTCTGACACCCATTTTGGCTGCAGATTTTTCTCTTCCTCGTGTTATTCTTATACATGCTGCTATGGGTGCCCGTATGGCCCCACAGGACACCAACATTTTTATGGCTGACTTAGAACAACACTTCCTCAGCTCTCGTCCCCTAACGCCCCTACTCTATTTGCGCTACATTGATGACATCTTCATCATCTGGACCCATGGAAAAGAAGTTCTTGAGGAATTCCACCATGATTTCAACAATTTCCATCCCACCATCAACCTCAGTCCACACAAGAGATCCACTTCCTGGACACTACAGTGCTAATAAGTGATGGTCACATAAACACCACCCTATACCAGAAACCTACCGACAGCTATACTTACCTATATGCCTCCAGCTTTCATCCAGACCACACCACATGATCCATTGCCTACAGCCAAACTCTAAGATACAACTGCATTTGCTCCAACCCCTCAGACAGAGACAAACATCTACAAGATCTCTATCAAGCATTCTTAAAACTACAATACCCACCTGCTGAAGTGAAAAAACAGATTGACAGAGCCAGAAGAATACCCAGAAGTCACCTACTGCAGGACAGGCCCAACAAAGAAAGTAACTGAACACCACTAGCCGTCACCTTCAGCCCACAACTAAAACCTCTCCAGCGCATCATCAAGGATCTACAACCTATCCTGAAGGACAATCCCTCACTCTCACAGATCTTGGGAGACAAGACAGTCCTTGCTTACAGACAGCCCCCCAACCTGAAGCAAATACTCACCAACAACCACACACCACGCAACAAAAACAGTAATCCAGGAACCTATCCTTGCAACAAAGCCCGTTGCCAACTCTGTCCACATATCTATTCAGGGGATGCCATCATAGGACCTAATCACATCAAACATGCCATCAGGGACTCGTTCACCTGCACATATGATATATGCCATCATGTGCCAGCAATGCCCCTCTGCCATGTACATTGGCCAAACCGGACAGTCTCTATGCAAAAGAATTATAACATTCAAAAACCAGTCAGAGAACACTTCAGCCTCCCTGGTCACTCAATAACAGACCTAAAAGTCGCAATACTCCCAACAAAAAAACTTCAAAAACAGACTCCAACGAGAAACCGCAGAATTGGAATTAATTTGCAAACTGGACACCATTAAATTAGGCTTGAATAAAGCCTGGGAGTGGATGGGTCATTACACAAAGTAAAACCTATTTCCCCATGCTAATTTTCCCACACACACACTGTTACTCGCACCTTCTTGTCAAGTGTTGGAAATGGGCCATCCTGATTATCACTACAAAAGTTTTTTTCTCCTGCTGATAATAGCCCACCTTAACTGATTACTCTCGTTATAGTTGGTATGGCAACACCCATTGTTTCATGTTCTCTGTGTATATATATCTTCCTACTGTATTTTCCACTGTGTGCATCTGATGCAGTGGGTTTTAGCCCCCCAAAAGCTTGTGCTCAGATAAATGTGTTAGTCTCTAAGGTGCCACAAGTACACCTCATTCTTTTTTTTAAGTATCTAGGTGGTGGGATAAGGGTGTGTGATTGTTGCAGAGCCCCTAGAGGGCAGGGGTGTGCAGGGGTCTGCATAGAGAATGGCCAACATCCTGTCTCCTGGCAACTGATGGCCTGGGTCCCTCCCCTGCAAGGTGCCAACTGAAGGTGTTGGAGAACAAAGAGATCAGGTGGCCTCCTAGCTAGGGAAAGAGACAAAGGCCAGAGGAGGGGCTGGAGGAAGTTTCAGTTTGGAGCTGGCTGGGGAAACAGAGGGAGGCCCCCACTCCCTTCCCAGAGCTGGTAATAGAACTCAGGAATCCAGGCTCCCAGCCTCCCCTGTTCTAACCACTAGACCCCACTCCCCACATAGACCCAGGGAAAAAACCCAGGCGTCCTAGCTCCCAGTCCCACCGCTGTAACGACTAGCCCCCACTTCTCTCCCAGAGCTGGAGATAGAACCCAGGACTCCTTTCTCCCAGCACCCTTCCCCTGCTCTAACTACTAGTCCCTACTCAGCTCCCAGAGCCAAGGAAAGAACCCAGGAGTCCTGGCTCCCACCCAACCCCCATTTTCATCTCTAGACCCTACTCCATACACAGAGCTGGGGAGATAACCTAACCCCTGCTCTAACCACTAGTCCTTGCTCTCCTCCAAGAGTTGGGGAGAGAACCCAAGAGTCCTGGCTCCCAGCCCCCTGGCTCTAACCACTAGCCCCCATTCCCCCCACAGGGCCAGGGAAAGGATGCTGTGAGCATGGGCTGCCACAGCGTCTGCTCCGTACAAAGCTTGGTGTGCGTCAGCACCGGCAGGGAGGACATAGTCCACCAGCTGCCTAGTGTGCTTAATGTGCTTAAACTGGTTTTAATAAAGTGTATGCGGCAAGTTTTCCAATATTGGCAGCTTATGTTTGTGTTGCTAAGAGCAAGTCAGGCAAAGGGGCACCAATTTAACACTACAGCGTAGGGCCCCATAAAGCCTAAGGATGGCCCTGCCTGTGCATAGGGCACAGTCAGCTCCATATTAGAGATGGGGAAACTGAGGCATAGAAAGGGCCAAGTATATAACCCAGGAGGCCTGGCTCCCACCAGCCCCCACTCCCCTCACAGAGCCATGGAGAGAACCCAGGAATCCTGCTCCCAGTCCCCCTGTTCTAACCCACCAGACCCCAATCCATTCCCAGAGCGGGGAGACAACCCAGGGGTCCTGGCTTCCAGTCCCCCTGTTCTAACGCACCAGACCCCAATCCATTCCCAGAGCGGGGAGACAACCCAGAGTTCCTGGCTCTCAGCCCTCCTGGCTCCCAGCCCCCACTCCCCTCCCAGAGCCAGGGAGAGAACCCAGGACTCCTGGCTCCCAGCCCTCACCACACAGATGGAGAGGGGGCACTTCCCCCATGACCTTCGTTTACCCCTGGGGTGCTGAAGGGGGTGGGGGAGGGACTGAGCAGACTCTCCAGGGACTGTAATTAAGCTCAGGCATGAGGTGTGTCCTTGATTGCATTTCCATTTAAAACAGAGCTAATGACACTTCCCTTCCCTGTACGGAGCCGGCTGCCAGTGCCAGGCGCAGCTACGTATGGGAGGGCAGGTGAGACCCCTGTCTTGGGGAAGGGGGGGGGTGGGGATCCAGATGGCACCCCCAAACTCCCACAAATCTCTCCCATCCTGTGCAGGGCTGACCCCAGGGCGGTGCTAGGGGGTGCAGTGGGGCAAGGAGTGGGGCAGGGGGCTCAGCAGGGGGCACCCTCCCCTGGCAGGCAGGGCTGGCCCCAGGGGTGCAGTGTGGCAGGGAGCTGGGTGGGGGATCAGCAGGGGGCGCTCTCCGCTGGCAGGCAGGGCTGGCCCTGGGGCAGCACTAGGGAGCGCTGGGCGGCAGGGAGTTGGGCGGGGGATCAGCAGGGGGCACCCTCCCCTGGCAGGCAGGGCTGGTCCCAGGAGGTGCAGTGTGGCAGGGAGCTGCGCAGGGGATCAGCAGGGGGCGCTCTTCGCTGGCAGGCAGGGCTGGCCCCAGGGCAGCACTAGGGGGCGCTGGGCAGCAGGGAGTTGGGCAGGGGCTCAGCAGGGGGCGCTCTCCCCTGGCAGGCAGGGCTGGCCCCAGGGGTGCAGTGTGGCAGGGAGCTGGGTGGGGGATCAGCAGGGGGCGCTCTCCCCTGGCAGGCAGGGCTGGCCCCAGGGCAGCACTAGGGAGCGCTGGGCGGCAGGGAGTTGGGCGGGGGATCAGCAGGGGGCACCCTCCCCTGGCAGGCAGGGCTGGTCCCAGGAGGTGCAGTGTGGCAGGGAGCTGCGCAGGGGATCAGCAGGGGGCGCTCTTCGCTGGCAGGCAGGGCTGGCCCCAGGGCAGCACTAGGGGGCGCTGGGCAGCAGGGAGTTGGGCAGGGGCTCAGCAGGGGGCGCTCTCCCCTGGCAGGCAGGGCTGGCCCCAGGGGTGCAGTGTGGCAGGGAGCTGGGTGGGGGATCAGCAGGGGGCGCTCTCCCCTGGCAGGAAGGGGCGCTGCTGGGGGGTGCAGTGGGGCAGGGGGATCAGCAGGGGGCGCTCTCCGCTGGCAGGCAGGGCTGGCCCCAGGGCAGCACTAGGGAGCGCTGGGCGGCAGGGAGTTGGGTGGGGGATCAGCAGGGGGCGCTCTCCGCTGGCAGGCAGGGCTGGCCCCAGGGCAGCACTAGGGAGCGCTGGGCGGCAGGGAGTTGGGCGGGGGATCAGCAGGGGGCGCTCTCCGCTGGCAGGCAGGGCTGGCCCCGGGGGTGCAGTGTGGCAGGGAGTTGGGCGGGGGATCAGCAGGGGGCGCTCTCCCCTGGCAGGCAGGGCTGGCCCCAGGGCAGCACTAGGGAGCGCTGGGCGGCAGGGAGTTGGGCGGGGGATCAGCAGGGGGCGCTCTCCGCTGGCAGGCAGGGCTGGCCCCGGGGGTGCAGTGTGGCAGGGAGTTGGGCGGGGGATCAGCAGGGGGCGCTCTCCCCTGGCAGGCAGGGCTGGTCCCAGGAGGTGCAGTGTGGCAGGGAGCTGCGCAGGGGATCAGCAGGGGGCGCTCTTCGCTGGCAGGCAGGGCTGGCCCCAGGGCAGCACTAGGGGGCGCTGGGCAGCAGGGAGTTGGGCAGGGGCTCAGCAGGGGGCACTCTCCCCTGGCAGGCAGGGCTGGCCCCAGGGGTGCAGTGTGGCAGGGAGCTGGGTGGGGGATCAGCAGGGGGCGCTCTCCCCTGGCAGGAAGGGGCGCTGCTGGGGGTGCAGTGGGGCAGGGGGATCAGCAGGGGGCGCTCTCCGCTGGCAGGCAGGGCTGGCCCCAGGGCAGCACTAGGGAGCGCTGGGCGGCAGGGAGTTGGGTGGGGGATCAGCAGGGGGCGCTCTCCGCTGGCAGGCAGGGCTGGCCCCAGGGCAGCACTAGGGAGCGCTGGGTGGCAGGGAGTTGGGCGGGGGATCAGCAGGGGGCGCTCTCCGCTGGCAGGCAGGGCTGGCCCCGGGGGTGCAGTGTGGCAGGGAGTTGGGCGGGGGATCAGCAGGGGGCGCTCTCCCCTGGCAGGCAGGGCTGGCCCCGGGGCAGCACTAGGGAGCGCTGGGCGGCAGGGAGTTGGGCGGGGGATCAGCAGGGGGCGCTCTCCGCTGGCAGGCAGGGCTGGCCCCGGGGGTGCAGTGTGGCAGGGAGTTGGGCGGGGGATCAGCAGGGGGCGCTCTCCCCTGGCAGGCAGGGCTGGTCCCAGGAGGTGCAGTGTGGCAGGGAGCTGGGTGGGGGATCAGCAGGGGGCGCTCTCCCCTGGCAGGCAGGGCTGGCCCCAGGGCAGCACTAGGGAGCGCTGGGCGGCAGGGAGTTGGGCGGGGGATCAGCAGGGGGCGCTCTCCCCTGGCAGGCAGGGCTGGCCCCAGGGGGTGCAGTGTGGCAGGGAGCTGGGCGGGGGATCAGCAGGGGGCGCTCTCCCCTGGCAGGCAGGGCTGGCCCCAGGGGGTGCAGTGTGGCAGGGAGCTGGGCAGGAGATCAGCAGGGGGCGCTCTCCCCTGGCAGGCAGGGCTCAGCCTACATCCCAGCTACTCCCCCAGTCCATGGGACGGGTGAATGCAGTGGGTGATGCTTCGGGCGGCATTGTGGGTCGTCAGCTAACGACCGCTGGCTAACGACTGCTCCCAGGAGGCTGTGCCAATGGGCTGCGGGTGCCCCTGCCATGGCGTTCTTGCCCAGCCTGGTTCCTTTGCGCTGGCCCGGGATGTTGAGGAAGAGGGGCAGCCTTTGCTGGAGGGAGGGAGCTGGGATCCAGCTGCGTCGGGGAGATCGGCTGTGACATTGCGGGGACGGGGCTCTGCACACCGCCTGCCTCTCAAATAATGGGGATCGGGGCCCCGGGTTCCAGAGAGCACTTTGGTCAGGCAGTGTCTGGGCAGTGCCTGGCGCAACAGATGCCCAATCTCAGTCAGTGGGTCTGGGCAGCACCTGGCGCAATGGGGCCCTAATCTCGGTCAGGGAGGGGGTCTAGGCAGCGCCCAGTGTAAGGAGGCCCCAATCTTGGTTGGGGGGGTCTGGGAAATGCCCAATGCAATGGGGCCCCAATCTCGGTTGGGGGGGCCTGGGCAGAGCCCAGTGCAACAGGGCCCCAATCTTGGTTGAGGGGGGGTCTGGGTAGTGCCTGGTGTGACGAGGCCCCAATCTCAGTTAGGGGGGTGTCTGGGCAGCGTCCTATGTGACGGGTCCCCAGTCTCGTTCGGGGGGGGGTCTGGGTAGTGCCCGGTGCAATGGGGCCCCAATCTCGGTGGGAGGGGGAGGTCTGGGTAGTGCCCGGTGCAATGGGGCCCCAATCTCGGTGGGAGGGGGAGGTCTGGGTAGTGCCCGGTGCAATGGGGCCCCAATCTCGGTGGGAGGGGGAGGTCTGGGTAGTGCCTGGTGCTACAGGGCTCCTAACTCAGATTGGTGCACTGTGACTATTGGCATCTCCCATTCTGTGGAGCAGGGGGAAGCCACAAGCTTAGTTAATTGAGTTCAAAGAAACTTTTTCCTTCTGCCAGCGCCATCTGGTCAGTTACCTGGGTTACTTCTTAGTTCGGTGCATTAATGTATCCGGCAGCTTTCGGATCTCTGCCTGGGGTGCAGAGAATCTCCTCTAGGGTTCACCCACGTAGGTCCCCTCATCTCTGTGCTACCCCAGAACACACTTTGATGTGATGTTCTCGGGAACTAGCAGACACAGGTAACAAGACTGGAAACAGCAGCCAAAGTCTCTCCTCAAAGAGCAGGGGTGGCGAGGGATTTGGGAACCTTGCAGAGGGGAACTTTGGGACCAGCATGGCCAGAGGAATCCAAACCCCACTGCTCAGCTTTCTGCAGCGAAGAGGGGCTCCTTATGGCAGTTCCTATCTGTTTTACAGTGATACTAGAACAGGGGTGGGCAAACTAGGGCCTGGATCCAGCCCATCAAGGTTTTGGATCTGGCCTGCAGGACTGCCAGCCCCACGCCGCTCCCAGCACTGCAGCCCCTGGGGAGCAGGGGAAAGAGGGCTCTGTGCGCTGCCCTCACCTGCAGGCGACATACCCCACAGCTCCCATTGGCCATGGACTGTCCATATCATGCCAGAGGTGGAGAAACTGAGAGGGGGCAATCCTCAACCAGTAACCTTGACTGCTTCTCACACCTTGTCAGACAGGACTGGATGCTAAAGCCCAGAGCCTGGAAGGTATTTGGTGCCCATAAACTCAGCAATGTCTAAACCCCTAACTCGTAGAATAGCAGGTTTGGAAGGGACCTCATCTAGTCCAACCCCAGACAGATTTTTGCCCCAGACCCATAAGTGGCCCCTCAAGGACTGAGCTCCCAACCCTGGGGTTAGCAGGCCAATGCTCAAACCACTGAGCTATCCCTCCCTCCAACTCCTTTGGCCTCATCTGACTTTTTGTTCCAGCTTCCATGATCCACAGGCCTCGCCAGATCAAGGAGGTGTTGAGAGCGCATCCAGTCGGGGGCTCTGCACATACCGCTCTGCCGATGCCCCTCAAGCCCTGGAGGGGCAATGCAGTTTGGTGCAGGAACCGAAAAGGCCTTGAGAGGTTAATTTGGGCCTTGGAGCCCTGCAGGCAGAGCGTCCTGCTTTCACTTGGACTCGGAGCCTAATAGACTGTGAGTCACCTGTTCCTCAGGATTAGCCTGCCTGCTCGAACCACACATGAGATGACCCCTCGGATTTTCACTTTGAGGTCTGAGTTTTTTCTCTCCCCCTGGTGATTGCTTTGCAGGAGGAGTCTGAGCACCTGTAGTCAAACCTCCGATTCTTTTCCATCCTGACAAAGCCGTTCTGGGGGCTGTCCACACTGCGGCCCAAAGACATCCCTGACAAACTTTCCCACCTCATCAGCCTCGTCCACATCATATAGGTCAAATCCCCATACTACAGTACCAGAAAGAGAATCACAGCCCCCTTCCGAAAGGTGGAGGGGGGGCTACTGGGTTAGAGCAAGGGAAGGTGGGAGCCAGGACTCCTGGGTTCTATCTCTGGCTGTGGGAGGGGAGCAGGGCTAGTGGTTAGATCAAGGGAGTGGACATCAGGACTCCTGGGTTCTATTCCCAGCTCTGGGAGAAGAGTGGGGTCTAGTGGTGAGAGCCAGGATGCACTAGAGCCCACCTGGGGACTATTCTTAGTCTCATCTGGTTTGAACTTTACCGAGTATGACAAAGCTGGAGTTTTTTGTCATGTGTTACATGAATACCGTGTGCGTACCTCCTTTTCCCTGTGTGCTGCATGTTTAACAAGGTGATGGGAGAGGGTGTGACGCAGGAGGGAGCGGGGTGGATTGACCTGGGAATGTTGTTTAGTTTTACTGGGACTGTCTGCATAGGGGAGGGGAGAGCAGGGGGTGACTTTAGGTGAGGGACGGTACCCGAGCCAGGAGCGGGGTGGGGGGAGTCGACACCTTTGCCCGGAAACTGGACAAAGGGAGGGGGAGAGAAGGGGGGGAGCCTGCTGGGGTGGGGGTTGGTTCAGTTTTGGGCTGGCTGGGAAGAGGCAGGGAACCCCAAGTCTGGGGTCTAAGCTCCTTGCCCCCCAGAGGGACCTGGCTGGGGGGTCCCGGTTGTACCTACAAGCCCTGCTTGGGACTGTTCCTGTCGTCTAACAAACCTTCTGTGTTACTGGCTGCTGAGAGGCGCGGTGAATCGCAGGAAGGGGGGTGCAGGGCCCTGACTCCCCCTCACTCCGGGACAGAGGGTTTGTTGTTGCAGAGAACCAGTGACCTCGCCTAGCGGCCGGGACCCCCGAACAACAGCCTGGAGATGGGGGACCCTAGCGACTGGTGACCTGGTGACTGAGGCCCACCCTAGCTTGGCAGCCAGCTGGTTCCGGCCAGTGAGAGGACTCAGGGCTGAGGAGAGAGGACCCCAGTGACCTGACCAGCCAGGTCCAGCCAGGGGGGACAGAGGACGGAGGACAGAGGGCCCCACCGACCGTTTTACCTGGGACAGAAGACAAAGGATGGGGGAGGAGCTGTTGGGGGGGGGGTGAGATTGGATGCCCAGCTGGGAAGCACAGGGTCTCGGGACTGGAGAGGGGGAGGAGGCAGCGCCCACTGGATGCAGGGGAGACTTGGATGTGCTGGGCTGAGGGAGGCCAGGCCTGAAGGCCCTGAGAGCTTCCTGGGCTGGGTTCAGATGCTCACTAAACCCTCCTGTTTTATGCTGGCTGAGAGTCACTCTGGTCTAGAGATCAGGGTTGCATCATTCCCTCTGGGAGTGGAGGCCCCCGGGGTCCAGAGTGAGTGGACTCCCCGAGGGGGCCCACAGCGAGAGACAGACGTGCTAAGGGCTCAAAGAGGTGCGGTTCCAGGAGGCAGGGGGGCTTAACCCCCGAGAGAGCGTGGACCCCCGGGAAGGGGGTTCTCCCCGGGACTGTTCAGGGCCAAGAGTGGGCATGACCTGTGAGACTGTGTCCCCAAGCTCTCTGCCTCAGTTATATCTGGTGGCAGCAAGTTCCTCGGGTTAATAATCCTCTGCCCCGAATCATTTCTTCCTGTCACTCTGAGGTGTGTTGCCATTGAACTTCCTGGAGAGCTGGTCTCTTTATCGCTAAGAATTGTTGCCCAGGAAGAGTCTTTGTTTACTTGAAGAGGCCAAGGCAGAGCTGTGCTGACCCTTGAATCATTTCTCCTTAGATGAGCAACAAACTTACCCAGATGTGGTACCAAGACATTTCCCTGGACCAGATTTTGGAGGGTTACGTGGTATCCAGCAGACAGTCTCTCCATGACTGTATCTTGTATACGAATTCATGGCAGGATTGTTACCTGTATGCAGCTCAGCTGCATAACGGATGGGCAGCGGGACAGCTCAGCGTCTGCACCCTGCAAAACCAGTAGGAGGATGTAATGGGAATGAAGCAGCTGGTGAAGGAGCCCAATTAGCTGCTCCTTTGGATATCCCCAGAATGGAGACAACCTGGGCATTGGCAGGATGATCTTCCCCCTCCCTGCTTCAGCCCTGCTGTCAGACCCCTCTGGGGAGGAGGGAGGAGTTCAGTCCGTGTGGCCTGTTCAGTTCTTGGTACCTTGGCCCAGGCTGCCGAAAGGTGGCCAGAGACATACAGCCCACTAGGGACAAACTGAAACCTGCATGAGTGGAACCAGTGAGCTGGATGGGAAAGGCCCTGGGTCCCATTCTCCGGTCCTTTCTGCCTGGCAAAAGCCTCTGTTTCCTGGTTCTCCTGAGCTGTAAGAACCAGAATCTCTCATGATTAGGGAGGTCAGGTTTGAGTGGGCGCCTGGTCCTTGACAATGAAGTCGAAGTGTTACTTCTCTGCTTCACATTCAGATTTGTGAGCTGGATCAATATTTTATAAGACAAAGACATTAACGTGCAAGCAGCACCAAAGGCAAATACAGCTGAGTGGGGATTATGTACTTGAGCTTTGCTCTCAAGGTCTGTGATCTCCCCAGAGCTCCTGGATAGGATAATCCCCCTGTGTCTTCCTACAGTGGGAAGAGATTCTGGGGCATCTCAAAGGCTGTGAGCTCTTCCATTCTTTCCTGGGGCTCTCTTGGGAGCGGGAGCAGAGAGAGGGTCTGCAGGCTTGATGTGCCCTTTGGGGGCTGATTCTCAATTCAAATAACATGCGTTTGCAAAATCCTGCCCTGGGATTCATGTCCCAGACCCCAGAGCCTGTGAGCGAGGCAACTCTTGGGTGACATTCCTGTCCTTTGTGCCAGCAGGGCCCTCCCTGCCTTCTGTCTACAGAGCGCGGCTCTGCCTTTTCTGCAGGGCCCTGGACGATAGACATGCTGCTGCCTCTGAGAAGCAATGGAGATAACATGCCCACCTAGGAGAACCTACTCCCCATCTCAGTGCCTGCCTCGAGGCAGCCGTTGGGCATGACAAACCTTTTCTCGTTCTGCATTTCTAACAGGCTTTCCGGGAAAGGCTGAGTCCTGGACCAGACTAGCATCTCTGCCCAAGTGGATGCATTTGTTCAGTGCTGCAAATACCTCCTGGGGGTACGTGGCAGTGGCACGTGATTCCCCCCTCGTGGTGACAGGGCCAGGGACATGCCTGGCATTGCCCTGCGGGACGGTAATCTCACTGCAGCATTGGCACCCTGGCCTCGTTGTGAGAGGAGGCTGCATCTCAGCCTGACAATTACTGGTGTTCATTTACTTGGAGCCAACGGCTGCTCTGAAGTGCACCAGGACAAATCCATCTGCTTCCCCGACAGAGCAGTTTGGTGCTCAGTGATTTGTACAGAGCCTGAGACAAGTAGCAGGGGCTGCGTAGTGATCGTTACGGCTCAGTGCCCGGCATCAAGCACTCCCCCCCTCCCCCACACCGAAAGCACAAGAGTGTTCAGCCCAGCGTGATGCGGGGAGCTGCACTGGAGGTACACAGCCCTGGGTGACAGTGGGGAGCCCCACCCAGGAGGTAGCCAGCCCTGGGTGGTGGCGAGAATGCAGCCTTCTGCATCAGCTGGAGTTTTCAGTGTCTGATCGTCCCTGCTGCTCCGGGTACATTTCATTCTGGTGGTGATGCGTGGAGAACTGTGGCAGATGCACCTTCCCCGCAGCACATGCAGCATCATCACATTGTACCATGCTGCCCTGCACTGCAGTCAGATTCAGGCTCAGGCTGCTGGGGTGCAGGCAGCCCCAGGTCAGCTGTGCTTCAGTGAAGACACTCCCTGCAGTGATCTGATGGGAGGGGTTCTCCAGTCGGCGCAGGCACGCCCCCTCACCGAGAGGTGGTAGCTAGCTTGAAAGGAGAATTCTGTCTCCACTGGGGTTAGGGCAGTTTAATGCCAGTGCTCAGAGGTGTGGATTTTTAAAACCCTCAGGGTCATATTGACCCAGTTTGCTAATGTCGACCAGGCCTGTGACTTTACACCATCAGATCTTTGGGACAGGGACTGTCTTTTGTGTTCGGTGGCTGCACAGCGCCTAAGCACAATGGGGTCCTAGGACGAGCCTGGGGCTCCTAAGCGCTAGGACAAGACCAAAAAACGAGTAGCTGAAAGCCCCTGCTGGCACATGGGTGGGGCATCTGGGCCAAGTAACCCACTAGGTGTCTCATACAGCCCATTAAATCATTGCATGCAAATTAGCTGTAAAGTAAGTGGAGTGGGGGGTGGAATCATAGAATCGTGGGCCTGGAAGGGACCTGGAGAGGTCGTCCAGTCCGGTCCCCTGCCCTCAAGGCAGGGCTACGTAATAACTCGACCTTCCCTGACAGATGTTTGGTTGAGTTACCTCTGATATCGGACCCCTGCATGGCAGATACATGCCTTGCTTTGCACTGGTGTAATTCGTAAAGTCAAAATAGCTGGAACCTTAAAAACTGGGCGACAACAGACAGCAAAACCCAGTGATGATTGAACCTGGTGATATTCTGAACAGCAAGAGCTTCCAAGCACAGACAGGTGACAATCCTGGAGCCTTATTGTATAGATAACAACAACATCAGGGTGGGTGGCTCCGTAAAAAATCAGGACAGGGGGTGGGAAGTAATAGGATCCTATATAAGAAAAAGCCCCCAAAATCAGGACTGTCCCTATAAAATCAGGACGTTTGGTCACCCTACTCCCTGCCAAGATGGCGTGGGGTTGAACTACATTCTCAGCAGCCACTAGGTGCTCCCACAGCCTAGCAATGGGGATGAGGGTGGGATTCAGGCCGAGCAAACCCCATAACACCGTGGGGCACTTGCCAATAGGTTTGCGACTGCCTGCAGCATTTTGCCCGCTGGGAGGATGGGACGCAGACCCCACTGCCCTGTTCCTTTGGACACCGGGGGCCCCAGATGACCCAGACCTGCTGGAGAGAGAGGAGACCTTTCAGAAGCACCTGCACACCCTGCGGAACAGGAAGGGTGGGAGCCTGGACTTGAGAAACACATTCGGGCATGAGGATTTTAATTGGTGAGAGGGGCCCTCTGGTCGCGGGGCCTGGTGGCAGAGTCTTCCCCCTCTGACAGCTCTCGCAGTGGGCATGGGCTCAGTCCAGTGTGCTCCCTTCCTCTCTGCTGAGACTGCTAAGGATGGTGCCAGCCGGGAGCGGCGCCAGGGTTTTTGGTACCGTAGGCAGGGATCCTTCTGCGCTCCCGCTCTTCGGGGCACTTTGGCGGCGGGTCCCAGAGCGAGTGAAGGACCCGCTGCAGAATTGCCGCCGAAGACCCGGAGCGCGGAAGGACCCCCCCCCACTGCCGAATTGCCGCCGAGGGCCGCAAAATGCCGCCCTCCCAAATCCTGGTGCCCTAAGCGACCGCCTAGGTCGCCTAAATGGAAGTGCCGCCCTGGTGCCAGCTGCATGGGTCAGGCCTGGATAGGCACCGGTGATTATGAGCATTGGCAGGGACCTGAGCTGGCAGGGATGGATTGGCCCCATTTCCTGCCCCCGTGGCCCGCAGTGGAAGAATGGGGCTGTGTCAGAAGCCCTCCCTCCCGCACTGTTGGGTGGAGAGGGCAGGAGGTTACAGACAGATCCGCTGTCACAGAGCAAGGGATGGTGAGAGATCGGCGAGGTAGTCGCCTCCTGGGTGGGGCTGGCATGTTGCAGGGGGCGACTGTCCCTCTTGTTCCCCACTGTCCGCTTCCAGGGAGAGGGGAGACTGAGTGGGAGGGATACTGGGAAAGGGGAGACATGGCCTGTTGAGAGGTATGGGGGGGATACGAGCGCTGTCACTATGTCCTGGACAGTTGGGGCCCCCTGCTCCCAGCCAGCAGCGTTGACCCAGCAAGGTGGTGGCAAGTTTGTGCCTCTGTTTGCTGTTCTTCAACAGCTTTTCCCTTCTCGCTGCGAATCCCCACAGCCCTGCGACGCGAGGGTCCGCTCTGGTGTCAAAGACCTGGAGGTGATGGCCCAAAACCTGATCACCTCAGCCTTCGAGACGATGAGGGACGTGGAGCATGGTGTGGAGATCCAGGACCTCCTCCATCACCTGTCCGCATGAGAGGCAGCGGGGCAGGGTCCTGTCAGAGCACGGTGTCCTGAAAACAATTAACCTTTCCAGACACAGATGCCAAACTCCGAGCCAGCTATTGACTGGATGGCTGGGAAGTCTGGAAGCTCCTGGAATGGGGGAGCAGGTGGCAGTTCCAAGACTGGGGTGTCAGTGGGGAACAGCCTCTGAACCAGATGGTTCTGAGTGGGGGCAGTTCTCAGACATGGCAGTCAGGGGGGACACGCTCCTTGATTGCCTTGTTGTGGGCTGTGGGAGGGCGGCTCCCAGACTGCTCATGGGCTCTTCCAGAAGCTCAAGCTGAGCCCGGAAGGTCAAGGTACGAGAGAAGCTCCCCTGGCCTGGCCCAGCTGGCTGGTCCCCTTGTTGTTTACGGGAAGGGCTCTTTGGAGGGCTGGGGAACCGGGGCATTCGGGGGACAGCAGAGAAAGGGGCCTTTCCTAGTGCTCTGCTCCCCACTCCTGCAGCCCTGAGCTGGAGGTCATTGGAGGGGCACTGTGGGATTGTGCTGGGAGGACCAGTTGAACCAGTGCAACTGCAGGGCCCTCACTTCCTGTCCTCATCAAATGTGATGCAGAGGCTCACCCCAAGCAGCCCATTGGGGGCGTGGTCTCTTGTTCACCGTGTGGAGTTCTAGGGGTGGGTGTGATGCATGTCAAAGGCATGCCACGGGGCCGCCCAAATGTGCATTCCCACATCCCTGCTGACCGCCCCCGCCAACCTGGTGTTGCTTCCTTTCCAACCAAAGGATTGGAACAGGGAAATTATCGAGACTTCCAAGGTGAAGGTCGAGCAGTTTAAGAGGACGATGCCCCTGCTCTCAGACCTCAGGAACCTGGCCTTGCAGGCTCACCTGAGGGCACCATCTGCACCCGCGTTGCTGGCCCTCTGGAGAGTAGCTGAAAGCTGCTCCTCCATAGCGTAAATATATGGGATACTGTGCCGCTGTGATGCAGCAGGATCCCACTGAGGGAACGAATCGTCCTCTGCCTTTCCTTCGTTCCTGCCATCTGAGGAGCTCGCGCACCTTAGCAGATGGTTAAGAAGTTTCCCAACCCCTTTGTGACATGGGTAAATTCACTGTTCCCGTGAGGCTCAGCGCAGAGAAGGGATGTGCCCAAGGTCACAGAGAGTGAGTGGTCTGGAATTGAACCCGAGTCCTGAGAGCATCATCCCCCTGCCCCCGACTACACTCCCCTTCCTCAATAGGAAAGAGAATGCAGATGTCCTAACCTCCTGCGTTACCCACCAGCCCCCACTCCTCTCCCACAGCTGGGGAGAGAACCCCAGAGCCCTGGCTCCCACTCCCCCCTGCTCTAACCCCCAGACCGCACTTCTCTCCACCGCTGGGGAGAAAACTCAGGAGTCCTGGTTTCCAGCCCCCTGCTCTAACTCCCAGACCCCAGTCCCCTTCCCAGAGCTGGGGAGAGAACCTCACAGCCCTGGCTCGCACTCCCCCCTGTTCTAACCCCCAGACCCCAGTCCCCTCCCAGAGCTACGGAGAGAACTCAGGAGTCCTGGCTCCCACTCCCCCCTGTTCTAACCCCCAGTCCCCTCCCAGAGCTGGGGAGAGAACCCAGGAGTCCAGCACAGTCAGGCCCGGTGACACACACATTGTCACACTTTCAGCTCAGCACACCCAGAGCGTGGATGCAGCACCCCCGGTCTAAAGCAGCGGTACTGGGATAAGGTGCCCGTACCCCAAGGAGGGGCTGTGCTGGTCCTACCCTTGGTTCAAAAGCACCTCGAGCTCCCAGGACAGACGCTATATTCAAGCCAGGCAGACCCAGCCAGGGACGCCCTGCCCTTCCCTGTCTCCCAGTCCATACAGTGTCCTGGGACTGATGCTGTCCCCTCCCACACACGATCCCCACTCACACACTAGCTGGTGGCCCATACAGTGTCCCGGGACAGATGCTGTCCCCTCCCACACACGATCCCCACTCACACACTAGCTGGTGGCCCATACAGTGTCCCAGGACAGATGCTGTCCCCTCCCACACACGATCCCCACTCACACACTAGCTGGTGGCCCGTAGTGTCCCGGGACAGACGCTGTCCCCTCCCACACACAATCCCCACTCACACACTAGCTGGTGGCCCGTAGTGTCCCGGGACAGACGCTGTCCCCTCCCACACACAATCCCCACTCACACACTAGCTGGTGGCCCGTAGTGTCCCGGGACAGACGCTGTCCCCTCCCACACACGATCCCCACTCACACACTAGCTGGTGGCCCGTAGTGTCCCGGGACAGACGCTGTCCCCTCCCACACACGATCCCCACTCACACACTAGCTGGTGGCCCGTAGTGTCCCGGGACAGATGCTGTCCCCTCCCACACACGATCCCCACTCACACACTAGCTGGTGGCCCGTAGTGTCCCGGGACAGACGCTGTCCCCTCCCACACACGATCCCCACTCACACACTAGCTGGTGGCCCACATACCAGCTCCGGGCCATACGCTATCCCGCTCCATACGCTGTCCTGGCCCCATACTAACTTCCAACACATCCACCAACTGGCACCTCCCAGCCCAGGCTCCTCTCTGGGCCAGACTTTGCTTCCATCTGGAATCCCTCAAGCCCTTGTTTATTGTCTCCTAAATCCCCACGTCCATTAGCAGCTGCGAGAGAGCATCTGCCCCCCACCCCCGTACACAATCCCAGGGATGCGTTCCACGCTTTTAGGGGAGCTGAGGAAGATTTGCAGCCAGACTGCAGGCTGCTCTGCTCCAAGGGGAATCTGAAGGCGGCTGCGGACAGCGCTGGCCTTGTTATTTCTGTGTCCCCAGCAGCCTTGGGGCTTCTGCGAAAGCTTCTGCTTCTCCCATCATATATGCTCCAGCCCCCCAGCTACCTCGAGGGGTCAATACACTGAGCTGCATTTCCAGCTCCCCGGCCTTCTTCGCCTCCTGCTCACGGCCAGGAAAGTGCAATTCAAGGAGCTGAGTGGGCACTGGGAGCGTGCGCCCTTCCTGGAAGGGGGCAGGCCCTGGGCCCTCGGCCTACCTGGAATGCCTTGATGGGTCTGGAGAGGGAGCTGCCAGGACCAGCCTGTGAGACTTGCACTAGGCTTAAAAAGGCAGCTTGGCCAGCCAAGATGCCCACCTGAGGGCAGCATCAGGCCTGTGCCACATGGTGCCTACAGGCTAGGCCTTCCAACAGCTGCCCCCATGAGCCCAATCCCAGCCGCTAACATGTGGGCCAAGCTATGGGCCAGGTGTGACGCTGGCACAGCCCCTCCATGGTAGGGCACTGCAGCAGGGTTAAGTCCCGTCCTGCCTGCACGTGGTGTTGACGAGTGGCAGAGAAGCCAACCACAGGGCAGACCCTCCGGAAAAAACACACGGGGCTTTGCACACACCAAACCAAGCCTGTTTAACCCACATTTGCTGAGCCTGCCCGTGCCATGGGTGCCAGAGCACAAACGTGGCCAAAACTGGGCCTGCCACCCTCAGCGTCTGCCCTTTCCCACCGCCTCCTGCCCTGACTGGCACAACCATTATAGCCAGCCAGGAAGAGCCACTGATCAGGCAGGAGGTACCAGGAGCGTTGGGACGTCTGATGGCCAGCTGGGACTGGCAGGGCAGTGCCAGCCTCAGGGAGATGGGGGACACCTATCGCCCCGTTAGAACGCTGGTGTCCAAGGGGAAAGCCTATCCCCAGGCCAAGCCCTCTGTAGCACCTCTCCCGTCCCAGGGGCTGGGCCTGCTGCTCCCCACTCAGGAGGGATGGGGGGAAGATGCAGCTGCTGCGAGGCCAGCACTGTCCTAGGCACGTGGCCCAGGTCACTGCCCACAGAACAGGACAGCGCTCTCGCTCCAAGTTCAGCAGCAGAGCAACAGCTGGTGGGTAAAAACCTCCCCCGCACGGCCCCCTGACCCCGTGCTCATCCTCCCAGCTGGACACCAGCCCCGGCAACTTTCATCTTGGCCATGGAAGGCAGTGAGAGTCCTCGAAAGGGGCAGAGGTGGCGTAAGCAGGAGCAGCGGGCGTGGGGCTCCCAGCAGGGAATGGAAACAAGGCTGGCTGACAAGGGAGAGAAGCTTGCCAGGCCGAGCTCCCAAAGCAGGATCTCTCAGTGCAGGTCCCACAAGAAAGGGCGTGGAGGCCACTTCTGGAGAACATCTCCCTTGAGAGGAGTCTGGCATGGGCCACTCAGGCCTGGAGACCATCAGCGGGGAAGGCCCAGTCAGCTCAGGACACAGCCAGCTCCTTGGTGCTGGGCCTGTCAGCAGGCAGGGCGCTGGCTGCTAGCTCCCAACAACATGGGAGTGAGGAGCTGGCAGGGCAGGCTGGGGTAGCAGGGGATAGCGCCCCTCCGAAGGCAGCCCATGGGGAGCATGTGGGGCCATCTGAGCAAAGGAGGCTGGGAGGCAGGACGCCTGGGTTCTATTCTGCACCTCTGCGGACAATGAGGTGACACTGGGGAAGGCACGGGGCTGGACTGATGGCAGTCAGACCCAGGGGCAGCAGCCGCTCAGATGAATCAACAGGCCCTGGAGAAGCAATGCCGTGTGCCCACAGCTGAGGGCTGAGCTGGGAACCGAGTGCAGGAGCCTGGACGCTCACGGCACTGGGCTGGCTGCTCACAATCCCCTCTCCATGAGACACCGGCTGACGCCCTTTAGCCCCGCTATGCTCTCACTGGTCCGAGAGGCTGGGAATCGCCCCAGCAGTGAGGGGAAGGGGGCAGGTCAGGCACAGTGGTTTTATCTCATGCCACATCCCTTTGCTTGGGCACAGGGGACATAGTGCTACCTTCCCACTAGTGCACCTGTGGAGGGTGGGTTCCCAGGAGAGGCTAGTGGTTATCTGGGATGGGCCCTTCCCCTCCTGCACCCCAGGATTCTAACTTCCCGCAGCAGGGACCGACAGGGAGAGCTCCCAGGGAACACAGCTCAAGGGAACAGATGGCTTTTCCAGGGAGCGACTGTTCCAACCCAGGACACAGCTAAGCACGAGTGCTGGCCACCCACTAGCGGCTGCTTTGCAGACGGCAGGAAGCTAGCACTGCCTCTGGGTTCTCCTGGCCCATTGCGGCCCAGACACCAGGAGGAGCTCTTGCTCACAGAGAACCTCGGTTTATTTTGCTAGGTGAGTCACAGCACACCCATCCCAGGATCCCCTACCACAGCCCATTAAAAACACGAGGATACAAAGCAATATACAGAGTGCGCCAGCGGACCCGCCGGCAGGGAATGCCCCTGCAGTACAGGGCAGTGGTGGAGCACGCAGAACCTGCACCCTCTGATGCGAGAGCGCTCGCCCACGGGTCCAGCAATGACGCAAAGGGCCCCTCCAAAGGGAGGCAGCCCAGAGTCAGCGGGTGGCGGGCAGCCGCCCGGCGCCCTCACCTGCGGTAACGGTACCGCTTGAAGTGGAACCAGAGCTGGAAGATGCCGTTGGCGAACTGGCAGCGGAAGCCGTGGCGGTGCGAGTACTCCCACTCCCGGTTGACGATCTTGAAGGCGATGTCCTCGTAGGGCGGGCCAGCGTGGAAGCGCAGGATGGCGAAGTCCTTGTTGTCCTGACAGGCCTCCAGGAAGTACTCGGGTGTGGAGCGCTTGTCGATCAGGTCGGGGTAGAAGATGTTGAACTTGTAGCCCTGGACGATCTTGGGCGGCGGGTTGTCGAAGTCGTAGTGTGTCTGGTTGTATTTGTTCCACTCGAAGCCCGTGTGGACCCGGTTGAAGAAGCGGGGCTTGCGGGGCCGGTACTTGTCAGCCCACAGGTAGGCCTTGCCTGTCAGGGGCATCTCCACACTGAACTGGGCCTCGTCGGCGCCCATGCCCTCCTTGGCCCTGCGGAAGAAAATGTCCTCGGCGCTCTCGCTAGCGTCGCCTGCAGAGGAAGGGGCAGGGGGCTGGTTAGTGGGTGGGGCCTGCAGCAGTACTGCTCCGGGGGCACAGGCCTGGCACCATCCCAGGGTGATCCACCCCAGCAGGACCCAGCCTGGGAAGGGGACTTCCGGCCTGACTGTTCCACACCTGGCAGCCCGAGGCCTTGAGCTGGGGGCCGCTCTGAGGCATGCTAAGGAGGGGACTCTTCCACTGGCTACAATGCCAGGTGCCAGGCCGGAGGCCGCTGAGAACAGGGGTAGGGGGTGCAGAGGGCTCCAGCTCCATGGGTATGGGCTGGCTACTTCATAGGAGGCAATAACCTGGGGGGATGATCCACTAACCTGGGGTTTGGGTGTCCCTGGTCTGCTCAGGCTCCTCCAGCCCCTCATCCCACACACCCTGGGGCGGGCACAGACTCCCTGGGCTTTGCTGAGTCCGTCCCAAGCAAGGAGGCTGCCAGGCCTTCCCGGGGGAGCTGCTGTTCTCCTAGAGACCCAGGTCTTGCACCCAGTGGGGCAGGCCCTGCAATCTGGTGCCAGGCAGCGTCTGAAAGAACCTGCCAGGCAGCACCTCTCGGTGACACAGAGACCTGAGGAGAGGGACACACCCAGGCCAGCCAGCAGCTGCTACCTGTGGCCTGGAGCTGTTGTCTCAAGAGCAGCAGTCGCTGGAGATCCTCCTCGGCCTCGAGCACGTGCGCGTCGCAGGGCAGCTCGTGGGAGTTCAGCAGCCTGGGGCTGTACCTCCCGGCGTTGTAGTCGTCCAGGCTCTGCTGAATCAGGTCCTCCTCCATCAGCACCGCTTCCCCCTCCCCCTCCCCCTTGGCCTCCGAGGGGGCTCCCTCCGTGGAGGGGCCCGGCTGCACTGGAGCGCTCTCCTCTGGGTCCGGCCTGCAAGGCAGAGGAGAGAGAGGTTACGGCGCTGGGGGCCGGGTCACGCAGGGCAGGCTCAGGCAGTGCGGAGTCTGTGCTCTCACCGGGCACTGCCCTCTGCGGCTGAGTGCGAGGGGCCGGGCTGCCCCATGTGTCACAATGCCTCTTCCGCAGGACACTCTCCCCTGTGCCGGCCTGGTGCCGTCGAGCTGCTGCAGTCTCCACAGGCCAAACACAGTGAACTGCTGCTGCTCCAGGACAACCATCCCGGCACCCTTCCTCCCAGGAGAGGACCTCTGGCAGGCAGGGGAACAGGGACACCCCCCAAACACTACACTCAGAACGGGGCCTTCTGCTGCCCAGGGCTGGTGCAAGAGGATGATCCATGCCCCAGAAGGGACGAATCCACCCTGCAGGGCTTGCGACAAGGCACCGACACTGGTCTCTGGAAGGATGGGGGCACCTTGCTGGATCCATCGTCTGGGGGTTGATGGGGGAAATATTTGCCTAAAACAGCAGGAACCTAACTGGAGGGGACCCCCTCAGGTGCCGTTAGCCTCTTTGATTGAGGCTGAGCAGCCGGGAATGAGGAGAGGTGTGATCCACCCCCAGGAGCAATTCCCAGCCCCTGCCCCATGGCTGCTGCCGCTGGGTGGGTGCACAGGAGTCGGCATGGAGTCGTGCTGGCACAGTGAATGGCACCGACGGTGGGGAAGGGAAAGATACTGGAGGTTCTATGGCAGCGGTTCTCAACCACGGGTCCACGGCCCCCTGGGTGTCCGCAAGCCCTTTCAAGGGGGCTGTGGGGCCCCGCAGCTGAAGCTCCGATCCCCTCCAGCGCCCCCCCGCGGGGCTGAAGCCCCGATCCCCTCCAGCGCAGTGGCACAAACAGCTCCTGGCAGAATAATGTCCCAGCGAGGCTGTACCGAGCATGCTCACGCGAATGGAGCCGGCTCAGTAGTTAGCTGCTGCTGCTGGAGAGATGTGCCGTTGCCAGTGCATGGAGCAGGCAGCGTTCCCTTCCCCCCTGCTGGCGCCCTGCCCCGGGTTGAAGCTGCTCCTCAGCTCCCAGCCCCCTTTGCTCCCACAGAGGCAGCTTGTAAGAGCCGCCTGGGTGGGGAGACCCGGTTCTGTGGCTCCAGACCCCTCTGGGAACAGGGATCACAGGGAGTCCTCCTAGCACACAGCCCCTAATACCCCTCTCCCTGGGCCCTGGAGTTTTTATGGCAGATCGAGGCAGGCCTCAGCGAGAAAAAGGTTAAGAACGCCTGTTCTGCGGGGCAGAGCTCTATTCCTGGCTCTAGAAGAGGGGTGGGTCTGGGGGGAGAGCTGGGGCTGCAGGGAGCTATGAACCCTGTCTGTCCAAAGGCGACATGGCTACCAGTCTAGCAATGGGTTCTACTGCCAGCATTGCCAGAATTGGACGGGTGCAACCTCTCACCGGTACCAACAGACCGACCATTGCCGTCTCCTGCAGCAGGAAGCCTTGGGCGGTGGGGAGGGAAGTGCTCAGAAACCGCAGCGTTCAGCGAAGCAGGGCACAAAATCACCATGTCCAAGCTCCCCACCAGTGCCCTTCCCCCAGCTCAAGAGTACTTTGTGGGGCAGGTCAGTCTCTCCCCGCTCCTGACATGCCAACTGTGACACCCCCTGCTGGGATTGCAGCAGCCTGGCAAACCTCTGTAAAACAGCCAGGTAACCATGTATCACCTGGGAGCCAGCCCATCACCCGACACTAGATCTGACAGACGGCAGCCCAGAGATGGAGGGGTCACATGAAACCTGCCCACACCTACACTTCCCATCTGTGTGCACAACAGTGCTCGAAGTGAGCCGACCGTCCCGCTGCTTGGGAGCTGGATCTCAGGAACATCTCAATCCGATGAACTCTCCCCAGCCCGACAGTCAACCCAACCGGACTTCATGGGTGGCTTTTATAGAGGTTTGGGAATTCAACTGTTACTAAAAACCTCATCGCAAACCTTGTCCATGGGACATGCCAGCAACCCTCTGCCCTTCATCCACAGATTTCAAGGTGCTTTACGAAGGAGGCTTCACTTGGTTAGCATTGCTGTGCAGATAGGGAAGCCGAGGAGAGCAAGGGGAAGTGACTTCGGCAAAGTCACAGCGAGGCAGCAGCAAAACCTGGAACTGAACCCTGGAGTCCTGTGCTCTGCCTGTTGGGCCGTGCTGTGCAGCCGTTGGCTCACTGACTTGGCGGACAGTCCGCAGAAGGAACGCTCTCAGGGGCTGCTCAGCTTCTGGCACCAAAAGGAAATCGTACCTGTCGCTGGGAGAAGACGGCTCCTTCCTCAGGATGGGGAAAAGCGGCTCGCTCTCCACTCCCTGCTCCTGCTTCAGCTTGTACAGCTTCTGGCGCAGCACGTCCTGGTGCCGCTCCCGAAGCCTGCAATAAAGAGACGAGAGCAAAGGGTGAGGCCCCCAGCACAGCCTTCCCCGAGCTCCCTGGGCTGGGACCCCTTTGGCATCCACTCACTATGCTTCACCCATGCAACACCAGAGCGAGGTGTGAAACACGGACTCAGCGCCCAGGGTCCTGCCCCGAAGGTTACAGCAATGCTCCCAGACGGGCCCCGGTGGGCGCACAGCTCACTCCTGCAATCTGATGGCTCAGGGTCAGACAGCTTGAGAGGTGACGAAAGAGGAGCAGACTCAGTATTAGCCTGAGTCCAGTGCAGCATCTGAACCTGTCACCCAGGCTAAAGGAGACGTGGGGCACTCTCCTTCCCCTCAGCCCAGGAAGGGAAGCAATCCATAACCAGCTGGGGGAGGGGGCTTTTTAGCCCATGTCTGGCTTGGCATGTTGGCACAGCTCCCACCCCCGTGCTCTGTGACACAATTCCCCAATACCACCCACTGCAGGCGAGCGTTTGACACCCCACCTTGAGGGTGCAGCCCTGACCCAGACGGGATATGCTCCCTCTCCCGCTCACCTGGCCCGGGCCATATACGCTTTCAGCTGCTGCAGCAGACTTTCCCAGTAACCGATGTCCAGGTTGGGCCCCCCTGCTTGGATCTTGCCCTCGATCCCTTGGAAGATCACTTGCAGCTGGTTGTACGTCTTTCCCTTGAACACGGACTGCACGTCCGAGCTGACGGAGGCATTGACTCCTTCTCGGCGCTCTCCTGTTGTGAGACAGACGAGGGTTAACGGGTGCCAAGGTTCCTGAGCCATGATGCAGAGTCTAGGCCTGCACTGGGCCACCCCTCCAGGATCGGACCACTCCATCAATGCACCCTCACTGCCTGGTGCACGAACCCCACTGAACCCCTGCTGGATTCCCCCTGCCCAGAGGTCAGGTGTTGCTCGGCTAATCCCAGCACCTTCCGTCCAGCCAGAGCCCACGAGGTACAGCCTGAAGGCCGTCTGAACGGGGTCATTTGGCAGGGCCCAACGCTGCCAAGCACAGAGTGCCATCGATTCCCTTTGATGGGCATTGAGTGCCAAGCACCATTCAGGATGGGGGCCTGGGCCACATCCAGGCCTTTAGCAGGCTCTTGGCTGAGAGTCCCTAACCCAAGAGCTTGGACTCAGGTGCCAGGATCGTGCTCTCAGCATGTGACGCTGACGCTCACTGCCCTGGTGGTTCTGCAGCAACCTCCGGGCCCCATCTTTTCACAGGCAGGACGGGGCCTCAGTGCCACTGAGCACCAACAGGAAGAGCAATAACGGCACATGGGCACCCCCTGGCAGCAGCCACAGAAATCGCAACTGCAGGAAAGCAAAGCCCTTTGATACAGGCCAGGGAAGTGAGGCTGGGGAGCTGCAATCACTGAGACTCTGGATTTTACCAGCCAGAGCTGACAACACCGCTGGCCAACAAACCACTGCACATGTTACTGAGTTCTCTGTACAAAGACGGGGGAATTCACCTGGCTTGGTTACAGCCTCCACGCTCAGCCAGCACCTGCAATCCAGGACAGCCGAGGGCTCTTAACTAGAGCCAGGTAACTGAGTCCCAGGGCCAGGAATCACTCCCACTCCAGAACCACAGTTCCACATAGCTCTGGATTATTTTACAGCACCCTCGAGCCTGCTTGGCACTATACAGACAGTGGAGAGCTCACAGCAGGGGGGGTCACAGCCTCAGTGACAATAGCTCGGAGAGGAGAAGCAATTTGACAAAGGTCAGAGAGTGAGATGGGGCAGAGCAGAACACAGGCCTCTGCTCTAACTACTAGGCAACACTCCCCTCTCTCATCTGCACTGCTGTGTATAAGCAATGCAGGTGCTGACAGCCAGCATTCCCCTCCCCCTTACCTGGGCCTTTCCCAGAAGCCTCTAGTTTACGGAGTTTGGCTATCTCGTCCTCAGTGATAATGGTCATATCCCTCCAGAAATCCACATTCTTGCCCTGCTCCAGTTCCATGTAAACCTGAAACACAGAGCCACGTGAAGTCAGAGGCGAGGCCTGGCCTGGCGCTGCTGTTTGAATCAGGCCATTTGCAGTTGCAGGTGAGCACTGGAGGGAGGGCTGATGAGCACCAGAGGTGGGGCACAGGGACAGTGTGCAAAGGCAGGAAGGAAGCTCGGACAGCATCTAACCTCCCCAGCTAGAGAATGGAGGCCTGGAAGCAGCAGTACTGGGGGAGAGGTACCTGGATATCCTCCAGCAGATCCTCCATGTCGGAGACAGTCAGGCCATTCAGGAATGTGTAAGGCTCGTGCATTTCCACTGCCAGGTCATCATCCTCTGCACTGATGTACTTGGCCAGCAAGTCAATGGGTTTGGCTCGGCCATCCCGGATCCGGATTTTTGATCTGCAGGGAACAAGAGAATACACTGAGCTCCAGCTACCAGGTCTCGGACCTTGCCTACCCCCAGCACACACACAGGCCTGAGACAAGTCACTGGTGCCCACCTACCGCAGCTTGGCCTGGTGGAGGTGGAAGTTGTCTTCTTGCTCCTCCCAGGTTTTGAAGTGCTCTGCCTCCTTCTCCCGCTGCAGCATCTCCAGCTCCTGCTCACGCATCGCCTTTTCTCGCTCCCGTTCCAAGCGCAGCTGCTTCACCTGTCTCAGAGGGAGGGAAGACTGTTGCAGTGCACAGCCTGGGGCACCATCCATTCCCCAAAGGCTCAGCCGGTCCCAGCATGTGAACTCATGGATGCTAGCTTCAAATCCAACCCAGCGCAAAACTGCCCCATTTCCCACGATGGGCCCTGCCGTTACAGGGAGTGGGAGGGCACCAAGCAAGAGGAGAAACACGAGAACCAATGCTGGCATGGACAAGAGGAGAGCTGAAACTCACTAGATACCGGCAGCACAGACCCGACTGGGCCCATGCTCAGGGCTGGGGGGTACTGAGACCAGTCTCTGTTGGTTTAACAGTGTTTAAATAGTTTAATAGTGGTTTAAAGAGACCAGGGACCAGATCATTCTGAGGATTCAGTTTTGAGAACAGGGCACCACCTCTGTGCAGAGACAAGAACCTGGACCACCACATTACAGTCACCACACATGCCACTCTCTTTGCCCAAAGATGGGAGCATTAGACTTGGCGGAGGCTGAGGGACGGGGGATAAGACAGCCACCAGTAACCAAATGACTTATATTGGGGCCAGTGTCCTCGCCTGCATTAGCTCTGCTGCAGGTCACAGGCAGAGAAGGGCTACTGGCTCTCACCTTCTGCAGCTCCAGGCGGTTGTCCTCCTGGATTCGTTTGTTTCTCTCCTTCAGTTCTTTCTCCTCCAGGTGGCCGATCCCTTTCTTCTCCAGGGCCTATAATCAATCACGCATCAAGAGTAAGCAGGCCCCAACAGGCCTCTCAGTTGCCATTTGTGACGTGGCAGAAAGTCCCCAAGACAAGCCCTCTACAGGGTGCTAAATACATACCATCCACACACTCCACCTCACTGCAGATGATGCTGTGGGACTAGAACTCAGCCAGTAGCCCCAGGAATTTAGCTGTGGCAGCCTTAACGTGGATACACAAGGAGCCACCATCCCATTTAAATGACCATTAAGCTCTACGTAATTCATAGGTTTTCAGTGGCAGGCCAAATAAAACTGCACTGGATCTTTAAGATAATTGCTCGAAACAAGTGGGTGCCTCTCAAGTGTGTCCTCAATGCAGGTTTCACCCTCACTTTTGCTTTGCTGTTCCTAGCGTTTTCAAATTCCTCCCCCAACTCATCCCAGGCAAACTTGTCCCTCCCTGCGCCTCATCATCCCTGACCCTGCACCATCACCCCTTGGCCCTCAGCGCAGCAGCTCAGCTGGTATGTGCACAGCTGAACTGACTGAGGTTCCCAGGAGAAAGCTCTACCAGGGGGAACAGCACAGCCCTGATTATCTCATGACACAGGAAGCTTGGGGGAAGGAAAAGCCCATTTATCTCCCTCATCTCACTGCCCACTGAGGTAGAGAGAGGCCTCACCTTGCTCCAGATGAAGGTGCCTAGCAGGTTGTTGTCCCCAAAGGGGTTATCGGTGTTGGTGTAGCCCATGTATTCCTCCCCCCAGCCCATCTTCTCACGCTTTTTTCTCTCTTTGGCTTCCTTCTTCGCCAGCCGCCTAGCCCTCTTCTCCTCTGGTGTCTCCAATGCCTTCATCATCTCAGCCTGCTTCTTCTTCTCCTCTTTCAGTCTGAGTCGCTCCTGAAGGCTCAGCTGTTGCCCCAGCTCCTCCCTTGAGCTCTGGGAACGTGAAGGAGAGGGAGACGTGACGGAAGACACAGAAGACCTGGAACTGGATCGCTTTCTTCTTCGCTCTCTGCTGCGGCCTCTTTTCTTCTCTCTCTCCGCCTCGGAGTCTGAGCTAGAGGAGCGATCCCGTGACCGAGCGCGGCGTTTCTTCTTGCTTTTGCGGTGCCGGTCCCGGCTTTTGCTTTTCTTCCTTCTCCATCTCTTTCTCTCATCAGAGTCAGATCTAGAAGAAAACACCACCACCCTGGTGACAGCTACGACCTCAGAGACTGCACAGCAGCACAGGGCTGACGCGGCACCCTGCCTATCCAGCTGTTCATTGATCACCCTGGCACCGCTGAGATGGGGCAGCGCCCGCCACGTGTCAGCGCCCGAGGAAGCACAGACATTTGGGGGGTCACCCAAAGCCCCAGCGCCGGCGGCCAGACACGCTGCGCGCGAGGTCGGGGGGGCAGTGACACCCGGGGGGGGGACACGGTGTCTCCCCTCCACCCCCGCCCAGCTCGGCCTGGCCTGGCCCGCCCCCCGGTCACCCGCTCGGGGCCTCACCCCGAGCCCGGCTTCCCGCGCCGCCGCCTCTCGCTGCCCCGGGCCCGGCCGCCGCCGCCTCCATCGCTGCCGGCGCCGCTGGACCCGGAGCGGGACCCGCCCGCGTCCCTGCGGCTCCGCTGCCGCGAGCGCCCCGCGGGGCTGCGCGAGCCGGACCCCATCTCCGCCGCGCGCCCGCTTCCGGCGCGCCAGGGGGCCTCTCTCACTCGCGGCGCGTTCCCAGGCGGCCCCGGCGCCTGACTGGAAAAGGCTTTTCCCCAGCCGTCCTGCCGCCCGCTCCCATGCCCAGCCCCGAGCCTTGGCTCTGCAGAGCGGCCAGGCCGAGGCCGCAGCAGCTCCGCCCCTGCTGCTCAGCTCGCCCTACAGGCACCTACTCAGACAGCTACAGGAGCCGGGGGCCTAGCAGCGATGGAAGCCATGAGCGGAAGCACCTAGTGCGTCACGGCGATGGGGGCGGGGCCAGCCCTTAAAGAGGCAGAACCCAAGAACAGCCGGGGGGGGAGTCAGGTCCCCGCTGGGGCTGAACGGGCACCGCTGCCGCATCCCCTGCCAGGGCGGACACGGGCCGGGGCCCTGCCTCGCCTTTCCCCTGGGGGGGCAGGGCTGCGCCGCACACGGAGCTCAGCAGCGCTCTGCCCCCCCCCCGAGTGAGGCAGCGATGCAGGCCCAGCCCCTGGTGTAGACAGCGCTCTGCCACCCCCCCACTCCGAGTGAGGCAGTGATGTGGGACCAGCCCCTGGTGTAGACAGCGCTCTGCCCCCCCCCCCGAGTGATGCAGCGATGCGAGCCCAGCCCCTGGTGTAGACAGCGCTCTGCCACCCCCCCACTCCGAGTGACGCAGCAATGCGGGCCCAGCCCCTGGTGTAGACAGCGCTCTGCCGCCCCCCCCCCCGAGTGAGGCAGCGATGCGGGCCCAGCCCCTGGTGTAGACAGCGCTCTGCCGCCCCCCCCCCCCGAGTGAGGCAGCGATGCGGGCCCAGCCCCTGGTGTAGACAGCGCTCTGCCACCCCCCCCAAGTGACGCAGCCATGCGGGCCCAGCCCCTGGTGTAGACAGCGCTCTGCCGCCCCCCCACTCCGAGTGAGGCAGCGATGCAGGCCCAGCCCCTGGTGTAGACAGCGCTCTGCCGCCCCTCCCCCTACGAGTGACGCAGCGATGCAGGCCTAGCCCCTGGTGTAGACAGCGCTCTGCCGCCCCCCCAAGTGACGCAGCAATGCAGGCCCAGCCCCTGATGTAGACTGCGCTCTGCCGCCCCTCCCGAGTGACGCAGCAATGCAGGCCCAGCCCCTGGTGTAGACAGCGCTCTGCCGCCCCCCCTCCAAGTGACGCAGCAATGCAGGCCCAATCCCTGATGTAGACAGCGCTCTGCCCCCCCCGCGTGACGCAGTGATGCAGGCCCAGCCCCTGGTGTAGACAGCGCTCTGCCACCCCTCCCCCTCCGAGTGAGGCAGCGATGCGGGCCCAGCCCCTGGTGTAGACAGCGCTCTGCTGGCCCTCCCCCTCCAAGTGACGCAGCCATGCGGGCCCAGCCCCTGGTGTAGACAGCGCTCTGCCGCCCCCCCCACTCCGAGTGACGCAGCGATGCGGGCCTAGCCCCTGGTGTAGACAGCGCTCTGCTGCCCCCCCAAGTGACGCAGCAATGCAGGCCCAACCCCTGATGTAGACAGCGCTCTGCCGCCCCTCCCCCTCCGAGTGAGGCAGCGATGCGGGCCCAGCCCCTGATGTAGACAGCGCTCTGCCACCCCACCCCCCCGAGTGACGCAGCAATGCAGGCCCAACCCCTGATGTAGACAGCGCTCTGCCGCCCCTCCCCCTCCGAGTGAGGCAGCGATGCGGGCCCAGCCCCTGGTGTAGACAGCGCTCTGCCGCCCCCCCCAAATGACGCAGCAATGCAGGCCCAGCCCCTGATGTAGACAGCGCTCTGCTGCCCCCCCCGAGTGACGCAGCAATGCAGGCCCAGCCCCTGGTGTAGACAGCGCTCTGCCCCCCCCCCGCGTGACGCAGTGATGCAGGCCCAGCCCCTGGTGTAGACAGCGCTCTGCCGCCCCTCCCCCTCCGAGTGAGGCAGCGATGCGGGCCCAGCCCCTGGTGTAGACAGCGCTCTGCCGCCCCCCCCAAATGACGCAGCAATGCAGGCCCAGCCCCTGATGTAGACAGCGCTCTGCTGCCCCCCCCGAGTGACGCAGCAATGCAGGCCCAGCCCCTGGTGTAGACAGCGCTCTGCCGCCCCCCCTCCAAGTGATGCAGCGATGCAGGCCCAGCCCCTGCTGTAGACAGCGCTCTGCCGCAGGGCGGGCAGCTCCCACGGGACACAGCTGCCCCTCTGCTCTGGGGAGCGGGCGAACCTCTGCCCGTGGAAGCTGCTCTCCTGCCAGCACAGGTGACATCGTCACTCAGCGCTACAGAGGTGCAGCTGCTCCCGTAGACAAGCCCTGAGGAGGGGACAACACGTAGGGTATTGCTACTTAGTTGCCACGGTTGATCCTTGTTTTTAAACACCCCTGCCATGCAGAAGTCTTGAGGTTAAACTATCCACATCCTATTTGCCACACCTAAAGTCAGTTTCCCCTTCTCAGGCCAGAGAGTATGGCAGCTCCTTGCTGAAACATGTCTTGTAAACAGGTCACCACACCCTGCCCTCCCCCTCTTCCAAAACAAAATTCTTGTCATTACATACAAAGCTTCCACAATTTAGCCTCACCCCACCTGACCTGTCATAAGAACATCAGACGGCAATACTGGGTCAGACCAAAGGTCCATCTAGCCCAGTATCCTGTCTCCTGACAGGGGCCACTGCCAGGTGCCCAGAGGGAATAAACAGAACAGGGAATCATCAAGTGATCCATCCCATCCCTCATTCCCAGCTTCTGGTGAACAGAGGCTAAGGACACCCTCGCTGCCCATCCTGGCTAATAGCCATTCATGGACCTGTCCTCCGTGAATTTATCTAGTTCTTTTTTGAACTCTGTCATTGTCTTGGGTTCACAACATCCTCTGGCAAAGAGTTCCACAGGTTGACTGTGCGTTGTGTGAAGAAATGCCTCCTTTTGTTTGTTTTAAACCTGCTGCCTATTAATTTCATTTGGTGGCCCCTAGTTCTTGTGTTATGAGGAGTAAGTAACACTTCCTTATTTACTTTCTCCACATCGGTCATGATTTTATAGACCTCTATCATATCCCCCTTAGTTGCCTCTTTTCCAAGCTGAAAAGTCCCAGTCTTATTAATCTCTCCTCTGCAAAGCCGTTCCATACCCCTAATCATTTTTGTTGCCCTTTTCTGAACCTTTTATCAAGTCCAATTTATCTTTTTTGAGATGGGACGACCACACCTGCACACAGTATTCAAGGTGTGGGGGTACCATGGATTTATAGAGGCAAACTGATATTTTCTGTCTTATTATCTCTCACTTTCTTAATGATTCCCAACATTCTGTTCACTTGTCTGACTGCTGCTGCACATTGAGTGGATGTTTTCAGGGAACTCTCCACAATGACTCCAAGATCTCTTTCTTGAGTGGTAACAGCTACTTTAGACCCCATCATTTTATATGACTAGTTGGGATTATGTTTTCCAATGTGCATCACTTTGCATTTATCAGCACTGAATTTCATCTGCCAGTTTCTTGCCCAGTTTTGTGAGCTCCTTTTGTAGCTCTTCGCAGGCTGCCTGGGACTTAACTATCTTGAGTAGTTTTGTATCATCTGCAAATTTTGCCACCTCACTGTTTATCCCTTTTTCCAGATCATTTATGAATCTGTTGAGTAGGACTGGGCCCAGTACAAACCCCTGGGGGACACCACTATTTACCTCTCTCCATTCTGAAAACTGACCATTTATCCCTATCCTTTGTTTCCTACCTTTTAACCAGTTGCTGATCCAGGAGAGAACCTTCCCTCTTATCCCATGACTGCTTACTTTGCTCAAGAGCCTTTGCTGAAGGACCTTGTCAAAGGCTTTCTGAAAATCTAACTACAATATATCCACTGGATCCCCCTTCTCCACATGCTTGTTGAACCCCTCAAAGAACTGTAGTAGATCCCCTTACAAAAACCACATTGACTATTCCCCAATAAATTATGTTCATCTATGTGTCTGACAATTTTGTTCTTTACTAAGTTTCAACCAGTTTACCCGATACTGATGTCAGGTTTACTGGCCTGTATTGCTGGGGTTTCCTCTGGAGCACTTTTTTTTAAAATGGTGTCACATTCGCTATCCTCCAGTCATTTGGTACAGAGACTGATTTAAATGATAGGTTATAGGTGACAGTTAGTAGTCCTGCAATTTTACATTTGAATTCCTCTATAGGCAGCAGGTTTGTATAATTTTTGGTGGTGCCCCCCCACTCCCACCCTTTAAGCCAATATAAAATGAAGCTACAATGCTTCAGCACCACAAGATTACAAGGGTCAATTAAAAGTGGAAAGTCAGAAGCAGCACTTGCCTGCTTCAGTATACAGTATTATATTTTGTTGCACCTGTTGTGACAAAGTGGGAATGTTCTTAATGTTTTCTCTAAATACGGTGTGGGTGCCTCAGTTTCCCCTGCAAGGTGCCAACTGAAGGTGTTGGGGACAAAGATCAGGTGGCCTCCTTGTCCAGAAGAAATACAAAGGCTAGAGGAGGGAGTGTCAGTTTAGAGCTAGCTGGGGAAATGGCGAGAGGCCCAGAACTTGGGTCTGGGCTCCCCACCCCTCAGGATGGACCTGACTGAGGGGTCCTGTTTTCTGTACCTACAAGCTCTGTTTTAGACTGTGATCCTGTTTTCTAATAAACCTTCGGTTTTACTGGCTGGCTGAGAGTCACATCTGACTGCAGAGTTGGGGTGCAGGGACCTCTGGTTGCCCCAGGACCTGCCTGGGCCGACTTGCTGTGGAAAGCGCACGGTGTGGAAGGGCATGCTGAATGCTCTGAGGTCAGACCCATGAAGGTGTAAGCTTCTTGCCCTGAAGACAATCTGCTCAGAGAGAGGAGGCTCCCCCAGAGTCCTGACTGGCTTTGTATGGAGTAGTTCCAAAGCACCCCAGCATCCCCTTCCACACCATGTGCTTCCTGGAAGTCTGCACAGCCACTGACACTCCCTCCTCTGGCCTTTGTCTCTTTCCCAGGCATTAGGAGGCCACCTGATCTCTTTGTTCTCCAACACCTTCATTTGGCACCTTGCAGGAGAGAGGCCCAGGCCATCAGTTGCCCGGAGACAGGGTTTTGGCCATTCTCTGTGCAGACGGCATCACACTGGCCCTCTAGGGCTCTACAACAATCACCCCCCTTATTCCACCATCTAGATCTTTGAGAAATGCATAGGGGAAACTGAGGCACCTACACAGTATTCAGAGAAAACATTAAGAACATTCTCACTTCATAACAGCTCTATACGACTAGTTATATACTTTAAAGGGTGTAAAATAATCAAGTATTGTGCTAAACACAATGATACTCCAAACTGACCACCAAATTTAAGTTGCACGTTTTTCCCTTCAGGTGAGGGCTCTGGGGTGGGGCTGGGGATGAGGGGTTCACAGTGCAGGAGGGTGCTCAAGATTGGGGTGCTGGGGGCACAGGCTCTGGGGTGGGACAGGGCTAGGGATAAGGAACTTGGGGTGCAGACAGGCTGCCCCAGGGCTAGGGCTAGAGAGGACTCCCTGCCCCGCTCTGGCAGCAGCAAGCTCCAGGGGAGGGACCCCTCCTCTTCCCCCCACCCCCGGCAGCACACTCATTCTGCACCACGGTCACCGCTAGGGTGACCAGATGTCCGAATTTTATAGGGACAGTCCTGATTTTTGGGTCTTTTTCTTATATAGGCTCCTATTACCCCCCACCCCGTCCTGATTTTTCACACTTGCTATCTTGTCACCCTAGTCACTGGGCATGCTCCTAGGGCCTCTCTCAGGTCCAGAAAGCCCACTTGCCTCCCCTATGGTGGGTACCGGGGTAGGGGGTTTGCCATCACGTGGCCTCCCCTGCTGCTGCCCCTCACCATAGCCTCACTGGGGATGGGCTGCCCCTTGCCCAGCATGGGGCAGGAGTGGGGACTGCAGGGTGGTGGCTGGTGGTGGGGTTAGGGTGTCACAAAATTCACCCAAGCCCCAGCTGCTCAGGTCTAGGAAGCCCCCCTCCCCCATCTCCCCTGTGGTGGGTGGGTGGGTGCTGGGGGGAGACTGCCATCACAATGGCTTCCTTCCTCCCCTGCTGCAGCCTGCTGCCCATGGCCGGCGCTTCCATTGAGGCGAACTAGGCAATCGCCTAGGGTGCCAGGATTTTTGGGGTGATGCATTTTGCCGGGGGGGGGGTGGGCAGCAGGCGGCTCTGGTGGAGCTGCCGCAGTGGTGCCTGCAGAGGGTCTGTTGGTCCGCGGCTCCGGTGGACCTCCCGCAGGCACGGCTGCAGCAGCTCCACCAGAGCCGGGGACCAACGGACCCTCTGCAGAAATGGCTGCGGCAGCTCCACCGGAGCGGAGCGTGTGGCGGCGAAATGGCCGTGTGCCTAGGGCGCGAAAAACTCTAGCACTGGTCCTGCTGCTGCCCCTCGCCCTAGTCTCACTGGGAACGGGGCTGCCCCTTGCCCTGCATTGGGCAGGAGTGGGGACCTGTGGGGGAGAGGGGTGGATTACAGGGTCAAACCTCACCAAAGCCCCAGCAGCTGCTCAGGTGAGCGAGGTCCACTCCAGCTGTCCATCTCCTGGCCGGACGTCCCCTTGGCGTCTCCTCCAGGTGGATGCCGGGGGATGGGAGCAAGGGCTCCCAAGCACGTGTGTGCCTCCTCTCCTCTCCTTTCTCCCCATCCCCCTCCTGAGGTGCCCGCCGCTCTCTATAGCCTTGGGCAGAAGCAGGGGCAGGCAGCCAGCAGCACAAGCAAGGGACAGAGGCACCGGCTGTTTGTTTTCAGGCAGGGAAGCTCCAAGGAGGGGTGGGAGTGGGGGGCAGGGCCAGGGGAGAAACCCAGCTCCAAATATTGGTGGAGCACAGCCCCCAGCCTTGAATATTCCTGGTGCTCAGGCACCACGAGCCCATATAACCTGCCGCCCCTGCAGGTTCTGAACTCCTGAGTGATACCAGCTGGTCCTGGTAACTTATTACTGTTTAGTTTATCAATTTGTTCCAAAACCTCCTCAATCTGGGACAGTTCCTCAGATTTGTCACCTAAAAAGAATGGCTCAGGTTTGGGAATCTCCCTCACATCAACCGTGAAGACCGATGCAAAGAATTCATTTAGTTTCTTTGCAATGGCCTTATTGTCCTTGAGTGCTCCTTAGCACCTTGATCGTCTGGTGGCCCCACTGGTTGTTTAGCAGCTTCCTACTTCTGATGTACACCTCTTCCCTGATATAACGCTGCCCTCGGGACCCAAAAAACCTTACCGTGTTATAGGTGAAACCACGTTATATCGAACCTGCTTTGATCCACTGGAGTGCACAGCCCCACCCCTCCGGGGCACTGCTTTACTGCGTTATATCCAAATTCGTGTTATATCGGGTCATGTTATATTGGAGTAGCAGGGTACTTAAAACATTTTTTGCCATTACTTTTTGAGTCTTTGGCTAGCTGGTCTTCAAATTCTTTCTTGGCCTTCCTAATTACATTTTTACAATTCATTTGCCAGAGTTTATGCCCCTTTCTATTTTCCTCACTAGGATTTAATTCCACTTTTTAAAGGCTGCCTTTTTGTCTCTCACTGCTTCTTTTACCTTGTTGTTTAGCCACGGTGACACTTTTTTGGTTCTCTTACTATGTTTTTTAATGTGGGGCATAGATTTAAGTTGTCTCTCTTATGGTGTCATCTTAGTGAAAGGTTAACGCCAACTTTTCCAATGTTGCCCCCTCCAATCTCTGTCATGCTTTCTCTGATGCTGCCCCTTCCAAGTGAGAAAAGCTCCCAGTCAGCCTGCAGAAAGCCCCCAGCTTGTCCTTCAAGTCCCTCCTCGGTAATGTATTGGGGAACGAGGCTGGCTAGGCAGGGGAGAGATCACTGCTACTGCCCAGCTAGCAATTCTGCACATCCTTTTTTACCTCATCCCACTCAAGCCTGCTTGCTTGTCTCATCCATTTGCTGTATTTGATCATTTAGCGGGTCAGCGCTTTGGAACAGGGACATTTCTGTGTTTGTACATCACCTAGTACAAGGGCTTGTGGCCTTTAGGTGCTGCTACAATGTTAAATAGTGAACTCCAGGAAGCGGTTTCCCTCTCCCCATCTCCAGAGCCCTGAGTAAAACACAGTGGCCACGCCCTGGCTGCACAGTGACCCCTTCCTGCATCTAACCTGGTGCATAAATTAACTTCTCACTCTTTAAAAGATGTGTTTGTTTCATAAAAGGGAAGAGGCTTTTCACCAAGTAACTAGCATTAATTTGATTTCTCACACATACTAAAGAAGTGATAATGCACCAGCTAGTTCAGGAGGGAGCAAATGTTTTGGCCCAAGGGAATAGAAATTGTATGGCGGGCCATGAATGCTCAGAAAATTGGGGTTGGGTATGGGAGGGGGTGCAGGCTCCAGAGTGGGGCCAGAAATGAGGAGTTCAGGGTGTGGGAGAGGGCTCCAGCCAGGGGAGCGGGGCACAGGCTCTGGCTGGTGGTGAAGGCTCTGGACTGGAACCAAGCGGTTCAGAGGGCAGGAGGAGAATCAGGGTTGGGATGCGGGAAGGGGTGCAGGCTCTGGCTGGGGTGCAGGAGGGTTCTTGGGGCTGGGATCAAGGGGTTTGTAGGGCAGGAGGGGGATTGGGGCTGGGGCAGGGGGAGAGGCTCAGGGGTGCAGGCTCTGGGCAGTGCTTACCTCAAGCGGCTCCTGGAAGCAGAGGTATATCCCATCTCTGGCTCCTATGTGGAGGTGCGGCCAGGGAGCTGTGTGTGCTGCCCTGTCCGCAGGCACCGCCCGTGCAGCTCCCCTTGGCTGCGGTTTCTTGCCCATGGGGGCTGTGGGGGTGGCACTGGCATGCAGCACTGAATCCCCTGGCCGCTCCTATGTGTAGGAGCCAGAGGTGGGTCATGCCGCTGCTGCGCGGTGTAGACAAGCCCAAAGCGTGATGCTCTGTACCTCGGGAGAACAGCCAGCACCCCCATTCTCATCCCTGTAAAATGACTGTGCGGTATCCAATGCAAAGTTTGTCATGCCAGGTGTCTTCGGAAGGTTCGTGATGCACTCATTATGGTTGTTATAGTGATGTTATAGTAATTGTTACAGTAACATTATAGGTTGTAATTTCATGGATATAGTTCTGAGGCTGAAAATGTATCCTCATGGCTTAAAGCAAGCCCAGGCAAACACTCTACAGAAGCAGAGGGGGCAGTTCACACCTCATCAAGGCGCGGATGGGACAAACCCAACCCAGCTTCACAGAAACAATGGACAATGGCCTAGGCAGCAACAAAAGAATCTGTTAGACCCTCGAGGGAGTCACTCTCCTTCCTTTGGTCAGTTTGGAACTGTGATAAGGTAATGCTCACCTGACTTGGAGAGCGGGGGCGCAAAGCCAAGAACATGATAAAAGGAAGAGATGTTTGCCATGCTCTCTCCCTCTCTTCCACCTACATCTACCGCCACCACCACACCAAGCAACTGAAGCGCTGATAAAAGGGGAGAGCCTGGCTAAAGAGCAGCCAGCCAGCCTGTGGGGAGAAGAATCTAAGTTCGTAAGGACATTGAAAGTGATAAGATCGAGTTAGAATGCGTTTTGCTTTTGTTTCATTTGACCAAATCTGACGTATGCTTTGATTTATAATCACTTAAAATCCATCTTTATAGTTAATAAATCTGTTTGTTTATTCTATCTGAAGCAGTGTGTTTGGTTTGCAGTGTGACAGAGGCTCCCCTTGGGATAACAAGCCTGGTACATATCAATTTCTTTGTTAAAATGATTAACTCATAAGCTTACAGCGGCCAGCGGGCATAACTGGACACTGCAAGACGGAGGTTCCTGGGTTGTGTCTGGGACTGGAGTTACTGGCTAGTGTAATTCGGTTGCACAATTCAAGGAGCAGCTTCCATGTCAGAGGCTGTGCGTGACCAGCCCAGGAGCGGGGTGCTCAGAGCAGTGCAGGGTGAGGCTGGCTCCCAGAGTCAAGGAGTGGAGTGACCTAGCAGTTCAGTGGTCCAGATAACACCAGAAGGGAACGTCACACTAAGATTTTGGTGCCCAACACCCTTGTAAACAAGCCCTGATCAAACACAATCAGGTTTGTATGTAGCAAATCAGGATGGCTACCCAGCATCCAGTGCAAGATGCCCTACAGGTCAGGGATTTTCAACCTGCGGGTCATGACCCTAAGTTGTTTCAAAGGGTCACATAAGCAGCTCTGGTCCTGTGGGTCTGGGCAGGTTTGCCTCCCTGCTCCAGGCATTGCAACCTTCAGCATCACAGTGCCATGGGCTTTGGTCCCAATGCCCCTCCATGGTGATAGGTGGCCGGCTGGGCCAAATTTGAGTGGCAGCACCAGTCCATGCTCCAAGCTGCAATGCCACTCACAGCTGGACCCCCATCAGGCATGGGGCCAAACCTGAGCGATGCTGCCACCCAGGGGTCACAATACCCAGAGCAGGGAGCTGAGTCCAGCCTGCCCCACAGGACAGGAGTGACTGCTGCAGCGCTCTGCAAGCCTCCCCCAGAGCATTTGTTACCCAAGGGTAGGGCCCAAACCCACTCCCAGGGCCTATTTACTGGGCTGCAACAGGCCATCCCCTGCCAGGGCAGGACACAACCCCCTTCCCCTGGCCTATTTACAGGGTTGCGACAGGCCGTCAACATACACAAATTGGCCCTGAGGCCAGAAAGGCTGAAAACATCAGCTACAGGTTAGCAATGAAGAGACAGAGGCAATTGCATGATTACTCTATTTATTAGAGAGATCCTTTCCAAAATAAAAGGAAGGGGGAGAAGGGGCCACAGAATGAGGAGGCTGTTGCATACAAGTGTTATTAGTTCTTGTCAGAGGTGGTTGTACATGGTATACAGAAATTCCACAGCTCTGGGTTCAAAAGTACAGCTCTCCCCTCGACAAAAAAAAGCGTAGAGATTGTCAAAGTATTGTCGGACTCAAAAGTTCTACTGGAACCTGCTTCAATAGTTAAGGACATACAACGTTCCATAAGTTACAAAGGAAAACATGAGAGAAGATTGACCTCGATGCAATTTAACAACACAACCGGTTTTGCCTTGGTCAGACTTTAATGCGAGTTAACTCACTGCCAGTTGAGTTGAGTTGGCCGACCCGTCCGTGAGGGCGACTGTGGGTACGTCACAGGTGGGTCAGGACACAAATGTGTGGATTGGCCACATATTTACAAACCTATTAGCCAACTTGAGCTAATGGCCAATCAACTCGAGCTACAAACCCAAGTCTCCACAAAAGCAGCAGTCTCTCTCTCTGGGAGTCAGGAATGAGCACAGGCGACTGTGGGAAACGTCTCCAACAGACGGGAGAGGACTCTGCTATTAACACGAGTGTTGCCTTTTGAGCTAAGTTCATGATTCCAAGAGAACACTGCATCTCAATTGTCTCACAAAATGCCTTCGTTTTAATACAGTACAATCGTTCAAACAGTGTCCACTTTCTGAGCAATAGCAGCCATCAGAGAGACAAGACAAACTAGGAGTGCAATCTCACGCTGAAAGGATTTACAAAATTCTTTACACTAAAAAGGGAAACTATTTTTAGGAACTATTCCCATGGGGTTTTGGGTAAGGCAATTAATTCACCAGACATTATAAATAGTTTGCTTGCCTCTGTGTTTACATCAAAGACGACATTATGCTTTATCGCACAGCCGAAGAACAATTAGCATCAATTTACATTTCTCTGAGAAAAGACTTCCAAAAAAGCATTCAGGACTTAAACTGAAACAAAAAAGAGAAACATGACAACATCCATGGAGTCTCATCATTTTTTTCAGAGAAGCTCTCCCCACTCCCTTCCCACAACCCCGCCCCCCACTTACATACATTCTTTACATGGAGCACACATACAAAATGACCTAATATGCACAGCAGCTATATTATACTTGGTCTAATGTAGACGTCAAACAAATCAGACATGATCCAGTAAGTCTGAGCTCTCCTCTCCATTGAAAGCTGTGGGCCATGCTGCTGGGTGGGCGCGTGAAGAAAAGATACCAGGGCTGGGTTTAGCTGCTCAGGGAAGGCTCTTTGCTACAAGGAAAGGCTGGAACGTGTTTCAAGAGTCAACTGGCTGATGATGACCGGGACAAGCACAGAGCTTGTGCCCTCTCTCATGCTGCCATCAAGGATCACAACCATGCCAGCTTCAGTGCGGAGATTAAATCTTTTGTGGGATTTCGACACACGCACCCAGATGATAGTGGCGGGGGCGTGACAGCAGGATACCTGCAGAGACACTGCTAGCAGCAGTAAAGGATACAGCTATGGATCCCGGACTCCTAGCAGAGCCTGGGGCTTTGGAGGGTTCCAGGAGTCTCTCTGGAGCACCAGTTTGTTCGTTTTCAGTGACAGTGCAAATTTGGAGTCTTCTCCGGAGAAGCTGTTACTCCTGTTCCCTCTGGAGAGGGCCCAAATGAACACACTGGAGTGGAGTGGAGTTTGTTTTGGTGGTGTGCCTGCTGAATCATTCACACTGAGGCTTCTCCCACCCGGGAGCTGCTCAAGAAAGGCTCAGACTTGGGATGGAACACCCAGCAAGTAACAGCCCAGAGGCCACCTTGGCAGTCAACATTTTGCATTTCTTTATTGAAGTGGGGTCTTAATTACACTCCCGTGTGCATTCTGCACCCTGTAGTCTGGCACGAGACCCTCCTCTTGGAATCCCCTACCCCAGAGCTCAGAAACAGCCGTAGTAGAAGCAATGACTTCACACTTTGAGCAGGTGAGAGAGGCAGGATGCAGGGATGATGGTGGGACAGTAATGACATGAAGCTACTTTGAAGCCTAGGGTCTCACTGGATTGTTCCACTAACATTTCAGTGGAAAAGAAACAAGATGCCTCCTTTCCAAGATACAATAGACTAGATCCTGAAACAGGTGATAGCTCGTAAGCAAACTGTCAGCTACAGCAAAGCTAACAATGAAAATCCTGGTAGGTACAATAAATGTAAGAGTGCCACTTTCATACCACCCCAAGAACGAATGTGACGTAGGACAGCGCCGGCTCATGTTGGAGCGAAGCAGAAAGACTGCTGTTCAAACAGTCTCTGAGAGAGGCCCCTGAGAAATTCTACAAAAACTTCCCTCCCCCCAGTGCAAAGCCTCACCGTAGATCTAGGGCAGAATTGAGTGATGCAACCCCTCTCCTCCCCGTCCCCAAAGGAAGTGGCTGTGTCATCCCTAGAGGTAACTGACAGTAGCAGACCGCTATCCCCAGTCCAAATCTGGAAGTGTGGAGCTCCCTCATGCCACCTACTGTAGGATTAAGCCTTGCAAAACTACTATGCTGAAGTCCAGGAGGCAGGAAATAAGAGTCCAATTGATGGAAGAGGAGCCTGTTTTGAGCGCAAGGGTATGTCTACACTGCAATTAAACTCCCATGGCTGGCCTGCGCCAGCTGACCTGGGCTTGTGAGGCTAACTGCAGTGTAGACGTTCAGGCTTCAGCTGAGGCCCAGGCTCTAGGACCCTGTGAGGTGGGATGGTCCCAGAGCTTGGACTGCAACCCAAGCCAGAACATCTATACTACAGTGAAACAGCTCCTGGCACGAGCCAACCACAGTGTCTAACTGCAATGTAGACACACCCGACGGGTCCCTTCCTTCAGCCAGGTGCCTCTGCCATTATAGAAATGGGAGTTTAAGCCTCCTGCAGGGCAACTTGTAACAGACAAGACAACAGAGCACAATGGGACTGCAAGTGAACAATATGGTTTATTTCTGACCATCTCTTCCTGCAGTGCGGCTCCGGGGAAGGGTTTTTTGGCAATGTTCTTTTGCATGTCCAGAGAAGCTGAATCCTTAGAAGACGTTCAGAGTCAATAATAGACCCTAAAATGCCTGCTTGCTGCAAAGGGTTGAAAACAAGAGATTTACACAGATGAAGCTGCTCGAGAACATCAAGGAATACTTCTGGAATGGAGGAAGCAAGTTCAGTTTTCCAGCATCGCAGGACAGGGCTCTCGGCTTCAGCCTCTAATGTGGGAGCAGACCAAGGAAACGCCACAGCTGCAAACTTCATCACCAAAGATGCTTTGTCTTTGCCGCAGAGATACTGACTGGAGTAGGTGTACTGGATAAACCAATCAGAGATCTTCCAAATGGTTGAAAGTAATAAAATCCTGATCTTTATTCTTGGGCAATCAGAAGTGCCAAACTTCAGCATCTTCTTTTAAAGGCATAAGGCTAAGGATCTGATTACCAGGAAGGAAGCATCTTCCTTTCAGAGCCCTGAAATACTGGTCAGAGATGGGCCTAGCTCATCTTCATTGCTCCTCCCAAAGCCTAGTTTACCTGATGTTGAAATCGGGGGCTTGGTTGTCACAGGGCTGAGCATCTGCAGCTCCCACTGGCTTCATTTGGACTGGCAGCTGCTCAGTGTGTCTGAAAAGTCGCGCTGTACATTTAGCTGGGTTCTGAAATCTTCTGCCTTTAGCACTCAGCAGTAGCGGAGTCTATGCATTGTTCACCTCCCAAGCTCCTTCGCCCAGCCTTCTCTTCGGAGAGAAGACCGCCAGGTGGGCCTGGGCTGAGCACTACATACCACCAAATACCCAAGTGACGGTACCTCCACCTGTATGTAATGAGAGAAGGGGCTATGTAGGATTCTGAGAAAGCTTTTAGGAACCTGCCAGAGTTCTGTAGCAGATTCGCCACCTGACTCATGGATGTAATGACAGCATCTTTGTTTTCACAGCTATTAAGGAGAGAAGAGGGGTTCTTTTAAACCCACATGAGTTCCAAAGAAAGGATATTCTAGACCCAACAGTGTAATGGCTCCTACAAAGCCCGGCACACACTGGGAGTGCAAGTCTTCAGCCTCCGCAGGGCAGGGATTGAAAACGCAGGCGCTGGGTATTTAGAAAAGGAAGAGAAAGTCATCCACTGAAGATCCTCAGAACATTGGCAGCTCCTGGGAAAAAAGCTTCGACACTCCCACCGACCCAACCTGCCTCCCCAATATGCCCCGAGTGCTGCCAGGCCAGACTGCGGTACCAGTTCTTCAGTGCTTAGCCTGGGGCCATCCTCTCACTGCTGCTGCACAGGGCAGCTTGAGAAGAGAGGTCTGAAGAACGTAACAGCATTAAAAAGTGATCTCTGCCCCTCACTTTACACTAGCGTCCAAGGAAGACAGAGACTAGCCCAAGCCCTCTCTGTGGTCAAGACGTTCTAATTCATGAGAGAGGAGGTGGGCTCACTAGAGAAGTCAGGACCTACAGCTGCAGTATCCTACACTCACAAAGGAGGAACTTGAAGTCAACCCCAGGTCACTGCTTTGTTCATTTCATGGTTAAGTGAAGCCAAATCTTGTCTGGTCTACAGATGCCTCTCAAGCACAGAGCAGCGCTATCTGCCTCAGAGACTCAGGGGCCACATCCCACAGCTGGCCTCCCCTGGCTGCGCGTCAATAGCATGTGTGTCACATGCTCAATACAGACGCTTCCAGCTGGGATTCTCTGACTTCCTTCAATATGGGGGAAGGGTGGCGTGTCGGTTTCAGCTATGAAGGGATACACAGGAACCTCTGACACGCTCACACGCTTAAGCATCAGAGAGCAGCAGCATGTTCATGACTCTAAGTGACTTCAATAGCCTGCAATGCCCAGCTGCAGGTGTCACAGTTCTCCTCCTTCCACGCCCCATGGCTGAGGCAGCAGTCTGCCAGCAGATCAGGGCAGAACTCCAGCCCACCACCGAGCAGCACAGCTCATGGTGAAGGCAGAGCCCCCACCACCTCCAACACCCAGACGAAAGCCAGGCCAAGAAGCCATGTCATTACAGCCAGGGGTGTTTTTGCTTCTCCCATACAGATCAACAAGTTCACTGCAGCAGTCACTGGCAATTTCTAAATTCAGATCAAGTGGCATGTCTAACTCAGACTGCTTTAATACAGGAGCCACTCTCATCACTGGCCTTGAATACATTGCATTTACATAGCACCTTTCATCTGAGGGTCCAGGTGGGTATTACCCGCAGTCACACATGTGGAAACCGAGGCACAGAGCAGCAAAGTGACTTGCCCAAGGTCACACAGAGTCTGGCCTCCTGACTCCCAGTCCTGTTGTCTGGGGGTCAGACCACATGGCCCCCTCATCAGTGAAGCAAGGACTGGATCTGCCCTCCTCAGAGCCCCCCCAGTGAAGATTTGCTCTCCGTCTCCTGTGAGGTTTCACACTCTTGATGAAGCACATAAATAGAATATGATAACCAAAAAAAGTGCAGTAAACTAAATGTTTAAAAAAAAAAAGCACATTTGTGCAGTGTCTGTGCAAAGATAAAAGAAATAAATACATGATTAAAAATTAAAAAGGTTCACAGTATCACACACGGGTAGGTAGCTGCAGTGGGGCCTGTTTGGGAACAGTCACTACCCAGGCCTTTTTACCGCCCGCTTTACACAGCCGCTCTGGGTGGGAGGTGTCTTTGCTGTCCGTGTCTCGGATAGGTATAAATACACGTTTAGAGAGTGTTGCGCCCCAGCCTGAAACGCAGTGCCCAGATCCAGCAGTGCAGCAAGCTCTTCCCCATCCCATCAGAAGGACTGTGTCAACGAACGGGAACACATCAACCTGCAGAGGGAAACGCTGCTCTCTGGGTCTTCAGTGTCTGCATAGAGATTACTGGAAGAGGCAAGGAGGAGGGGTTAGCAGGCCATGGTGGCTGTGCTGATTTCAGTTAGTGTCACACTTTGCTAAGTCCCCTATACAAAGAGAGACCCACGCTCACTCTGTGCCCTCAGGTAACAGGGCAATTTAGATCCGAGATCTGATTGTACTAGAAACAATTCAACAGAACCACCAAGGTGAAGCCGGTTTCTGGCTACACAGCAGCTTTTGCCTGCTGCCAAAGAGCCAATTTAAGATGCAGCAGGACTACCCCAGCCATGCAAGCGTCACCCGCTGCGGAAGCCAAGCCGAGGCCCAAAGCCCCAAACCTCATGCTGGCACCACAGTCCACATTCAGAGCTTGCCCCATCAAAGCTTTCTTGAACACTTACTGTATCGCTCTCCTCATCGGAGACAGAGTGGACTTGAGTGCTATAGTGGAGGGGGGAGTAAACCCAACTCCGCTCGTCTGTAGGCTGCCAGAGTGGCCAGAGACAGTGCAAGAAGAGCAGCGGCAGAGCAGGGAGTGAGGGAGAGAAGAGGAGAAAATAGAGAGAGCAGGAAAATCCAGTAAGAACAGCTGTACACCCAGAGGAAGTGAACTGATCTTACAACGAGACTTCAGCAAAGGAGCCTTCCTCATCCTCAGTACGTACCTGAGTCCCTAGTAACGGCTGGCAGAGCCGCTAGCAGCGCTGCCAAAATGGAAATCTCTGTTCAGCTGCAGGGCAGAGGGCAACACTTTCCACTTCCATGGGAGCATCTCAAAGAGCTTTCAAGGCATTAATTAAGCCTCAAAGCTCCTGCAAGGCCAACCCCAGCCCCAGCCCCAATGACAGATGGGGAACCGAGGCACAAAAAGCTAAGCGACCTGCCTAAGTCTCACAGCAGGTCAGTGGCAGAGCTGGAATTAGACCCTAGATCTCTGGACTCCCAGTGCTGTCTTTTACCCACAAGACCATTCCTTCCCCACACCTTCAGCTGCTGTCACATCTGCATATGTTGGATGTTACTGTCACTTTAAAGTTAAGGGAGCTTTTATGGCAAACCCAGCACTATTTGTACCCCCTCGTGCTGACATGCCAAGCAAGGCAGTGGAAGTGCAGGGTTAGATCATGTTGGACCATGAAGAGGAGCTGGTTAGTTATCAATTGGAAACAGCAGGGAAATGGAGAACAGGGACTGGGGATGACAAAGGAGGCAACACAGAACTGGATTGTTTTTGGGAAGGATCCAGGGACTTAGCTACCCCAGAACAGCATTAATGCGACAGATTCTGCTTCCAGGTGAGCAGGGAGAACCTTGCAGTCGAACGCAGGGCAAGGCACAGATCAAGGGGAAGCCACTGTCACCGTCAGTCAGTTGGGTTTCCCGCAGTGCTGTTTGAAGGCGTGAGGCAAAGGAAGCAGGGTTGGCACTGAGTCTATGACGTACAGCTACAACCAGCCAGGCGAGCTTTGGAGCACTGGGCGTGGGGTCTGCTACACTCAACTCCACGGATAATAGCAGGTTCTGCTGGGAGGGGGCACCAGGATCCAGAGCCGACGCTTGAAGCGCTGCGCTAGAGCCCCCAGAGCCCCTCCCCACTGCTCCCGATCCTCCGTTCCCCATTACTGCTCTGGCAAAGTGAGCCCTGACCTCCATCGCCCACCTTCCAAGCCTTTCCTGAGCACCAGGAGCAGGTGTCTAGCAAGAGCTGCTACAGAAGTGGCTCTGTGCTGTGTGGTGAGAGAGGAGACGCGTTCAGAGCGTGGGCTAGAGTTAACCCCCTCACTGCTGGGACTTCCTACTACAGTAAATGGGGGCAAAACGGATGTGAGGGAGAAGAGTAACGATTCTCTCAACTCTCTCTGGCTCCTCCCCCCTCTCCATCTCACTGGGCTCAGTCTGCACATTGCTCACCACCTACATCCAGTCTGCTTAGTGCCCCCAGCATCCCCCACAGCAGAGGAGGGGCTAGGAATACCACCCCCCGTTAAACAGTCCCTTTGGACAGATGACTTGGAGAGGGAACAATTATCCCCAGTTTATAAAGGGGGAAAACAAGTGAAAAGGTGACGTGATTCTCCCAAGGTCACACAGCCCGCTGGAGGCAGGGAAGGCCCTTCACCTAGGCTGGAGTACCCAGCAGTTTCTCTCTTAGAGCCTCTAACGCTGTAGAACCTGGTAATCAGCCAGTGTCCTAAGGGCCAAAGGGCCGTGTTTGTAGCTGGATTTTATCCTCAGCTTCATACCGGCTGAGTGGACGTCTCCTGGAATCCAGGTCTGGCGTTCCAGCCTACGTGGCTACCAGGAGGACTCGGCCCAGCGTGACGTGTAAATATGGGGCCATGTTTACGTTAATGACAGATGTTGCCAAACATGCTGGCACAAAGGGTTAATGATAAAGCACTTGGCTAAATTCAGTCAGTTTCATAACTGGTCTAGAAAAAGGGGGGCAGGAAGGAGGGAGACACTCTCCTCAATCAGCTCCATTAGCAGGGGTTCATCGGATGCCTTTGTAAGAGGTTGTAGAGGGTAACTCCTCGCTAATCGGGCTTGCTAGCCATGCAGGCTGGATCTACACCCCACAAAACACAACTAGACCCTGGGCCATCCAGGAGAGAGGGAACCGCTGGGTCTTTGCTTGACCCCAGTGTTTCAAAGCTGCAGCCTGACTCCCTTGCGTGCTAGCATGTTCACTTACAGTCCCAGAGGAAAACGAGGCGGCTCGGAGTCTGCGCTGGCGGGGAGAGTAAATCCAGTACCTCCCATCCGTGAACTGGATGGCACCAGGGCAAGTGAGGTGAGAAAGGAAACAGAGGAGAAAGGATGAAGTGAAAGAAAGGATGAAAGAGAAAGCAACCAAGGGGCTGGGCATCTCCAGGTCTGAAAGGATTAGCTGGCAGGGGAGCCATGCATGGGAACAGCTGAACCCCCAAGCCCAGCCACGCCGCTCTGCGCCTCTTCCCCTGCAGTGAGCAGGGAGATAAAGTGCATCCCCACCCCCTGCTGTTGCTGCTTTAAGCGCTGGAAAGCAGATCTCCCCCAAAGGTGAATTTATGCTCCCTTGTGACTCAGTGACTTCTCCTCTGGTCCAAGCATCCCTTCAGATTCCCCCCTGAATGCAGCTAGCTATTGGAGGGGGCAGCCAGGCCTAAGCTGCAGCATGCTCGGTGCTCGCTTGAGTTGCCGCTTAAGCAGTTTCCCTAGGTGAGAGCCAGCGGGGACTAAAACTCTGTGCATTTCCCTTCCCCTCAGTAGTTTGGAGAGACACATCACAACACACTACACATGGCAACGCAAAGCCAGAGGGCTCAGATGAGGTATGAGATGCTGATGATGGGTTACAAGATTTGTGCACGCAGCTAGGCACAGCACACCAACCCATCCATCCAACAGGCTTGTCTATGGCCAGATGGTGGGGGGATGAGGGGTTGAACCTCACCAGAAGGCACTTCCTAATGAGAAGGGCAGTTACCAGAAGGCAGCTCACACTCAGCTGCCATCCACAGGAAATAAAGAGCAGCAAATGTTGGGGAAAGCTGTTTGCATTTTGAATCGCATGCATAAAAAACCAAAACAGACAAGCTTTTAAAACTGAGCCAATTCCTCCTGCAGCTCCCTGGAGCCGTCCAAATTACTCAGCAATGAATGAGCAATTCTGCAGTGGAGTCACATGAGCACAAAGAAAGCCACAATGTGATGCATGAATGTTCTAGGATACGCTGTGTTTGAGGTACCCACTTTAGAGTGATCTCTGTTTCTATGGATGTGCCAAATTGCAGGACACAGCTCCTCCCTGCCGTAACTCCACTGCAGCCAAAACTAGCATCAATGCAAGGCTGATGGTGTCAGCAGGCAGTGTGCCTCCACCTCTCCTTGTTGGCCTTTGGTAGTTCAGAGAGGAGAGACACGTTGCTAGAAGTCTCCTCTCTCTCATGTTTCCAGCAGGAGCTCAGGCATTGCGAGAGCTGATGGAGGGATACAGCTCACAGATACTCCGCACTCTGCTGCCAACCCGGCAAGCACCTCACTTACTCCCTGCCTCAGTACTAGATTTCCACTGCACCATCTAACGCATCTGCCTGCAGGGAAAGGAAAAACCAGAGATCACCACAGACCTCTGAGGTCAGCCAGCACAGTAACTTCCTGTCCTGTCTCCAGGAGGCTGCGAGGAAAGAACAGGATCTGAAACCTCATCTTTTCAGGGAGAGAAACAATGAATTCTGCTCGGTGGGGAGGAAAGAGAACTCGCAGGGTAACTGTATGTTCGATGCGACAAGTTCCCAGATATGGAGAGCTGGCTTGTTTAAGCCCGTCAGAGACTTGTGCATGTAGGTAGCAATGTTGCTCATGTGGTGGACAGGCATGTCTACAATGTACACTGAAATAGCAATGCCTCTCTCTCCTCTGCTTGAGCACATGCTATGTCTGAGTTAGCAACGGGTGAAACTGAAGTTACCGGGATTTAAAACCTTTCCATCTAACCAATGAGTGCACAGGCGACTGACAGCCATGTGTTTCAGATCCACAGGACATGCATTACCCAAGTTAGACTATTTTCCTTCAGCTGCTGCTTTGGTACCTTGTATCTAGCTACAACGCTGCTTGAATGCACTTTACGGGTGTAAAATGGATTAAGCAGATAGAGTATCTTACAAAGTATATGTCTGCGACTGGCACATCATCTTCATCTGAAGCCTGGCTGGCTGGTTCTGAGGCCTGGCTGGCGGTTTCCACTTCGATTGTAGCTGTGGCCGTTGCAATGGCACAGGCTGAAGGAGCTGCCTCCCTGGGTAAGAAGCAAAGAACGTGAGGCCAGCCTCCTTTATCAAAAAAGGATGGAGCTAATCTGATTTACAACAGGGGAGCTGAAGGGGTCAGGAGACTGCAAATCTGGACACCAGCACTGCTCCCCAGCGCTACGGTGCAGATCAGTGTGGGGTTAGCAAAGAATCACTCAGCACCCTGGGTGAGGCACCTACGCTTTTGGAAGTTTGGTACCCAGAGCAAATCAGTCCTCATGCATCTCAAAGCTAAGATGGAGACATCGCCCCCTTCCAGGCTCAGGAGCGACACAGGCTGGCCAGCACCTGGAGGAGCTGCCTGAAGCAGCAGTGGCATAGGATTAGAGGCAGGAATTAGCATTTCTTCATGGCCAATACCAACAGCAACTCCTGTATTTTCCACATTGACACTTGCCCTTTGTTGTCTTCCTCAGGAGCAACGATCTCAACGTCACATTTGCTTTCCAGCTCTACAGTTATCTGCTGGAGTTCCTCCTCAACCCGAACCTCCTCGTGAGACCTGCAAAGCCAAAGGTACACGAGCCTATCTGCTCTGTTTCACATTGTCTCTTCCACTCAGTTCTCAGGTTCTCCAATACCAGAGCACGGGAAGTGCTTTATGGCAGAAAAGCAACAGCCTTGCATACTGCAGCAGCACCAGACTGGATGTGGCAAACGGCAGCCTTCTGCAACAGAAGTGGCCAGCACGCCACCCATGGACAGTTGCACAGCACACGCGTAACGCAGCTACACTAGCTCCTGCAGTCAGAATCTCCTAGTGTCTGGTCCTTGGGACAATCGTTTTTGACAGCCTAGCTTCCCAGCCCAGAGGGTCAATCCCTTCCAAGTTCTGTGGCCAGGGAGGAGAGAATGGGGGCAGCAGGATTAGCTGGAGCAGGCCACCTGACATCAGGAGACCCTGCTTTATCTCAGGATGGCTAGCAGCAGGAAGCTGCCTGCTGTAGATGAGGAAAGCAGAGGAAGGTGGGATGGAGGAAGGAGCTGCACAGCTGACTCACGCTGCATTATCAACACTCCAGGTGTGCTGAAGCTCCTTGCCCACTTCTGTGCTTCCTGCCATGCAAAGATGTGCACAGGTGAATCATAGAATATCAGGGGTGGAAGGGACCTCAGGAGGTCATCTAGTCCAACCCCTGCTCAAAGCAGGACCAAGCCCCAAATGGCCCCTCAAGGATTGAACTCACACCCTGGGAATAACATAGTCCAGACTAGATTATACACCTGTAACCCTAGGGAGAGCTGTGTGTCTGTGGATTGTCTGCTGTTTCATATGTTATGGTACCATTGCCCCTTTTCAATCCAAGTGGTTAGTCACAGTGTGGGGTGATGGGGACGTTCCAGTTGGGAACAGCAACTGGTGATAGTCAAGTGTTTCTCTGCTGCAGTTTTCTTCCTTTACAGACAATATATAAAGTCCCGTGTCTCTGAACACAGAAGGAATCAAATACCAGGAAACAGTTGCTTTTGCACACAGCACCAAGAACACTCTTTTCAGCCTGCACCTTTGGCCCAAATCCCTCTCCCCAAGTTTCTTCCAGAGTCAGACATAGCACTTTCAGCTGCTCCTTCCTGCTGTCTGTGTTTCTCTGGTCCCCAGTGTTCTGCCTTTCCCTGCCCCACAAAACATCAGCAAAAAACCTCCTGGGGGTTCACACACTTTTTGTCCTAGGTGGGGGCTTATCCTTACAGATATGTTAACTGCATTCACACCTATCAATCTCACTAAGATTTTAACTCAACCCATAATGAGGTTTCATCCAGCTCGTAATATTATTAAAGTGACTGCCTATTTAAGAGAGGCGTAGGCCCGGTCTACGTCAGTCAGGGGCTGGAGAAAACTACTAAAACAAACAAACGTCCCCTCCCCCCACACAGCCATGAGCACTGGAGCTATGTCAACCTAATCCCGGTGTAAACGCAGCTAGGTCAATGGAAGAATGCTTTCCACTGATTTAGCTACCATAACTTGGGGAGGAGGTGGTCCTACCATGATGGAAAAGCCCCTTCTGCTGCTGTAGGCTGCATCTACACTACGGATTTATGCTGACATAGCTATGCTGCTATAGACCCTGCAGAACAGACATGGCCTTAGAACAGATTATTCGTTCGATGGTCTTCGTGGGAGGGGTCAATGTTTGCCAAGTGCAGGACACAATCAGCTGGGGAAGAAAGTTATTTACAGTGTCCTGGATTTGTGAGGTACCTGAAGATATTGTCACTCCCTGTTCGCACAGTGCCTGGAGGAGTGCTAGTCAGGGAGTGGACACTGAATAGCCAGCAGGGGGAGCTCTCCTATAGAACTATGGGACTCACCCCGGGGAGCTTTGTTGTTTCTTGTAGTGATGGCTCTTTAAAAATCCCAGAGGAAATTCTCCAGATACAGCACACAGAGAACCTCAGCAAACTGGGTACGGTCCCTTCTGTTTTCTGTGCATGTATTAATACATTTGTACTTGCAGCACTTTTAGAGGATCTCAAAGGGCTCTCCACACAAACATTAAGCCTCAGCCCCTTTATGACTAATGTATATAGGCATAAGTCTCACTGATGGGGAGACTGAGGCACAGAGGTAAGGTCCATATTTTCAAAAGAGTTTCCCCCCAGGTTGCCAGTTTTCAGGTGCCAAGTCATTAGACATCTCAAGTATCATTCTGAAAATCATCGAGTACCTGTCAACTCCCCCTTACTTCAGTTGTGGGTGTGGATCCACAGCACCTGGGAAAAGCAGGCCCTGGGCCACTAGCAAGACCAAGACAAGATTGCAAGTGGGACTGGACATTTATATAGATAACAAAAATATCCAGAGTTGTTCGAATGAATGACAACAAATGTGGGGAAGGATTGATACAATCTTGTGCTCCTGTTGCTGTCAACTGTCGGCGAAAGAACACTGGGTTGGATGGGCCTGGGGTCTGATCCAGGCTGGCACTTCCTGTGGAGCGCTGGGCACCCAAAACCTGAAGGACCCGGGATCAGAGGCGGTATTTGGAAACGTTGGCCTTTGACTTGCTCAAGGGATCACAGCAAGTTTGGGGCAGAGCTGGCAACAGAGCTCAGGAGTCCTGACTCCAATTCCTCTGCTCCAGCATGCAGACACTGCAGCCAGTGTTACCAGTGTGAGAATATTCCGGAATAATTTAGGATATTAGCGTCCAAAGAAAGGTCTTAGAATAAAGGTATCCTCTAAGGAACAGGGGAATTCTGCCCACTTTGTCAGCAGCTCCCCGCCACACACCACTGGAAGAACAGAGGGCTCAGAAATGCTGAGTGAGCACCGCTCCCAGTGTACATCAGTGGGAGCTGGGCAGGGGCGGCTCCAGGCTCCTGCATGCCAAGCGCATGCTTGGGGCGGCTTGCTGCGGGGGGCGCTCTGCCGGTTGCCGGGAGGGCAGCAGGCAGCTCCAGTGGACTTCCCACAGGCGTGCCTGTGGAGGGTCCGCCGGTCCCGTGGCTTCAGAACCACACCTGCAGGAGGTCCACCGAAGCAGCGGGACCGGCGGACCCTCCACAGGCACGCCTTCGGGAGGTCCACCAAAGCCGCAGGACCGGTGACGGGCAGAGCGCCCCCCGCGGCATGCCACTGTGCTTGGGGAGGCGAAATGTCTAGAGCCGCCCCTGGAGCTAGGGGTGCTCAGTATCTCTTGAAAATTAGACAGCATCCAGCACCATTGTACAGAGGCAACAGTTTGCACGCAAGAGGGATACACCTGCCTTTCAGTGACTATGGCCTAGATCAGGATCAATCATAGAATATCAGGGTTGGAAGGGACCTTGGGAGGTATCTAGTCCAACCCCTTGCTCAAAGCAGAACCAATCCTCAGCTAAATCATTCCAGCCAGGGCTTTGTCAAGCCTGACCTTAAAGACCTCTAAGGATACAGATTCCACCACCTCCCTAGGGAACCCATTCCAGTGCTTCACCACGCTCCTAGTGAAAAAGCTTTTCCTAATATCCAACCTAAACCTCCTCCACTGCAACTTGAGACCATTACTCCTTGTTCTGTCATCAGGTACCACTGAGAACAGTCTAGATCCATCTTCTTTGGAACCCCCTTTCAGGTAGTTGAAAGCAGCTATCAAATCCCCCTCATTCTTCTCTTCTGCAGACTAAACAATCCCAGTTCCCTCAGCCTCTCCTCATAAGTTATGTGCTCCAGCCCCCTAATCATTTTTTGTTGCCCTCTGCTGGACTCTTTCCAATTTTTCCACATCCTTGTTGTAATGTGGGGCCCCAAACTGGACACAGTACTCCAGATGAGGCCTCACCAATGTCGACCAGAGGGGAATGATCACATCCCTCCATCTGCTGGCAATGCTTCTACTTATACAGCCCAAAATGCCATTAACCTTCTTGGCAACAAGGGCACGCTGGTGACTCATATCCAGCTTCGTGTCCACTGTAACACCTAGGTCCTTTACTGCAGAGCTGCTGCCTAGCCACTCGGTCCCTAGTCTTTGCAGTGAATGGGATTCTTCCATCCTAATTGCAGGACTCTGCACTTGTCCTTGTTGAATCTCATCAGAAGTGTTTTGGCCCAGTCCTCTAATTTGTCTAAGTCCCTCTGTATCCTATTCCTACCCTCCAGCGTATCTACCATTCCTCCCAGGTTAGTGTCATCTGCAAACTTGCTGAGGGTGCAGTCCACGCCATCCTCCAGATCATTAATGAAGATATTGAACAAAACTGGCACCAGGACCGACCCTTGGGCCACTCTGCTTGATACCGGCTGCCAACTAGACATGGAGCCATTGATCACTACCCCTTGGGCCCAATAATCTAACCAGCTTTCTATCCACCTGGGCAGCTCTGCCACTAACTTCAGGGTGACCTTGGGCAAGTCCACTCACCTCCTGGAGCCTCAGTTTCCCCATCTGTAAGATAGGGGTAATGATACTGACCTCCCTTGTAAAGTCCTATGAGAACTGCTAGATAAGAGCTGGGGACTATTATTTAATATCACAGAGGGAGAAATTCACTTGTCTCTGTAGAAGAGCCCCAGCACAAAGTCTACACACCCCTGAAATCCCACTTAAGCTCTCAAAATAGGTCTGAAGTGGTGTACAGGCCTTAGCACTGTAGTTGTTTTTACTCAGCCCAGTCAGCTGAGGGGGATTTCTGGACATGTTTCTACAGCACAAAAGGACGTCTTACCTGCCATCCTGCCCTGAGGAGTGTGTGCGCCTCCTGCAGAGACAAACCAAAAAACAAGTTTATCTGAGGGGGCGGGGAGGGGGTGTTAAAAAAGCCTTCCCTGAAGGGGCTGTTCAACTTGACAGCAATAATTAATCCCGAAAACATGTTCTTCACTCCTGGGAGTGGTTGAATTAGAATCAGCTGGTCGCACTCCCTGGCAGAGCACAGCATACTCTGCTGATTTGAAGGGCAGAGGCTAACCCTAGGATAACCAGATTAAGAACACCATCCTTACCTGTACCTGGGCTGCTCAGAGGTCTCCGAGGGAGACCGCTCAGGAACAGAGAGCGACGTTGAAGAGAGCGTCGTTGCTATGGAGGCTGTGGTTGCTTCTTCGAAGGAAGGGGGAGTGCAGGGTAGCAGGTCTGGCCTTCCTGCTATGCCCAAGACCAACAGCAGAAAGCAGACAGGAAAAAACAGGCTGAATGAGTTAAATACAAGCAACATTGGCCTGTCTCCAGCCAGCTGCTGAAGCCATGTCAGTCTGCTGCACCACCACTGGGATCCACACAGGTAGTGGGCAGTCTGAAATGCTGTGCACCTGCAGAGGTGTTTGAGGGTGGTCACAAAAGTGACTAACAGCGCTGACTTGAGCTAGGTGAGGGCTCAGCACATTTCCTCCGAACAGCCCTACCACGGAGCTTCACTCCCAGCTCCACCAGTACAGAGCCTTCTGGCTGAAACCTATCATTGCAATATGGGCCCAGGACCACGAGAAGCTTCCTTGCTCGTACCCAGCTGGCTTTGGGCACAGACTGTCAGATCAATACCTCCATGTGCTCAGATGATGAACGGAGCCCTCAGTGTTTCACCCTACTATGCTGTAAAGATGTAACATTTATGGGCCCAGCTGGCCACTGCCTTTTACCATTCAGAACTGGTAAAGGTAGCACAGACGTACATGACTCAAGGCTGTGGAGAATCAGACCCAGCTTTCTCCTGGCAAAGGCCAAGTCTTGTACTGTACAGCGGTACCTGAACACCAATGGAATTGGGTTCTACATCCCCATGTATCCCCAGTTCTCTTCTCACTGTCAGTGAAATAGTCAAAAAGCCAACAGTGTTTCCATGGTGTCTGGACTGTCCCTGTCATCACTGCAAGTGCCAACTGGCAGTGGGCACCTTGCAGCAGTGACGTCAATTACCATTTTTACACAGAACCCCTAAGGTGCTGGCTCTCTCCAGAAGTGGAGGGAAGGGACTCTATCCTCTTCAGAGCCACTGGCGTCACTTGGCCATACACTAGTTCCTAATACCCTGCCAAAGCAATATTCTCTTACCTTCCCCCCTGTCCTGGTTAAGTTTAGCACTTGCAAAGCACAGCAAGAAATGGAATGAACAGCTGTTGATCCAGGGAAATGCATATTTGGTGCACAGTGGTGGAAACTGAACGAGTACAGGAGAGGATGCTAAGGAACAGCTACACACCTAGGAGGAGAGAATAGCCACAGGGCAGCCAAAACCACCACAACCCTTACCTTCGTCGTCCAGCGTGGGGTAACTCCTGGCGGCTCGGAGATCATACTGGGCTTCATCCCTCGCCGAGGGGATCTGGCTAGCTGAAAATGCAGCTGTTGGGCCAGGCATCTTGACAGCTAACAAGGCACTACGTCCTTTCTTAGATGGAGACGATTTCAGAGCTGCAGTCAGAAGAGTTAAGGAGATGAGACTACAAGCCACACTCGCTGACTGGACACTAGAAAAACCATCCCACCCCTTGGATGAACATCCCCACAACACAGCAACAGAAGGACTCTGTCTCCAGGAAGGCCTAGCTGTGGGCTGTTGATACCATTTGCCTAAAGAGCTTCCAGCTCTGAATCAGGCACTTCAGTTCGGAAGTTTGGTCAGCTCCAAACTGCAGTGAGCTCCAGTTTCCTGGCCATTGCAATTTCCTAGCTTAGGCCTGGACTGCTGTGGGGAGAGCCCGATTTCCCCAGATAGTTACCTCACATAAGGAGCGTTGACAGGAGAAACATGAGTTCCTCTTGGCAAGCATCTGCCAGTCATGCCCTCTCACTGATGTCTTGAGGCATGGCATTCTCGGATTCCTACCCACCTGCTTTAAGAACTCTACACCCAGGGGTTCTCAAACTGGGGATCATGAGGTTATTACATGGGGGGTTGTGAGCTGTCAGCCTCCACCCCAAACGCTGCTTTGCCTCTGGCATTTATAATGGTGGTAAATAGATAAAAAAGATGTATTAATTTAAGGGGGGCGGGGGAGATTGTCTCACTCAGAGGCTTGCTATGTGAAAGGGGTCACCAGTATAAAAGTTTGAGAACCACTGCTGTGTACAGCACAAGGGCACCAAGAGAACTGTGCAACGGTGGTTATACATACAGGTGTCAGGAGAACTCAAAACATTCACACAAAGGAGTGGGAGCAGGGAGATCAAGTGAGGGGGGTGAAGCACTTCCTCGGCTACCACAGAAGCAGCGGGGCTACTTTAGTATGGCAGCGCATTCTGTCAAGGTCTTTCCTCCTAGCAGGGTCGGGGACACTGGGGGGAGAGAAGACTTCCTGCCCATCTCAAAGGGAGGTGGTCCCAGCGGGTGCCCCAGGATAGCGAGTCCACACACACACTTACAGGAATTCTTTCGGAACACTGTGTTGGTCATGAATTTGAAGAATCTCTCTGCGTAAAAGCTGGGTCTGTGCACTGACACCGTGTCCTAGAAACAGGAGAGGTAATCAACATTCTGCTTAAAACCTACTGCCCTATCCGCAGTGCCCAGCGAGTCTTCTTTGTTCCAACATCTCATGCTGACAGCACCGTAAGCAGATCATTTCAGGAAAGCCTTTCCATTTTAACACTATAAATATGCTTGGAGCATGGCCTTTCATTTGACTGCATTTTGACGAGGCTCTCAGTGTATTACGCTGGGCTGGTGATTCTGCTGCTCAGTGGGTACCTAAATTTTTGGAGGAAGCCATCGGCTTCTGTAAATAAGGCAAAGGCATTTTATAGAAGTACGATGTGCGTTTCTGAAGAGCAAGTCATCTCCCACCTGAAGTCCATTTTGTAGCAGCACAACTTACTGCTGTGGAACACATTAGAATGTCAGAGGAAAACAAGTAGAAAGTGACTCCTCGTAGGCAGACAATTCACCCAGGTGGAACTACAAACACATCACCCAGTGCTCTGTGCCAGTACAAAGATCCCTAGGACAGGGGTAGGCAACCTATGGCACGCATGCCGAAGGCGGCACACAAGCTGATTTTCAGTGGCACTTGCACTGCCAGGGTCCTGGCCGCCCGTCCAGGCAGCTCTGCATTTTAATTTAATTTTAAATGAAGCTTCTTAAACATTTTGAAAACCTTATTCGCTTTATATACAACAACAGTTTAGTTATATATTATAGACTTGCAGAAAGAGATCTTCTAAAAACATTAAAATGTATTACTGGCACGCGAAACCTTAAATTAGAGTGAATAAATGAAGACTCGGCACAGCACTTCTGAAAGGTTGCCGACCCCTTGCCCTAGGAAAATAGAAAGACAGAGGACAGAAACCTGAGGTATGACAGCTAAACGTTTGAGGAAGTGGGCCAAGCGAGGGGAACCTGAATGGAAGTACCACTCCACTGCCCCAAGCATATAGGCATGAAGAATTCCTCCTTTCCATTGGATTTAAGCTGTACCCGCTGAGAGACTACGAACAGCAAGGTAAATGGTACCAAACTGCATACAAGAAAGCAATGCGAGTAACCCTGCAGACCACAGCTTGCTGACAGCATCTCTCACCCAAGGCTGTATGTGTCGAATACTCACCCCATCATGGACAAGGGCCTTCCAAGTGTGTTCTAGCTTCTTGATGAACCTAATTTTGAGAGAGAGAAAGAGAGAGAGCGTGTGTGTGTGAGAATTGGACGCAGGTTTGCCCTCCTCGCCCTGGTCAGACCACCTTTCACAACAGAGGACAGTGAGCTGCGAATATTCCTTCCCGTTCTCAGAGCACAGCTTCCCTCTCTCTAAGACAGCTGCGCTGATGCCTCTGAAGCAGAGATTTCTAGGTCTCAGCAGCTGGAAGGTCAAGACTCCCTGGAAACACTGGAGGTGGGAGGAGAAGGGGAAGAGGGAGGGGCACAAGAACTACTCCCCTACACATGGTACTACCCCTCCAGAAAGGGGAGAGACTTTTCTTTGAGAAAAGCAGATTCAGCACCACTGGCTGAGATAAGAGCTTCAAAATTAGCTAGATAAAAACCCACAGCTTTCAAACATGCATCGATCAATGTGAGACAGATTAGGACACTTGCTCTCAGACACTGTTGTCTCCAAGGCAGGCTTTAATCTCTCTCCATACAGTATTAAAACTAGGTGGTATAGAGGCTCAGGGGTCCGAGGATGCTCAAGCCCCCTTACCTGTAGGACTGAAGGATATCTATTATTCCCACGTGCAGCAGGAGGCGCTCTCCTTTGCCATTCACGGCTGGGATTCCTCCCATTCTGAAGAAAAGAAAACATTGTCACAGCAATGCAGAGATGCCCTAGGTTACCTGTGCTGTATGTCAGAGTGGAAAAAGACAGACATCCACATTATCGGGGGGACAATCCTGTGGTTAATCAGGCTGACTCTGGTGCAACAGCTTTCATTAGAAGATACAGCACCTGTGGAGTCATGCACTTTTCTGTCTGACTGGAAGGTGGTGTTCAACCTCTGTACAGCACTTGACCATATACAGTGCTAAGGTTTATTATGAATCAGGTGACTGCTCTCTCCTACCTGGGCCAGACACCCCAGGGTTCCTGTCCTACGTAGGACATTAGCTTCTGAATAAGAACCTGACGTAAAGAACCAGCTGCAGTGCCGCATGTGAAATGCGCCCTTCCCATACACTAAGCTAGCAGCTTTCTCCCAGTCGCTAGTGGCAACCTAGAAGGTGATTAAGATGCCTGTGGTACTTCAAAGAGGCATCTAGGCAAACATCCCCTTCTCCCAAAAATATACATTCTGACATTTAAGACTGGGTGTTAGCACCCACCACACACAACTGCTGCTCCCTACAGCAGTGGTTAGGTAAGTCTTAGGCATGCCCTTCACAGGGAAAATGCTTTGAGAACCCTTGGGCATTGGCCCTTAAAATAAGGGGTAGACTGCTCACGAGTACAGATGGCACAAGCCCTGGATCAGTCAGTGGGAGCTGTGTGCATATAAAAGCAGAAGCTTGGCCCAAGTCTTTAAGCACAAGTTTGTTTTCAAACCACCCTCCTCCCCCCCACCATTAATACCCATCTTGAATTTGCAGCGCAATTAGTATCAGCACTTGCTAAGTCGACATGCGGACATCAGGCTGTCCACTGGAATTAAGAGTATTTGAGAGAATGGAAACAACAAAGTACTTCCTGGCTCTTTAACTGTGAAGAATCCTAACTGTTCAAAACGGAGCAGCTGGGCTCTCAGAGCACAGACGCCAGCAGATTAACATAGCAACCCCACCATTTGTTAGTGAGCCCAATCCACCGAGCCACACACGGCTCAGGAACTACACATAAGGCCGAGTGCAGCAAGCACTGGGCAAGCTCCACCTGTGCATCTATCAAACCCCAACGTGCTGAGGCCTGGATCTCTCCTGAGCAGAGGCCAGGTGCTGCTAAGCATGCCACATCCTCAACCCACGCTGGCCTGCTAGGATTCCACCGGGACCAAGTGACAGACTCATGATCCAAGCAGAAACTAAACCCTAATCTCCGCAGGCTACGCGAGCATGTAGCCCCGCTGCATCACCACACTCTTGAGTGAAGCCTGCCCCCTTCTCTCCACCCAAGACCAGTGCTGGGCCTACAGGCTGGTACAGGACCCAGTTACCTGCTGGATGAGGTGCAATTCGTGGTCACGACCATTGTAAATAACTAAATGGGAACTGGTAAGTGTTCCAGAATGACAACGACCACATTTCACAACAAACTACTCCATGCTACAATACATCAGTGGCTGCACTCCTTTCTCCTTAGGGTAGCTGGGTCATGCAGATAGTTCAAGCCAACGGCACAGAGTGGCAACCTTTAGGGATTTACTATTTTGGCTTTTTGCTTCCAACCGCTCCCATTACAGCAATGCAAGAGAACCAGGTTTTCACCTACGTGTCATCTGTATCTATGGACTCCCCCCGAGCAGCCCCACCCTGGATGGACTCCATGGCTGTGGAGTAAAGTGCCTTCTGCCCAACGGGACGCTTCTCATCAGACGTGCTCTGGGCTCCCTCTGTTTGCCGCTCCCTTTCTTGCTGGTCTATGTTATGCACCCCGAGCAGCAGGCTGTAGTCCATGATTTTAAAGCTTTCCAACACCTATAGGTTAGTATCAAGTTCAAGAACAAATCAGACAAGAAGACAGTCAGTCCAGTAAGTTCTCACATGCTACTCCAAAGGCATGAACTCATGTCAACAAATCCTAGGCAGCAGCGTGAGAGAGCGTCAGAGTTAATCACCCTTTGTTTCAACACAACATACTTTGGCCTTGGTCTAACCGTCGGATCTCAGACACCCTTGCCATTGGTCATTTGGGTGGGTTGTGGGATGGCAGAGTTTACAAGGGGCCCATCATCTGCTGCACACTGTACAGCAGAAGCTTGTTCACAAATCCACCCGTGACCCAGTTCTGGATGACTGAATTGTGTGAACTGGAGAATAAGTGAATAAATGTGATAGGAAGAACCAAGAATACCGCAGCACATGGCAAGTTGTGTCCCTGGGAGCCAAGTGTCATTTGGTTTTATGATATTTTGTCGGACACTAAAGAATGTTCTGAAACTAGCAGAGTACCATGAGCCCGAACTACCGCACTCTGCTTTTGGGTGAGCTGAGGTGGAGACAGCTGGCTTTGGGGCTTACAGATTAATGAGCTAACAAAAGCCTGGGACAGTCCATCTTGGTTACAGCTGCCTGAGAGCTACACAGTTAGTCAGTCCAGCTTCCTAGGTTTACCTTGCCCTTACCAAGCAGTCTCGCTGCAGTGTTTTCACCAGCGCACTGAAGGTGTCTGTGTCCAGCATTAGGCCTTCTGGCATGTCCTGCATGAAGTCCAGGTCCTTGAAAGTGGGGCTGGATTTCTCCTTCTCCTTCTTGGATGCCCGGCGTTTGTAGGTCGAACCTTTCAGGTCAAATTTGAGGTGCATTTTCACCACCCGGGGCAGGATATTGTTCATCACCACCACCCGAATGTTCTTGCCTCCCGACTGAACGCAGTACAGTCCATAGAACTTTGGCAGCAAGGTCCGTGGGTTTTGGTTCAGGTTCTGCAGTGGGGCAGGGAAGGGAGAAGGGAAAGGTTAGAAAGAGCCACTGTGAAAAACAACGACTGCTTTGTTCAGTGCAGAACCCAAGCTCAGATTGGCTTTGGGAAGGGTTTGCAGTCCAGCATTTGCACATCCAGAATTTATTTTTACCTTGACAGCTTTGCACGAGAAAGATTCCAAACAAACTCCAACTAACCATTTGAACGGCTCCACCTAGGGCTTGGCTTTACAAACTGGAAGGATTGCTGTGCCTTGGCTTGCCTATAGAAAATAAGATTTTGCCCCTCTCTCTGGGCAAACAGCCAAGTTTGGGAATTCCCCAACAGATTTCCCCACAAACTGCAGCTAAGGAAAGGGAAACCTAACCAAACAGTGGGAATGTAAAGTTTTAAAATATCAAATATCCTCATCCAATTGGAGATCTTACAGCCATGAACTGTTCCCTAGCTCAGAACAAACCAATGGCGTAATATTTATTACAATATCTCTATGAAGCCTCTCCAGCAGGAAATACTATCATCTCAGCTTACCTTTAATAGAAAGAGCCAAATTTATAAACAGTCTGCCAGAGAGATCAGTTAACCCACCCCGCTGTCAGGCCCATTTTAGGTAATCATATTATTTGGAATATCACAATCACAAACCCAATTTGCTTGTCGGTGCTGGGAGGCTGTTAAAAGGAAACAAAGATGCTACATGAGAGAAGAGATGAACCTGCCAGATTTCAACACAAAGGAAAGCAGAAGCACAGCAAGTGTATGAAATTTTAATGCCCTTCATCTCATCTTTCCTCACTAGACCCAGGAGCGAGTTTTCATTCTGAGCGTGTCAGTCGATACAGTGCCGCACAAAGCCACCACTGACAGCCAGCAGCTGAAAGCAGAACTCCACTTTCCAGAGTTAGAGCAACTCAGCACCAACCACCCTGGTGTCTTGTCTGTCTCAGGTCATTTTACACCTCAGACGAGTTTCAGGTTGCAGCAGGGAGACCCTCATAGCGATTAGCACAGTGTAACTTAACAAAATATCAGACAACTGCACAAGCGCTTTACAATAGGTCCAGAAGTCATGCTTGAGCGTCTAATTATTTTTATTGTCCAATCATCTAAAGTTCCTGGGACAAGAGAGTCTAGTTACTACTTCCGTTTGAGATGTCCTAATCCTAGCAGCCCTGCCTAGCATGCTGCACACGGTCAGACAGAGTAACATTTTCAAAAGCTCTTAAGTGATTTAGCTGCTTAAATTCCATTTTCAAAAGTGAGCCATTGACTTTCAGTCACACTCTGGAGTCTAGGTGCCTCTGAATAATAATTCCTAGCTTGTATCTAGCTCCTTTATTCAGTAACTCTCAAAGCACTTTACAAAGGGAAGGAAGTATCACACTCATTTTACAGATGGGGAAACTCAGGCACTGGGAGCAGAAATGGCTTGGCCAAGGTCACCCAGCAGGCCAGTGGCATAGCCAGAAATAGAATTCAGGTCTCCCCAGTCCCAGTCCAGTGCTCTGAGTGAGGCAGGGATCTGGAGGAATATAGCTCTTCAGCTATTTAAAGACTACTATGATGCACACATACAAGGGGCAGAGTGAAGGTTGGGTGGGTAACCTTAGCTCTGGCATTTCCATAGCACAGTGCTTCTCCTTTGCAGGCTTCAGGTTCTTTGAATGCAGTTTGGACCCTAAGATGTAGCTGTGAAGGAGGAGATGCTTTCTGCCACTGGGGGGGACCCACCTTGCCCGGTACAGTGGGCTCCTGTTGTGGTTCTCTTGTTTTCTCCTCCTGGCAAGTCTCTGCTGAGCCCCAGTGCATGGCCATGCTAACCAACTATGCTGCTGCGCTGTAGAGCAACCCACAGTCTGGCATTGGTTAGAAAATGCCAGGCTGCAGCCACGGGCTGATACAGGCAAAGGCTTCAGCTGACAGACTGGTACCAGGGCCTGTCGATGGCAGGGACCCACTACAATAGTACAGCCCATTGCTAAGCAGATCTCTGTTAAGCAGCACGCATACAGGGGAAATTCAAGAAATAGTAGGGTTGGGTACTCCCGAAACAAACATGCTTGGGAGCTGCACAAAAGCAGGGCAATAACACACCCACTCTGCCACACAGCTGCCTTCACAAACCTAGAAGCATCTGATAGGAAAGTTTCATTCCGTAAGGACTCCAACAGTTAAGGCTTGATAATCTGCTATCCTGGGATACAACTGCAATAAAGCAGGAGGAGGGTGCAAATACTTGTCAGGACATGGCTCAGCTGCCTCCAGGTTTCAAGTGAGTTGAATTTTGTTTCCATGTCAGACTTCACAATAGGCTGTTCATTCTGTCATGTGTGCTCGGCAGGCGGGCGTTACCAAACACCACCCTTTGCGGTGCTGCAGACAGGCAAGCTGTGCATTCCTCCCACAAATCAAAGGCCTGATACGTACCATGTAGTAGCCAGGAAGAAGTTTCTGTAAGAATTCCGCTTCCTTGTGCATCACAGTTTTTATAATGAACTCGTCATCACTGGTGACATAGAAGAGGGAGCCGCTGGCACCAGGGTTCGACAGTTCGATCAGGGGCTCGTTACATAACGAATACTAGGAAGGAAAGAAAAAAAATAAGATGCCATTCATATACCAAATGATAAGCTATGAACAGAATAATACACCTGCAAGGCATTCCTAAGGCACCACCCCATCGAATCTAGATCAAGAGGTCTGGGATATTAAGCAGTATGGAAACTGTGAACTTTAAACTGGAGTTAGGTCTCTCAGTGGGTTACAAAGAGCTGCAGGCATTACAGTCCAGAGTGCCCCGACTGCTCACAGATTCAAGCTAACCTGCCTGTCCTCAGTAAAACCCAGGCTACATAAGGACATCAAATCTTTTTAATGTTTTGGGCCCTGTAACACCACCACATATAGGTTTCTCTCCCTCAGTGTGTTAGTGTGCGCGCAGACAGAAAGATCAGATTTAAAAAGAGACAAGCCAGCTTGTTCAGCATTCTGTGAGCTGCCGTGCCAGAGAGGAACAAAATGCACTGCCTGTTCCCAAGATTAAAGGTCTCCCATGTGCTCAAACATTAAAGATACATGGTTTGCAGAGGCGTCCCTCACACCCTCAGTGCAGCTGCTAAGAGAGGTGGGAACCCCTCCGCCCCCCAGAAAACTCATGTATCAGTAGGCATGTGGTAATTACGCTTCCCTGTATTCAGAACCCAATCCTGGAGAAGAGAGCAGGGACTAGAAATCTGAACAGCAAGTTCTCAGAGCAGAATATGCATGAGGAGCAGAAGAGAGGAGGTGGTGTTGTGTGGATACAATAGCCCAAAAACATTTGCATATGTCAGACAAAAGGGGTTTGGGCAACATTATGTAGGAGCTGATATTTGAAGAAGGTAAGGCAGGGTAAAGCAGACAATACAGAGGGGACATAATCAGAGCGATACATTAAATGCTATCATTACATGCTGAAAACAGCTTTCAGCACTGCATGGATTAATGATCCAAGACTTTACCAACTTAATTATCTCATGCATAATTAAAAGGCATTCACTGCTGTGGTGGGCCAGAAAATGGGGAAGCAGTGGCTGCAAATCAGATCTGTGACCTTTGGAATTCAGGCAGACTCTCTCCCTCACTCAAGTTTGTAACCACTATCATCAAATCAGCAAGCATTATCCCAGATGGCACAGACGGGGATTTCTCTTGTTGTCAAGCAGCCCCATCATACCCGCTCATTTTTGCTGGTATGTTTTCAGTCCTCATTTCTGACTAGCTGCAGATATGGGCAAAGTGGTTACATAAAAATGGCAACTTCTTAAGAAGATCTGCTCCTGCCTCCAACCAACTTCGCCTTCCTACAAGCAAGATGAGGTGCAACCACTTATACACAGGAGCCAACTTTAACGTAGGCTTGACCTATGCTTAAATTTTAAACTGACATTGCTCAGGGTAGGAAAAGTTCACAACAGATGACACTGTCGTTAAGCCCCATCCCGTAGTGTGGGCACAACTAGCTACCACCTCTCGGAGAGGTGAATTAACAACAGCGATGGGAAAACCCCTTTGTCACAGTAGGAAGCAGCTACAGTACAGCAGTGCCGTAGCTGGTCACTCCAGCACCCATAGTGTAGACATGGCCTTAGTCTATTCCAAATCCAGTCAGTGACCTGACGGGAGAATACTGGTTAGCCCTCACAAGCCATTTCAGCTCTAGGAGAGCAAGTTGGAGTCTATTCTGATTTTCACATTACCAAGTGTTAACTACTCTCAGATTGTTAAATCTTTATTACTGGGGATGATGCATGAGGCAGAAAACACCTTCCCTGAGGACCCAAGGGAGTTCAGAATACTCATCTTTTTTTCTTGCAGACAGAGTACATTTGTTGCATTATCAGTGAGTAATAGACATGGAACCCCACCATATCATTGTAACCAAATGTGCTTTAAAGACTCCATGACAGTAGATTATTCCATTCTTCCTTTAACAGAGGGTGCCCCAATAGACCTCAGTCGCTGGGAATGGACTCAGCAAACTGAAGCAGAAACCCCAGAAGACCAGGAGCCTCTCGGACCCACTCTTCCAGCTGGTCTTTCTCCCAGATTGTACAAGAAGAGAAGCACCACCACAGACTTCTTCACATCTGGGATCTGCTTGATGTACAGGATCAGAGATTGTCTCTAATCCCAGTCCTTATCTCAGTCTCCAGCTGCCAAATATTAGCTGGGGGATGTTTGGCTTTCTCCTCTATGTTCTCTCCTCAAATTTGACTTCAATTGCCCCTGTGGTATTGACCCAATCACTTGACTCCACGCCTCAGTTTCCTCCAGCTATTAGCTGGAGACTGAATTTAATAAAAACCCAAGGAAACCCCATGCAGCTGACTGGTCACATCTCAGTCTGTGGTATGGCATTCCCCCATCTTCACTTCTGCTGAGGCTTCAAGTAAAGCAGTTATATCCAAGCCCATTCATACCTAGTACTAACCTCAGAGAAATAAAGAACTCCACACATACCAAATAATCATCTGGACGAATTCCAAAGAGCTCCCGGAAGTACCGAAAAGCCACGGGTGCATAGGTTTTGAACCTGAAGTCAGGGTAGTGGTGAGCTGGAGTGAGGTTACTTCCTTCACTGCATGGAAAGGACACAAAAAGAGCAGGCACGTTATTTCACATTAACGCCTCGCGTACTTGCACATTTACACCCAGCCAGTTAATAGATACCAAAAAAAGGCAAATTGAGCTTTGTAAAAAAGGCATCCCAAGAAGCCACCAGCCTAAGCACGAAGATCTTGCCTGACCTCATCAGGACATTAGCAAAAAGATCTTAACATTTTAACCACCTGGCAATGAAACACTCACTCTTTGGGAAAAGAGAACAGAAGTTTGCAAGGCTAGACGTATTTACATACAGAATCTAGTTTCTGTAAGCCCCGCACATTAACAGCTCAGCCATGCAATAGCTGAAGTGGTCCAATGAATATTGTTGGCTCAGGGCTTGGCTACACCCTGGAGAGTTGCGGCGCTGGTGGTGGGTTTACAGCGCTGCAACTTACTCTGTGTCCACATTTACAAGGCACAGCCAGCGCTGCAACTCCCTGGCTGCAGCACTGGCTATACACCTGGTCTGCTTGGGGTGTAACGATTCCAGCGCTGGTGATGCAGCGCTGCTCAACAAGTGTGGCCAGCAAAAGCGCTGTTATTGGCCTCCAGGGTATTAGGAGGTATCCCAGCATACCTTTTCAGCCATTCTGCTCATCGTTACGCATTCTACTGCCCTGGGCTCAGGTGACCCGCCTTTTAAATGCCCTGGGGAATTTTAAAAATCCCCTTCCTGTTTGCTCAGCCAGGTGTGGCGTGTAATCAATCAATCAGTGACCATGCCTCCACGAGCCAAACGAGCCCCAGCATGGAGCACTGGCAAGCTGCTGGACCTCATCAGTGTTTGGGGTGAGGAAGCTGTGCAGTCACAGCTGTGCTCCAGCCATAGGAATTATGATATCTATGGGCAGATATCAAGGGTCATGCTGGAAAGGGGCCATGACCGGGACGCGGTGCAGTGCAGGGCTAAAGTAAAGGAGCTGCGCAGTGCCTATTGCAAAGCCCGTGAGGGAAACCGCCGCTCAGGTGCTGCCCCCACGACCTGCCGTTTTTACAAGGAGCTGGATGCGATACTTGGGGGTGACCCCACTGCCAATCCGAGGACCACGATGGAGGGTTCAGAGCAGGGAGAAAAGGGGGAGGGTGTAGAGGAAGCCGAGAGTGAGGCTACTAGGGTGGTGGGAGACACCCCGGAGTCCCAGGAGGCATGCAGCCAGGAGCTCTTCTCAAGCCAGGAGGAAGCTAGCCCGTCACAGCAGCTGGAACTTGTTGGTGAAGCAGCAGCAGAGGAGCGGGTTTCCGGTAAGCAGCTTTTATTTTCAGGATGGAAATGTTTTGGGAGAGGCGTTATGGCTGCATGCATGCATGTCCAGATATGGAATAGCCCATTGATGTGGTCTATCATGTCTCGGTAATCGGCCTCTGTAATCTCTTCAAAAGTTTCAGCCAGAGCGTGGGCAATGCACTTGCGCAAGTTTATAGGGAGAGCCACTGTGGTCCTTGTCCCAGTCAGGCTAACACGTCCACGCCACTGTGCCGCGAGGGGTGGGGGGATCATTGCTGCACACAGGCAAGCTGCACAGGGGCCAGGGCGGAATCCGCATTGCTGGAGAAGACCCTCCCGCTCTTCCCAGGTAACCCGCAGCAGCAAGATATCTGGCAGGATAAAATCCTGTGGAAAAGGTAGGGATAGTGTTCCGTGCAGGTCCCCCCCCGGCAGCTCTCTGATTTCCCCAATGCACAGAAACCCCAGTGCAGCCCTGCCTCAAGCAGTTGCCCTTCCCAGGTGAGCCGTGGCAGCGAGATGGCTTCATTAATCACTCATTCCCCATTACTCACCATGTCTTCGCTGCTGTGGCCTCTCTGTGCTATGTTTGCTATGTGTAAAGGATGCTACAAATGAGACTAAAAACTCCTTAACTGTGATTATAAACAATGCAGCCTCTGTAATAAATGTTTCTATTTCTGTTTTTTTTCTAAGTGTCCTTGAATAGTACCAGTAATCCACCATCCCTATCACAGACTGCTGAAAAGCTACAGAACCTGAGGAGGAAACCAAGAAAAAGCAAAGAGGATTTGGTGAAAGCAGTTATGAATCAATCTGCCAGAGAGAGTAAGAGGCTGCAGGACTGGAGAGAAAAAAATTCCGCAGTGGAGGGAAACAGAGAGCAGGAGAAAGGAATTGGCTACGAAGAAAAGCACAAAGTAGCTGATAAGCCTCCTGGCGCGCCAAACGGAGTGTATGCAGTCACTCAGCCATGCAGGCAGAGCACTACCGTGCTGCCCACCCCCCGTACCAAAGCTCTCTCTTCTTGTGCCCCAATGTCAGCTCAAAACCCCCTTCTCCAGCATCCAGGTTCTTACCACCACCAGCTGCCCCCAACACCTGTACGTTCACCTATCAGCCCTGAGAACTACGACCCTTACCCTCTGCACTCAAACCCCATCACCATGCAGCATTTTCATCCTGAAGCGCAGCACTCCAGGCAGGACATATTCAAACCTCTGACTGTACAGTTCAGCACCCTACCCCCCTGTCCTTTTACTTACTGTCTTTTCAATAAATGATTTCTTGGCTTTTAAAACAGTTTTTATTATTGCAGAAAGTGAAAGATACTGTACCCCAAGGAAAAAACAGACACTGCAAATCATTGTAACCACTGCACTTCACTCCCGTGCAAGGCACCAAACATTACTGTTAGCTTTCAGCTCAAATTGCTCCCTTAAGGCATCCCTAATCCTTGTAGCCCTGTGCTGGGCCTCTCTAGTAGCCCTGCTCTCTGGCTGTGCAAATTCAGCATCCAGGCGTTGAACCTCGGAGGTCCATTCCTCACTGAATGTTTCACCCTTCCCTTCACAAATATTATGGAGGGTACAGCATACGGATATAACCGCAGGGATGCTGCTTTCCCCCAAGTCTAGCTTCCCATAAAGACATCTCCAGCGACCCTTTAAACAGCCGAAAGCACACTCCATAGTCATTCTGCACCGGCTCAGCCTGTAGTTGAATCGGTCCTTGCTCCTGTCAAGCTTCCCTGTATACGGTTTCACGAGCCAAGGCATTAACGGGTAAGCGGGGTCTCCAAGGATCACAATGGGCATTTCGACGTCCCCTACTGTGATCTTCCGCTCTGGGAAAAAAGTCCCGGCCTGCAGCTTCCTGAACAGGCCACTGGTCCGAAAGATGCGTGCATCATGCACCTTTCCGGGCCAGCCTGTGTAAATGTCAATGAAACGCCCACAGTGATCCACAAGCGCCTGGAGAACCATAGAGAAATACACCTTCCGATTAATGTACTTGGATGCCAGGTGGGGTGGTGCCAGAATAGGAATATGCGTCCCATCTATCGCCCCTCCACAGTTAGGGAAACCCATTTGTGCAAAGCCATCCGCAATGTTCTGCACGTTCCCCAGAGTCACGGTTCTTCTTAGCAGGATGCAATTAATGGCCCTGCAAACTTGCATCAACATGATTCCAACGGTCGACTTTCCTACTCCAAACTGGTTCGCGACCGATTGGTAGCTGTCTGGAGTTGCCAGCTTCCAGACTGCAATAGCCACCCGCTTCTCCACTGACAGGGCAGCTCTCAATCTCGTGTCCTTGCACCGCAGGGTGGGGGCGAGCTCAGCACACAGTCCCATGAAAGTGGCTTTTCTCATCCAAAAGTTCTGCAGCCATTGCTCGTCATCCCAGACTTGCAGGACGATGTGATCCCACCACTCAGTGCTTGTTTCCCGAGCCCAAAAACGGCGTTTCTACAGTGCTGAGCACGTCTGTTACTGCCACAAGCAATTTATTGTCACACGCATCAGGCGAATCGATATCATCGTTGGACTCCTCACTGTCACTTTGGAGCTGAAGGAATAGCTCAACTGCCAAACGTGATGTGCTGGTGACATTCATCAGCAAAGTCCTCAGCAGCTCAGGCTCCATTTCCCACAGAAATCGCGCTGCAGACTCACAATAGCACCAAACTGCTGGGATGTGAAGCGATGCACCACGGGGCGTTGGGACAGGAAGTGGAATGACCTGCACCCTTCCGTCCCTTCCCACAACCCCCGGCGCCAAAATGGGACGAGGTGCTCTGTGGGATAGCTGCCCACAATGAACCACTCCCAACAGCGCTGCAAATGCTGCAAATGTGGCCACACTGCAGCGCTGGTAGCTGTCAGTGTGGCCACAGTGCAGTGCTGTCCCTACACAGCTGTACGAAGACAGCTGTAACTCCCAGCACTGCACATCTCCAAGTGTAGCCATACCCTCAGAGGGTTTCCTCAGTACAAAGATAACGCAACATCTGGAGGTGAAAATTCCACTTAGGTAGGTTAAAAAGGACAACAATTTTAAAGGCAATGAAAGCTTCAAGGCTAACAAGCCCAGTAAGCAGATATATCACAGCCCATAGTAAATCTAACCCCATCTCTTGAGCTGCAGCACCATGATTTCTAATGCTTCCAGTAATGTGCTGGTAAGAAATAGGTGCACATTTGAAATTCTTTGGGCCCACCTTTCTGCTTAGAGTGAAGCCTCTTTAAATCAGCATGATGAAAGAAACAGCCATCCCCTGCATTTTGTTTCCCTTGTGCACTTACCTGGGGAAGAAAATGCTCTCCACCACATAAAAATCCTGCATCAGGACATCTCTCTCTGGCTTGGAGCTCAGGTTCCCCACCGTGTAACCAATGCCCAGCTGTATGGCCCCCTTCAGAGTGGTCGAAGTGGTCTAGCCGAAGGAAGAGAGCAGTCAGTGCACCTTCATTGTAAGTTACAGCAACAGCCCCCACATAGAGGTAACCCTGCTGCTCTATGATCATGCTGATGTGGGAGGTGTCAGATATTAGCTGCTTTGTAAGAGACCAACACTCTAGACTGCCTCAGCTTTCTATAGAACGATCATTGTAGAATGCTCGTAGCATGTAAGGTCAGCACAATACACTGCAGGGAAATCTAATCACATTGGTTGGCCAATTGCACACCTGTATTTCCCATTTGTTTCTTGATTCTAGTCTATTCTATTCTCAACCTCCCACTTGTATGTGTGACCACCACCCTCCAGAAATCAAGCAAGAGATGAAACCTTTTTGTAGGTAGTTTCGCCGGAAGCATCAACTCCTCGATGACCTATCTTCTTTCCTTGGCCAACTCCAGGCTGTCCTGGTAATGATGGGGCCTGGGAAAAAGAAGTTTTCAGGTCAAAGTGGTGAAGAAAAGCTATGCTAGCGGAAGGAAGAGAAGAGGCACAGTAAGGACTGAGGTGCTGAGGCTACAAGGAATGCAATGGTCTGCATTTATTCCTGTGTAAAGATCTGCAGAGTGCATACAGATGTATTTGGCCCCAGCGAGCTTTAAACACTAAATCATACACCCCTCAGAATGAGAGGAGAGTTGATAGCCAGCAGGTCTGTTTCTCACACACAGGACTGTGGATCTTGACATACTGGGAGGAGGGATGGTCTTGGGTTAAGACACTGGATTGGGACTCAGTTCTAGGTTTGTTTCCCAGCTCCATCAGATTCCTTGCGTAAAAGCCAGAAAGGACCATCCTGATCCTCTGACTTCCTGTATAATGAAGGCCAGCAAACTCCCGCAAAACAATTGATGTCAGTGCCTCGGTCCCCCATTTGTAAAACTGGTGACACTTCCTGTCACGGAGTGTGGGGGAGTCAGGGCCCTGCAACTCCCACTTCCTGCGATTCACCGTGACTCTCAGCAGCCAGTAACACAGAAGGTTTGTTAGACAACAGGAACAGTCCCAAGCAGGGCTTATAGGTACAACCAGGACCCCTCAGTCAGGTCCCTCTGGGGGGCAAGGATCTTGGACCTCTGTCATGGTATAACCCCCACTCTGAACCTTAGCGTCCAAAAGATGGGGTACCAGCATGAATCCCTCTAAGCTTAATTACCAGCTTAGATCTTGTAGTGCTGCCACCAACCAGGACTTGCAGTGCCTGGTACACTCTGGTCCCCCCAAAACCTTCCCAGGGGACCCCAGGACCCAGACCCCCTGGATCTTACACAAGGAAATTAAACCCTTTCCCCCACCGTTGCCTCTCCCAGGCTTTCCCTCCCTGGGTTACCCTGGAAGATCACTGTGATTCAAACTCCTTGAATCTTAAAACAAAGGGAAATGTACCTTCCCCCCTCCTCTTTTCTCTCCCTGTCTCCCACCAATTCCCTGGTGAGTATAGACTCAATTCCCTTGAGCCTCAACAAGGGGAAAAAATCAATCAGGTCTTAAAAAAGAAAAAAGTTTTTAATAAAAGAAAGAAAAAAAGGAAAAGTTGTCTCTGTAATTAAGATGGTAAAGGTTACAGGGTCTTTCAACTTATAGACACTAGAGAGAAGCCTTCCCTCCAGCACAAATACAAATAAAATCCTTCCAGCAAACTACACATTTGCAAATAAAGAAAACAATCAAAAAGACTAAACCGCCTTTGTACTTGTACTTACTATTTGAACAGAAAATTAGAGAGCCTGTAGGTATGTCTGCTTACTGTCAGAACCCAGAGAGAACAACAGACAAAACAACACAAAACAAAGACTTCCCTCCCCCGAGATTTGAAAGTATCTTGTTTTCTGATTGGTCCTCTGGTCAGGTGGTCCAGGTTCACTGCTTGTAACCCTTTACAGGTAAGAGAGACATTAACCCTTAACTATCTGTTTACGACAACCTCACACTTGGGGTTCCCTGCCTCTTCCCAGCCAGCCCAAAACTGAAACTAAAAAACCTCTCCAGCTGGCTCTCTTCCTTTGTCCAGCTTCCTGGGCAAAGGTGTTGACTCCCCCCACCCCCTTCCTGGCTCAGGTACCGTCCCTCACTTAAAGTCATCCCCTGCTTTCCCCTCCCCCATGCAGACAGCCCCAGTAAAACCAGATAACATTCCCAGGTCAGTCCGCCCCGCTCCCTACTGCATCACACTTCCCCACCTCACAAGGTAACGGGAGAATAACTGCATTCACGTTTGTGGGGTGCTCAGGGACCATGGGGATGTGAATCAAATACACCTCTACCTCGATATAACGCTGTCCTTGGGAGCCAAAAAAATCTTACCGTGTTATAGGTGAAACTGCGTTATATCAAACTTGCTTTGATCTTCTGGAGTGCGCAGCCCCCCACCCTCACCCCCGGAGCGCTGCTTTACTGCATTATATTCAAATTTGTGTTATATCGGGTCACATTATATCGGGGTGGAGGTGTACTAGCCAGACTGATCAGTCTTTAAACATCCCACTCAGATAAGTACCAGGCCATTTCGGCTTCAGAGCTCAACGCCAACCCCTTATACTCCATCTGGAAGCCAGCAAGCAGAGTGGATAATGAATCACCAGCGTTGTGCTCATGGGGAGATACTTCACTGAAGCAAGCTGCTGTTTACAATTGATTCACCAAGCCAGGTGAATTGGTGTAATTGTTGCAGTTTCTGCCAACGTGTGTAAAGTGCGGTCTGAGTGCCAACACTAAAACGATGGCTGTCCCCTCTGCTCTTCTGTCCCGTCTCTTTCTACCCAGGCTTTTCTCCACCTGCTCCTTCCAGAATCAGCAGCAGAGCTGTACACATCAAGCCAACTGCACACTGTAAAATTCAAGGCAGTGTTGCTTTGCAGTCCCATCCACCTATAAACAGCTCTGCCTTGAAGTGCTGCTTTAATGACTTTGCAGCTGCCCACTACACACCATGACTGAGAAGCATCACAGGCAGCCACCAACATTCAGTGGACTCACCCCGTACATTTAGGGGGAGAAATCGTGCTAGAGCATTCTGCTTCTGTGAAACCATTAACCACCAACAGCCAGGTCTTTAGACATGACTCATCTAGGCACAATATGCAATGACCCCAGGCAGTCTCTCATGCAGGAACACCACATCAGTGGTATTGGTCTATGCTGCAGCACTTGACGATTTATCAACACCGATGTTTACAATAAAGGAAGAGTGATTCTATTCAGACTGCAGCAAATATTGCAATATTTCCTTCCAATTACCCAAGCTGCTAGAGAGCCTTCTGAACAGGCAACTGGATGCCTTTACTTCTTTCTATAAAGATCTATTTGTCTTGGACATGCCTACAGCAGATTCCAGCCATTCTGACTACCATTACTCCACACGTCGTTAATCTTCCACCCAATGACCTCAAAACTCACTACAAATATGAATTAAACTATTGCAATCCCACCCCATGCTGTGGGTAATTAACCCTATTTTACATACTGACCAAAGTCACACAGCAAGTAAGAGTTGAGGACAGAGGGCAGGGGCTCGACCCCCAGGCCCTTGTTCTAACCATAACAGAGCATTTTCTCTCCCAGAGAGGGCTGGATATTTGTGCAACAAAAGAAGGAGTGAGCCTGTCCAGAAGTTAAATTTCCCACTAGGTGTTGATTTGGGGCTATCGTACTCCCAGAGCCATCGCTTTACATAAAATTATAATTATTGTTAGACATTTAAATAAGGGTCCATCATGGTATCTCAGTGCCCACACCCAATGATCCCCACACCAATCCGTATTACTCAAATCTGACACAGCTGGACCAAACACAAACTGGCTAAACACTGCCCCAGGGGCCAGCACATGGGATCCTCCCTGCTGCCAACTGTGGTGTTTAACTCCAGAAAGCAAGAGCGACTTGGCAAACTATAACCTATCGTAGCTAATGAGTGAGAGAGAGGTGATGCCTGAGATCCATCCCCTATGTAATTAATAATCAGCTCTTCTATTGTGCTTAGTAACATCTAGTTTTTACATAGTGCTCTTCATCAGATCTCAAGGCATTTTACAAAAGAGGTCAACATCATCCCCATTTTACAGATGGGAAACTGAAGCACAGGGAGGGGAAGGGGTTTGCCCAAGATCTTCCAGCAGGCTAGTGGTGGCATCAGGAATTGAGAACCCAGGTCTGCTGAGTCTGTCCAGTGCTCTACCCCCCTGACCACACTGACACACATTCAGGACTTTTCAAATGCACCTAGAAACCAATCAATGGCGCACTGGGGGAGATACACACACAATAGCCCCCCTCACCCAAGACATTTATAGCAGCTTTTATCAGATTGGTTTTATTCTACAACCACTAAATCTGCACAATATTACAAAACAGTTAGCAAAGGGAGAAAAATTAAAGCATAAACAAGAGTGAGATGGATTTTAAGGTGAGATTTCAAAGAGTTCATACAGCGCACACACTCAGTAGCAGCTCTCAGAGCTGCAGAGCAGCCTCTTGTACCAAGAGCAGTGGGATTATCGAAAGGTACAGAGACAATTGGTAGGTGAGTAGTTGTGATGCAGTAGGGACTGTCTGTGTGGGGAGTGGGAGAGCAGGGGAGGACTTTAGGGGATGGACGATGCCAGGGCCTGTAACCTGAGCTAGGTAAGGGAGGGGAAAGGTCAACACCTTTGCCCGGGAAGGGGACAAAGGAAGGGAGTGGCAGGAGGGAAGCAGTTTGAGTTTGGGCTTGGGGCTGTGTGGGCGGAATTCAGGGTATCCTAGCTAGGATCCAAGCACCCTGAAAGCCCAGAAGGACTCGGTGGAGGGCTCCTGACTGTGCCAGCAAGCTGTGCGGTAACCTGTGTTCCTGTTGTCCAATAAACCTTCTGTTTTACTGGCTGGCTAAGAGTCACTGTGCGTCCCAGGAAGAGGGGTGCAGGACCGGACTCCCCCACACTCCGTGACAGTAGTGCCACTGAGTGTGGGGGGGCGGTGGGAAGAAGGGGAGGACGGCAAAAGAGATGCTCTATTTGCATAGCTTATATGTATCACAGGCTGTTAAAGCCATAAATATACTTTATAAAGTTTTTGCTCTTATCAGAGCTTCATTCTCAGGGAAACACCAGCCAGAGCCAAGAGCTTACTCAGATTCTACAACCAGTGCCAAAAACTGAACTGCGTGAGCACAGCAGCAGAGAGAGGGTGGGACTGGGAGCTACAATGGGTAGCATTGCCTAGAAATCTGGTAACTGAAGTAGCAAACTGAATAAATATTTAAAGGCCTGATTTTCAGATGAGCACCTGCAGCTTCCATTGACTATCTGGAGGATGGGGTCTGAAAATCAGGCTCTCAATACATGTACACACAAGTTTAGTGTCAGTTCCGAATTTTATCAGCAGCTTTCCCCATTTTCGATTTAGATTTGCGTGCTGTTTAGTGAAGCACAATTTACTGGGTTTTCTACTCTAATAAAGACAGAAAATGTGCTTTGCTTGGAGAGGTAACTTGCTTTTCCACCTGAGCGTTAAATACTTAGATGGGGGCCAGTTTCAATAGATACATTTCATAGATTATTAGGGTTGGAAGGGACCTCAAGAGATCCAGGCAGAACCAATCCCCAAATGGCCCCCTCAAGGTTTGAACTCACAACCCTGGGTTTAGCAGGCCAATGCTCAAATCACTGAGCTATCCTCCCCCCCAGGAGCTTGAGTTGCTCAGGACTGGTGAAGCTTTGACCAGAAGGCCAGGGATTTAGTTTTGGCCTGCATTGGTAGCAAAGTGCTTACATGGCTTTCATCACTGTAGTAGCAAAATCCTTAAGACTATCTTCTCAAAACCCCTGAGAGGTAGGGACGTTTCATTTCCACTGCACCGTTCGGAGGGATAGCTCGGTGGTTTGAGCGCTGGCCTGCTAAACCTAGGGTTGTGAGTTCAATCTGTGAGGAATTTAGGGAATTGGGGTAAAAGTCTGTCTGGGGAGTAGTCCTGTTCTGAGCAGAGGGTTGGACTAGATGACCTCCTGAGGTCCCTTCCAACTCTGATATTCAATGAAATAGATTAAGTGACTTGTCTAAGGTCATACAGAAAGGTTGTGGCAGAGGCAGGAATCGAATTTTGATCTCGAGTCCCAACTCAGAGCCCAGTGGAGAGCAATGGAGTACTTGTGAGATGGCCCACCTCAGATATCTATATCTATATATATATATATATCACACACACACACACACACACACACACAGGCTGAAAGCCTGTGCTATCAAAGTCATATTGTAAAAAAGCCAAAAAATGTCCAAGAAGTTAAAAATTGGACGCTAACAGTCTGTGAATCCCAGTGATTGAACCTGCTGAACTGTGGCGGTTGGGCACAGAAATCCATCTGTGCGCTTTCCCCACATACAACCAATGAAATTGTTGCATGAAAATTATCTGTAGAGTAAGGGTGGTGATGGGTTGAGATTCTGCTGTTATTACAAAGGTCTAGGATCCTTGACTTGGCACATATACATGTGGCTAAAAGTGGCTTACTGTAGCTAAAAGCCCATGCTCTCACACAGCTGTAATTTGTAGAGCCAAAATAGCTGAGAACTTGAACTGATCAGTAACAAATCCCAGTGATGATTCAATCTGCTGATACTCTAAATCAGGGGCCCCCAATGCGGTGCCTACGGGCGCCAGGGCGCCCGCGTCCTGGCCAGTGGTGGAGCATTTGCCGAAATGCCCCCGAATTTCTGCAGCATTTCGGTGGCAATGCCTCTCGATGACGCCGCTTGCTGCCGACAAGTGACATCATCAAGAGGTGTCGCTGCCAAAATGCCGCAGAAATTCAGTGGCATTTTGGTGGGTGCTCCACCACTGCCACAGTCCTTCGTCTGGCGCCCGCCAGATGAAAAGGTTGGGGACCACTGCTCTAAATAAAAAGAATTCTCAGCCATGCTTGTAACAATTTCCAGTGCTCCATACTGACTCAAAAAAACCGAGGAGTCCTTGTGAACCCACTTCATCAGATGCATGAAGTGAAAAATACAGGAGCAGGTATAAATACATGAAAGGACATTCTAGCCTTCAGAGTGAGAATCCCTGAATATTACATAGATTAATTGGTGGGTCTCAGTCCAGTTCCAAATGGTCGTATCAACATCACAAAATCCATCACCATAATTTGCCCTATCACTGCCAGTCAGCAGATAGAAGGGCTGAATGGATCATGAAAAATACCCTCTCCAGATGTGATCACTATAGGTCAAAAACACTCCGTCCCCCAATGCCTTGCCCTGCTTCCAGTCATGCTGTAGGAAGCTAGAGGACCTCATTCTCCTAGGCTGCCAACCTGGCACCTTCATCAACACCAAGATTTACTTAAAAAACCATGAATCTTCCACCTTGCACACTCCTCCATTTCAACTGTGTGCCATAAAAGCTCTATTTGTGTTCTCTCCCCCTCTCTGCAGAAGGTTTTAAACAGCGGTATGCAACTCACCTCAGTGAGGGCCATCTTCTTCAGTGCCAGACCTGAGGAGAGAAGAACAGGAGGTCAGTAGGAGGATGGTCACAGGCTCTTTGCATGTGCATTTATCCCAACAGCTGATGAGTCAAGCAAATGGCCAGAAAAAAAAAGGCAGTAATTTTTTGCCCAGCTTTCATTTCTGCAAGTGCAGGGGTTCCAAGTTAAACAACAAGCCTGGACAACTTGGCTTTTAGAAGGTCATAGGGTGCTTATGTCTTCTTTCTTGGCTGTTGGTGGTGTTTTTACTCTAAAAATGTTACAGAGTTGACATAATTTTCCCCTACTTCTTGCTGCTCCTGCAGTAATGGGACTGTGCTACACTCAAGAATTATTTAATTAAAGCCCAAAGAGGAGTGCTCTCTTCTAGTCACTCAACAAGAGGAAAGACTGGTATGAACTGAGCCCCAGATTTACTTAAAGAACCCCAAGCCCATTAATGCATTAGCTTTCACAGCACCCTGGCGAGGAAAAAAGTCTTATTCCCATTTTACAGACAAGGAACTGAGGCCCAGATTAAATGACTTGCCTAAAGTCACACAGAAAGGCAAAGTCTGAGCACGTCCCACTAGCACCTTAACACAAGCCTGTCCTTTTCCCACCTTAGCTACAGTCAAACTTTGCAGACTGCGCCACGCATGTTTCTAAATGAGAACAGCCCCCTTTGCTATTTGACCAGAGCACGCTAACAGAACAAGGGGCCATTACAATGGGATAATGCAGCACTACTGAATTTTCATTCAAAGCGTGCGCACACGCACACACATACACAAAACCACGAAAGAGAAAAAACAAACCTAAGCAGTTACGTGCACGGTATCAACAGCTCAACCGGCCCTAATTCTAGAGAATTATGGCTTTCATGAAGCTGACCCTGGATGACTTCAAGCATCAGGAGTGGCTCAAAAAGGAGCCCTTTCGGCAATACACCACACCCCCGCAGAGCTGCCCTAAGGGCTTGCAAGTTACGCAAGCAATCCTCTCCTTAAATGGAGAGTTCTGCTGGAAGAGCCAATGTGCTAAATGGCAGGGAAAAGCCCTTTTTAAAAAGAAGAAATAACGATTTCACTGTGAGGCTGCCTAACTAGCGTTACATGCTTCCAGTTACCTGGTTTGAGACACACATAGGCCTTGTACATGCTTCCAGGAACGATAGGATCAGCAGATTATTGAACAATCCTTAATCCTTCTAAATGAAGGATTTCATGTTGCAAAGCAGAACACTGAAATTCATTCTGCACAGAACAAAGGCTTCATACACACACACACCCCCGACTTAACCTGCCCTTGAACCGCCAGGCAGATGTGTAACTGATGCAGCTCCTGCATATTGGCCTAAATGCAGATTTCCTACAGTCTAAGGGAGTAGCTGTTTCAGCAAGGCAGGAGGAGCAAGAGGATATTTCTGTCCAAGAGCAGTGCAGGCCAAGGGAGCCAGCGCTGTTGATCAGCCTTTCCCATTTGGTCAGACATTATGGAACTAAAACAGCTTGACCCAAAAGCCCTTCAGAAACAGAGGGGATGCTCTCAGTAAGTTGGGATGTGCCATGCCTACCCTTCTTGAAGAGCCCAGAGAGATTCAACCAAGTGGCTGTACGACAAGATCTGGTTCAAAATTAGTATCAACAAGAACAGAGATTAACAGGAACATCCTAATATGGTGCTGATGTCACAACAATGCATTTACAGGGTCCTATGACAAGGGCACCTTTCCCTTACATTTCAGGAAACAGATCTAACAACAGAAAGAAAAGTCCTTCCTGCTGCCCACCGGGGGCTGGGCCCTTTCTGAACAGATGCTAGAACAGGGGTGGGCAAACTTTTTGGCCTGAGGGCCAGATGGGGGTTCCGAAACTGTACGGAGGGCCAGGCAGGGAAGGCTGTGCCTCCCCAAACAGCCTGGCCCGCTCAGAACCCGCCCCCTATCCAACACCTCCCCCCTCAGCTACTTGTCCCCTGACCACCTGCTACTGGGAACCCCTACCCGTGACCACTCCCTCCTGGGATCCCACCCTCTATCTGCCCCCCGCTCCCTGTCCCCTGACTGCTCCACCCCCTATCCACACCCCTGCCAGACCACCTGGGACTCCCATGCCTATCCAACCCCCCGTTCCTCATCCCCCGACTGCTCCCCCCTCACAACCTCTGCCCCATCCAACTGCTCCCTATCCCCTGACTGCCCTCTACGGGCCTCCTGCCCCTTATCCAAACCCCCCTCTCCCCACCCCCTTACCATGCCACTCAGAGCAACAGGACTGACAACCGTGCCACCTGGTCGGAGCCAGCCACACCGCAGCACTGTCCAGCAGAAGATCGCAGTGCCACCGCCCAGAGCACTGGCAGCATGGCAAGCTGAGGCGGCAGGATGGTCCCACGGGCCACATCTAGCCTGTAGTTTTCCCAACTCTGTGCTAGAAGATGATCTCATTTGTTTTTAAATATTCCTGTTGAAGAACAAGCCAAAAAGTTTTACCACTGCATCCACGGCCCAAGATCCACGTGTTAGCAATATGAGGAGACCTGGCATCAACAGGCCAACAGTGGCTTCCACAGAACAGGTCTAGGCACCTTGGTGCTTTGAATGCTGATGGTAGGCTGACCACGCCCGGGGCTCCCCATGTTGCTAGCACAGTTGGAGCTGAACCGGTCATAGGCAGATTGCTCAAGGCAAACAGAACCGCTTATATCAGGGGTCGGCAACCTTTCAGAAGTGGTGTGTCAAGTTTTCATTTATTCACTTTAAGGTTTTCCATGCCAGTAATACATTTTACAGTTACAGGGGCCGGCGGACGGAACCCCAGACTGGCAGCGGGCTGAGTGGGGCCAGCGGCCAGGACCTGGGCTGGCAGGGGCCGGTGGATGGAACCCCAGACCTACAGTGGGGGCCGGCGGATGGAACCCCAGACTGGCAGCGGGTTGAGCTGCTCAACCTGCTCAACCTGCTGCCAGTCTGGGGTTCCATCCGCCGGCCCCTGCCAGTTGGAGTCCCTGCCACCGGCCCCGCTCAGCCCACTGCCGCCCCGGGGTTCCGTTCATCCAGGCCAGCAGCCAGGACCCCAGGCCGGCAGAGGAGCCCCCGGGACCAGTGGCCAGGACCCTGGCTGGCAGGGGGACGGCGGACAGAACGCCAGGCCGGCAGCAGAGTGCCATAGGTTGCCGACCCGTGGCTTGTATCTTATTCAAGTGCAACAGGTAAATGACTAGTAGGAAGGAGCAAAAAGGCCCTGGATTCCATACCACTGCACTATCTTCAGCAACCGATACTGTTCTTTGCATAAATCGTATCGCTCACTCCCACTTCAGAGCTCCTTGGACTAACCTCCGCTAGGATGACGAGCAATCAGAAAATCCTTTCACAACCTTTCTAGGTCACAACATGGTCATGTGCCTGTGCTGCTTATCCCGACCATAAGTTCCTCAGGACAAGGCCCCTCTTCTCAATGCCAACAAACATGCCATCTACTTGAAGGCATGATTCAAAGGGTCAGATTCTGCTCCCAGTTACACCGGCGTAGCCTTGTTGAACTCATTGGAGATGCACAGTGTAACAGAGAAGAATCTGAGCCCGAGAGGCTACGTTTTCTATGCTGACTGTATGAAGGTAGAGGCTAAGGCCCCTTTTCCTACAGCTTTGTGTTCCACGGGAGTTAATCTTTCTGCACACTGTCCGAATTCCAGAGCAAGAGATTATCTTTAAATTTTGTGATAATTACCACAAGCTGCTTTAGTGCCTAGCATCTGGAGTGTCTAATGTTGTCTGTGTTCCAAGTGCAGAGTCCCCACTGATTGTCTGGAGTAGGGGTGATCAAACCAACCACCTGGGGCAAGGGATCACGGCTCTTTGGAACATATTTTGTTTCAGGGGACAACAAAAAAACAAAAAGTAGTCTGGGCAGAAACTGAAAGTATTCCATTGGCTACTCAGTGTGCAGTATTAGGCTGTGCTTATCTCTTAAGTAAGCTGACAGATGGCCTGGTGAAAAAAACTGACAACTTTAGCTCCAGGGGTAATATAGCCACAACACAACACTTGGGTTTATGGATGAGCTGGAGCTCTCCTTTAGGAAGTTTTCACACTGAACAAGCTAATTGAAACAGTCTTACTCAATGTAACTTGAGACGTCCATGTTCACATGGCAGAATTTTCAAGACAGCCACTTCATACAAAGGCTACTCCACTGTAACTCCAACTCTCTGCCCGTCTCCATCTCAGCCCTTGTTTTTTGCAATGCATGTTCTGTACATTTGACTGACTTCTTTACAACGTTCAAAGCTGAGAATTCTGATTGCAGCACAATGCAATTCCCATCTCTGTTTGATTTAATCCTTAACCCTTCCCTTTCCTGGCTCTTCCTCTGGCTGCTGTCTCAATTTCTGGTTTTTCCAAAATAAGCACTCCTTGGGGCAAGGACTGGATTTATTTCTGAAAGCACCATGCATATTTACAGAGCTATACAGAGAGATTCTGGGGGCTGGCTTTTTCTACTTTCAGCGTTCATTTATGCTGCAACATCCTTGAAAAATCATGTGTATTTAAACTGAGACTAGACACACTGGAGAGAAATTAGTTGTTTCATTAACAATCAATCAAGCATAAGTTAAACAACCCCATTTATTATTTGCATCCTACTTCACCAACATCAAGGCAAGTCCCAAGGGACGTATCCTCCTTGCAGTCAAGCAACATTCAGATCGATCTGTATACCTATGACACTAACATAAAACTACCAATAAGTGGCCCACAAAACACTAGAAGGACAGGATACAGGCTGAATTTTCAAAGCTACCTATATTGGGTGCCTCAGTCCCTTAAGTTCTATTGGAACTCTCAGCCACAGTTGAAATTTACAGCTGATCTAGTGTATCAGATGTCAAATGTCCCTTTAAAGAGAATCCTGGCACATTCTGGCATTCTAATGAAAAAACTGCAGTTAGATATAAAAGAAGACAGACCGATTTATTTTATTTATAGACTAATCCACTGGGTTTGATTTAGTTAAAGACTAGAATCTATCTCTCTCTATCTCTGTCAATATAAACAAACACCTTAACTGAGGGTATGTCTACATCTACAATTTTGCAGCGCTGGTTGTTACAGCTGTATTAGTACAGCTGTATAGGGCCAGGGCTGCAGAGTGGCCACACTTACAGCAACCAGCGCTGCAAGTGGTGTTAGATGTGGCCACACTGCAGCGCTGTTGGGCGGCTTCAAAGGGGGTTCGGGGAACGCGAGAGCAAACCGGGAAAGGAGACCAGCTTCGCCGCGGTTTGCTCTCGCGTTCTCCGAACCCCCCTGCAAACCGCAGGGGAGGAGACCTGCTTGCACGGGGGCTCGGGGAACGCGAGAGCAAACCGGGAAAGGAGACCAGCTTCGCCGCGGTTTGCTCTCGCGTTCCCCGAACCCCCCTGCAAACCGCAGGGAAGGAGACCTGCTTGATTACCAGACGCTTCCTCAGGTATGCTGGGATACCTGCTTATTCCACGGAGGTCAAGAAAAGCGCTGGTAAGTGTCTACACTTGATTACCAGCGCTGGATCACCAGCGCTGGATCCTCTACACCCGAGACAAAACGGGAGTACGGCCAGCGCTGCAAACAGGGAGTTGCAGCGCTGGTGATGCCCTGCAGATGTGTACACCTTCAAAGTTGCAGCGCTGTAACTCCCTCACCAGCGCTGCAACTTTCTGATGTAGACAAGCCCTCAAACTGGTTTCACTCACAAGTTCTATAGCAGGAGACTCCGGGGTGCCAAAACAATCCTTTACAGAAGAGAAACAGGCCATAACAAAAACTCTTCACACTTGCTCCCTAATGTGAGTTTATGGCAGTGAGTCTAAGACTGGCACCCATATAATCAATGACAGAAAAAATCTTCACTTTAGTCATCTGCTCCAAAGCCCGCTGAACAGCCACTACTGTACTCTCAGGTGGAAAAATGAGGCAACACTTAAAGATTTAAATGACACCTGCAAAGTTTTCATAGAAATTAACTCAAAGAGCCTGTGGATTGGATGCCCTAGTGCAGTACAATATAACTGCACTGTGCTAAATGCAGATGAACTAAATTCTGATGGGCTGAACCTCCTCACTGACAATTATTTGTGGGGCCAACTTCCAGCCCTAGTTGCCTAGCAGGAAGAATGCATGGAAGGAGACACCGGGTAACTTAACAGGTATTTAAACACAGTGGCAAACTGGTAACATTTGGGTTGAGAAGTCATATCAGGAACAAACAAACAATCAAATACACCCCTATTAAATATTATAAGCGGAACCAGTAGCAACACAGCTAGGAAAGTGTTAGGCAACCTTACTGTTCCCAGATGCTTATAAAGCATTTGCCAAACTAAGCAACTGGGTTAAAATTCTTTATGCCAGGTGTCTATCTCAGGGTCAATTTATTTGGAAAGTTTCAGCCAAAACAGTTCAGGTGTTTCAGAGAAGGTGTTTTGTTTTGGGGATTTTTAGAGGGGGAAGGGTAATCAGACGTTTTCCCAAAGCAGCCACAATTTTTCCTCACTATGCAGGGTGTTTAAGTTGAATACTCACTGTGCTGTGATCCGTGACTTTTTCAGTAAACATGGCAAGGGAAAAAGGCTGGCTTGAATCTAGAGTTGTAAACTCCCAAGACAATTCAATCTAAATAGGTGCAAGAATCTTGTTTAGCTTAGCCCTAGGTTAGCTTAGTCTATTCACACGTCTCAAAGCACTTTACAAAGAGATTTCAGAACTATTCCCATTTTACAGATGGAGACAAGTGAAGGAACACATCCAAGGTCACCCAGCAGGTCAGTGGCAGGAATAGAACCCAGTGCTTCTGCCTCCCAGACCATGCTGCCTTCCCAAGAGTCTACACTTGGGTGTGCACATGTATTGGAGGTCCTGTCCACACCACACTTCCGTTGTTCAAACGACAAAAAGTTTACCGACAAAAAGTGCTGGTGCGAACAGCGCTTTGTCAGTGGGAGAGCTCTCCAACTGACAAAGCTACCGCTTCTCGGTGGGAGCGGATTTATTTTGTCAGCAGGAGAGAGGTCTCCTGCTGACGAAGAGCGGCTACACTGCACACCTTTTAGTGGCATGGCTTTAACAGCACAGCTGTGTCATTAAAAGGTGCTTAGTGTAGACATAGCCTTAAAAATTAGACCATCACCTATATACTGTCTCTAAGCCAAATTTCAGTAAAGACAAAAAGGCCCTTGCCCTCATTGGCCAAAACCTATGGCAAGACTGAAGTTTTAAAACCAGGTTTGTCTTTAAGCACAAAGAAGGAACTTGAAAAGCTAAACAAGTAAAGACGACATTTTCAAAGCTATTCCTCAAAAACAGCTAGATAGAAATTTGACCAAGCCACCAAAAATGTTCACTTCAGAGCTAGGAGTCACGAGAAGTTTCTATCCAAGGGATAACTCCTTCAGAACATTTACAAGCATGTGATCTGGGTCCTATAATGAAGATACCCCTTCCACTACCAATGTTATTGCTACTGTGATGCTCTGCAGGGCAAGGCCAAGGAAGTAAAGCTTGAGTAGCTGGTGAATTTACCTAGGACTCATTTATAGCCTCAGATGCAGGATTGGCACATTTTATTACTCAAAGTATCACTTACATAAATTGGTACAATCAACCTCTGATGTGGTAAATAAGTACACTCCTGAATATGAAATACCACATAGCCTTTTATTAGAAAGTTACATTGATACCACCAGAAAAAAAAAATGCAATAGAGGGTGCATAGAAGACTTTTGGCTGATCACCACTGGCTGTCCATTTCAGCAGTAGCAACACAACTAAACTTTGGAAGATAGTGTCTGAAAGCACTTGACTAATAATTTTAATTTTATGAATAGCAGTGACATTTACAAGCCTAACATTTCTTCAATGCTGACCCTTTCCAATCAGCTACAAGATTGTATGTTATGCTACTATAATGCAATGCATGTACACAAAACATTTTTATGTTTGTTCGATCCGCTCTGAATGAAAATGAATTGCAGGAGGAAGATCCGATTGTATAAGGTGGCGGTTAAACTAATAAAATGGGAAGGTAAAAAGAGGGAGGAGATGAGCACTCAGAGGTCACAAAGTTGAGATGCTGAGAACAATATTAATCAAGCAACCAAAGGACATGAAGAGAAGTAATTCTTGAGTTGCCTACATACCAAGGAACCAGGCACATTCTTAACCTGTCTAGACAATATGGAGAAGCAAAGAGAGCAACAAGAATATGAAGATCTCGTTAGAACAGTCAGTTCTAACTGCAGCTTGTTCTTGTCAATATATTACATTACAAAGCACTGGAAGAGAAAGTGGAGAGCGCAGAGGTATGAGCTATAAAAGGTAATGAACACACATATTAGAAATGTTATAAGAGAAATATGGTGGGAAGTACTGGAAATGAAACACCCATCTTAAGAGATGGCACTATGCTGTTCTTTTCTGTCAGAGACCGATCTTAAAAAGAAATTAAGGAAAAAGCAATTCGGAAAAGATGCCCAAAAAATGCTTCTCATGCAGAGAATCATAAGCATCCTAAGTAGAAAAGCCAGCCAGGCAAGGCTGTAGAGGAGAAGGCAGTGCAGGCATTCAGAGTGCATCAAATGGGAAAGTGGACTGGGATGAAGCCAACCTCAGAGAGCCTCCATCTTGTCCCCACAACACGCAGTCTTGGTTCTTACCCAGCAGCACAACATGAGGGCAGTAATTAGAGGGAAAACAGAGTAACCTCACTCTGAAGGGGAGGCTATTTACAAACTGGCCTTCCCACTGATCTACAATGACCTACTTTACCTTGTTAAATAGATAAGCCTTCCCTTTAAAAAACAACACAGCTTGCTTAGGATGCTATACGTAAAGTAACCCACCATCCCTGCAAGGCGGTGCTGTGGCTAACTGTATCCAGAACAAAGAAAATTCAGCAGTTTGCGCCATTAGTGAGCTTACGGAAAGAGAGAAGCAAAGCAGTTCGAGAGATTGTACTCATTAATGGCGACAGACAACAGAAGACGAGCCTGTAAAAGACAAGCAAACTTTATACACTGAAATGAATCCATTCTCCCCTAGAGCATTCAAGACAATTCAGTGAGCTACTTTAGACTTGTCTATACATAGGAGTTGCACCTGTTTAACTAACTAGCTATAAAACAAGTCACACCAGTTCAGCTGTGTGTGTAGACAAGGCATTTTACAGCACCATGAGTGAGCATGGTGCCTTATAAGCACCATACAGCTCAAGTCCTGGAGCTTACCATCCAAGCAAGCTGCACTGAAGAGGGTGGAACTGAGTAGCATCCAGCTTTCCACAGCCACTGGCTGGAGTAGGTTGCACGGGAGACTTTCAGAGGCCCCTGGATCTAAGTGGTAGCATCAGACTACTTACTTCAATTTGGCCTCTGGAGTAAACAGCCAATCAATCAGCAGAGAGGGAGAATGTCCAGCTACCTTCCTGTCCCACCACTACAGCTTCAACTGCTTGGTCCTCCATACTCCTCTCCTTATCCTCCGTTCGTTCCTTCCCTCCTCTACGCCTATTAATTCTTCTACTCCCTGACAGAATGTAAAAACCAACCGCCACCACGAGGAACTACCATGCCATTAGCCAACTATCATCCTCTGCACTCTGATTTTATGTTGCATACAAGTGTGCTGAAGAATATCCATGCAATCATCTCCAAAATCCTTCCTGTCCAATGAACGAAGGAAGACAGAAGTCTATCAAAGTCAATCACTGGCTCAGTAAAGTTTTTGTTTAGGGGTTTGTTTTGTGGAATGTTGGTCCACCTTCTATGGAGAGAGAGTTCTAGATAGTTTGGATGGCCTCCACCGCAGCAGAAGGGGGAACCAATCACCTTGGGAACAGAATGGTCAGAAAAGTCAGGAGGGGGTTAAACTAATAATGAAAGGGGAGGGTAAAAAGAGGGAAAATATAAACACTCCGCTGGCACAAATCAAGATGTTGAGAATAATATCAAATCAAGGACATGAAGAGAAGGAATTCCGGAACTGCCTACACACCAATGCTAGGAGTTTGGGTAACAAACAAGAACTGGAATTGCTCATTTGTGAACATAAATTCGATCCAGGTGGTATTACAGAAACCTGGTGGGATGATCCGCACAACAGGAATGTGAAAATCTATGGTTGAAATGTATTTAAGAAGGATTGAGTGGACAAAGTGGGAGGGAGAGTGGCACTGTCAAAAATGCCATTATCCTGTTTCTGAGTAACTGATAATTCAGAAGCAATATTCTAACAGATAAAATACAAGATCAGGTATTAGTTGGGCTGACAACCAAATCACACTAAGAAACAGGATGACCGCTAACCTTATGAGCCTATCTATAAAAAGTGTAGGGGGAAAAATCTGTATGATCATGGGGGACTTCAACTGGAGTGACAAACGCTGGAAGTCTCATGTTGCCAGTACTAAAACATCCTTGGAATTTCTAAGCATTACACATGACAATTTCTTAACTCAAAGTGTTGTAGCCAACACAGGAGAATTCTATATTAGACCTTGTCCTAACAGATAAAAAGGAACTAAAAATTAATGTTAGCTTGTGTACAAGTGATTAAGACTTGATCACATTTATAATGTGCAAGATGAATGAAGTCCAGACCAGTAAATAAATAAATAATTACACACACACACACACACACACACACACACACACACACACACACACACGGTGCTTTAATAGGATGAATTTCACAAAGCTGAAAACAATTGTGAGCCAAATCAGTTCGAGGAAGAATTTAACCAGAAAAATGACAATGAATACCAGATGCCCCAAAAGCCACAAACCAGCAACCAAGGAAGAAGGCTATGCTGGTTAAAAAACTGACCTGGTTTAGAGGAAGTGAGAGCAGCTGTAACAAATAAAAAATAATAATACAACAAATGGTAGAAAGGGGAAATTAACAGTAATAATATAAATCAGAAGTCAACTATTGTAGAAAATTGATAAGGGAAGGAAAGGGACACAAGGAAAAATCTATAGCCAGCAGAGTTAAGGACAATAATAAAAAGAATCCTGCCAATGGTATTGGTCCATTACTCAAGGTAGGTGGTAGAATTATCAATTATAATGCAAAAAAGTTCAGTAAATATTACTGTTCTACATTTGAGAAAAACAACTGATATATTCTCATTGTATGGTGATAACATGCCATTCAGTAGTATCTCTGGAGGATGTTAAACAGAAGCCACTAAAGTTAGACATTTTTAAAATCAGCAGGTCCAGATAACTTGCATCCAAGAATTTTTAGAGACTGGCTGAGGAGCTCGATGGATCATTAATGTTGATTTTCAATAAGTCTTGGAGCACTGGAAGAGTTCCAGAAGGCTAGAAGAAAGCTAATGTTGTGCCAATTTTTAAAATGGGTAAATAGGATGACCCGGATAATTACAGGCCAATCCTGATACCAATCCTGGGCAAGATAATGGAGCTGTTGGTTCAGGACTCGATTAATAAAGAATTAAAGGAGGGTAATGTAATTAATGCAAATCAACATGGGTTTAAGGATAACAGATCTTGTCAAACTAACTTGATTTTCTTTATGAGATTACAAATATGGCTGATAAAAGGTAATAGTGTAATATACTTAAACCTCTCTAAGACATTTGACTTGGTACCACATGACATTTAGATTAAAAACTAGAACGATATAAAATTAACATGGTACACATTAAAAGGATTAAAATCTGGCTAACTGATAGATCTCAAAATGTAACCATAAACAGGGAACTGTCGTAGAGCATGTGTTTCCAGTAGCATCCCACAGGGTTCAGTTCTTGGCTCTACGCTATTTAACAATTTTATCAATGACCTGGAAGAAAATGTGAAATCACCACTAATAAAGTTTGTAGATGACAAAAATTGTGGGAGCTATAAACAATGAAGATGACAGGTTATTGATTCAGAGTTATTTGACAGTGGTTCTCAACCAGAGGTCCGGGGAACACTGGGGGACCCCAAGCAGGTTTCTGGGGGTCTGCCAAGCAGGGCCAGCATTAGAGTTGCTGTGGCCCAGGGCAGAAAGCTGAAGCCCCACCACATGGGCTGAAGCCGAAGCCTGAGCAACTGAGCTTCACAGGGCCCCCTGTGGCACGGGGCCCCAGGCAATTGCCCTTCTTGCTACCTCCTAATACTGGCCCTGCCTTTTATATGCAGAAAGACAGTTGTTGTGGCAGAGGTGGACTGTGGATTTTTTATAGCATATTGGGGGGGGCCTCAGAAAGACAAAGGCTGAGAACGCCTGTTCTAAAAGATCTGCTCTAGGAATTACTGTGGGGCAGTTCTCTGACCTAGTGTGATCTCCTGTGTAAACAGATGATCACAATGCTCCTATCTGGACTCAGAATAGATAAATCTCTTTCCCACACCTTTTGTCCTGCCTATTTTGATTGTAAACTCTTCAATGCAGAAAATGTCTTGCTATAATCTACCTTTGTACAACACCTAGCAAAAAGGGGCTCTGATCTGGACTAGGGCTTTTGGGTGCTACCGTAATATAAATATTACTACGCTGCAACAACAGAGAGCTATGAGCCCCCCCCCAAACAGTTTCTATACCACACTGTACACGGTCTTGCTCAAGATAAAGTGGGACTGGAATAGCTTCAATAATCCCAGGATACTCACTTTAGTGCCTCTTGCTGGCTCAGTCTATAGCTGTGAACTCCCCCATATCTGGCTACAGACTGGCTAACCTAGTGAGGAGGGCTTTAAACTAGGTTCGAAGGAGGCAGGTGACCAAAGTCCACAGGTAAGTCAGAAATATGAAGACCTGGGAGAAGGGTTGGAATCTGGGGGGGAGCATGGGCTGTTATAGCAGAAATAAGGTAGACAAGACAGAATATTGTGGGGGAGAATCAAATCAGTATCTTAGATGTCTGTATACTAATGCAAGAAGTACAGGTGAATCAGCAGGAAGAACTCAAAATGCTAGTAAATAAACACAACTATGACATAGTTGGCATCACCGAGAATTGGTGGGATAATACATGACTGGAATAGTGGTACAGAAGGATACAGCTTGCTCAGGAAGGACAGGCAGGGAAAAAAGGGAGGAGGTGTTGCCTTATATATTAAAAATGTACACACTTGGATTGAGGTTGAGGTAGAAATAAGAGACTTCTCGAAAGTCTGAATAAGGATAAAAGGGGTAAAAAATGAGGGTGATGTCATGGTAGGGGTCTCCTACAGACCACCAAACCAGGAAGAAGAGGTGGCTGAGGCTTTTGTAAAAAACAATTAACAAAATCATCCAAAGCACAGGACTTGGTGGTGATGTGGGCCTTGGACTACTCAGACATCTGTTGGGAAAACAACACAGCAGCAGGGCACAGATTATCCAACAAGTTCTTGGAATATATTGGAGACAATTTTTTATGTCAGAAGGTGGAGAAAGCTACTGGGGGGAGGCTGTTTTAGATTTGATTTTGACAAATACAGAAGAACTGGTTGAGAAACTGAAAGTGGAAGGCAGCTTGGGTGAAAGTGATCATGAAATGATGAGTTCATGATTCTAAGAAATGGTAAGAGGGAGAACAGCACAATAAAGACAGTGGATTTCAAGGAGGCAGACTTTAGCAAACTCGGTAGATAAAATCCCATGGGAAGCAAGTCTAAGGGGAAAAACAACTGAAGACAGTTGGCAGTTTTTCAAAGAGACATTATTAAGGACACAAGAGCAAACTATCCCCCTGCGTAGGAAAGATAGGAAGTATGGCAAGAGATCACCCTGGCTTAACCAGGAGATCTTCAGTGATCTAAAACTGAAAAAAAAAAAAAAGAGTCCTACAAAAAGTGGAAACTTGGTCAAATTACAAAGGATGAATATAAACAAATACCAGTGTGTAGGGACAGAATTAGAAAGGCCAAGGCACAAAACGAGATCAAAAACAAGAAAACATTCTACAAATACATTAGAAGCAAGAGGAAGACCAAGGATAGAATAGGCCCATTACTCGATGAGGGGGGAAGACAATACAGGTGGGTTCCGTTCCGTGGTTAGCGCGTAAAGCGAAAACTGCATATAGTCAAAATTATATTGAGTTGAATGGCAGGAAGAATTGCCGCACTACAGTTACAGTACTAAAATCGTTATTTTTCTTTTTTTGGTTTTTGTCGACCGCGTAAAGCTGAAATTGCGCATGTTAAATGCGTGTAAGATGCGACAGACCTGTAACAGAAAAAGTGGAAATGGCAGAGGTGCTTAATGACTTCTTTGTTTCGGTTTTCACCAAGAAGGTTGGTGGTGACTGGACGTCTAACATAGTGAATGGCAGTGAAAATGAGGTAGGATCAGAGTCTAAAATAGGGAATGAACAAGTCAAAAATTACTTAGACAGGTTAGATGTCTTCTAATCACCAAGGACTGATGAAATGCATTGTAGAATACTCAAGGAGCTGACTGAGGAGATACCTGAGCCATTAGCAATTATCTCTGAAAAGTCATGGAAGATGAGACATTCCAGAAGACTGGAAAAGGGCAAATCTAGTGCCTATCTATAAAAAAGGAAATAAGGACAACCCAGGGAATTACAGACCAGTCAGCTTAACTTCTGTACTGGAAAGATAACGGAGCAAATAATTAAGCAATCAATTTGCAAACACCTAGAAGATAAGGTGATAAATAACAGTCAGCATGGATTTGTCAAGAACAAATCGTGTCAAACCAACCGGAAAGCTTACTTTGAAGGGTAACAAGCCTTGTGGATGAGGGGGGAAGTGATAGATAGGTATATCTTGACTTTAGAAAGGCTTTTGATATGATCTTGCATGACCTTCTCATAAACAAGGAAATACAACCTAGGGAAATACAACCTAGATGGAGCTATTATAAGGTGCGGGCATAACTTGTTGGAAAATCATTCCCAGAGAGTAGTTATCAATGGTTCAGTCATGCTGGAAGGGCATAAGGAGTGGGGTTCCACAGGGATCAGTTCTGGGTCCATTTCTGTTCAATATCTTCATCAATGATTTATATAATGGTATAGAGAGAGTACACTTACAAAGTTTGCAGATGATACCAAGCTGGGAGGGGTAGCAAGTGCTTTGGAGGATAGGATTAAAATTCAAAATGATCTGGACAAACTGGAGAAATGGTCTGAAATTCAATAAGGACAAATGCAAAGTACACCTCTACCCTGAGGTAACACCGCCCGTTATATCCAAATTCATGTTCTAATGCGATAAAGCACTGCTCGAGGGGGGACGGGGGGCTGTGCACTCCGGCAGATCAAAGCAAGTTCAATATAACGTGGTTTCACCTATAAACCTGAGGCTCCTGAGGATAGCGTTATATCGGAGTAGAGGTGTACTCCAGTTAGGAAGGAAGGAACAATCAGTCGCACACATACAAAATGGAAAATGACTGCCTAGAAAGGAGTACTGCAAAAAGGGATCTGGGGTCATAGTGGGTCACAAGTTAAATATGAGTCAACAGTGTAACACCGTTACTACAAAGAAAAAAAAAAGAAGCAAACATCATTCTGTGATCTATTAATGAGAGTACTGGAAGTAAGACATGAGAAGTTATTCTTCCGCTCTACTCCGCACTGATTAGGCCTCAACTAGAAACCCAGTTGTGCCCAGTTCTGGGAGCCACATTTCAGGAAAGATGTGGACAAATTGGAGAAAATCCAAAGAAGAGCAACAAAAATGATTAAAGGTCTAGAAACATGACCTATGAGGGAAGATTGAAAAAACTGGGTTTGTTCAGTCTGGAGAAGAGAGGAATGAGAGGAGACATGATAACTGTTTTCAAGAATGTAAAAGGGTCTTACAAGGAGGAGGGAGAAAAATTGTTGTTCTTAACCTCCGAGGATAGGACAAGAAGCAATGGGCTTAAATTGCAGCAAGAGTGGTTTAGGTTGGACATTAAGAAAAACCACTCTGACAGTTAGGAAGTTAAGCACTAAATTGCCTAGGGAAGCTGTGGAATCTCCATCATTGGGGATTTTTAAGAGCAGGCTGGACAAACAACTGTCAGGGATGGTATAGGTAATACTTAGCCCTGCCACGAATGCAGGGGACTGGACTAGATGGTCTCTTGAGGTCCCTTCCAGTTCTATAATATCTAGATTTCCTGCCCTATCGCGTGAGAGACTTACTTAAAAGAGAACTAGATAAATTCATGGAGGTTAAACCCATTAATGGCTATTAGCCAGGATGGGTGAGGAATGGTGTCCCTAACTTCTGTTTGTCAGAGGATGGAGATGGATGGCAGGAGAGAGATCACTTGATCATTACCTGTTAGGTTCACTCCCTCTGGGGCACCTGGTATTGGCCACTGTTGTAGACAGGATACTGGGCTGGATGGACCTTTGGTCTGACCCAGTCTGGTCATTCTTATGTTCTTACATTGGGTGAACCTAGGGCAGAGGAAAGAGCTCCCCTGTGACTACTGCTCTACAATAGTTTCCTGAATAACTTTCCCATAGCAAGGAAGAGACCAGCTGAACTGTACCCATAGATTCCTTGAGCTGATCATTGCACACTGCGTTATATAGCATAACCAGAGCCATGGGACAAGATGCCTTACTCAAGGAATCTCTTTAGTATAAATGACTGCAACAAACAGGATACTTCTGCAGTAAAAAAAAGGCATCTAACCAGGCTATTTCTAAGATGTTCTTCAGCAGAAACTCATGCTGTCACAGGAAATAATCTGCTGTTATCCAGGATCACAAAATGATGCAGGATAGCAGTTAACTCATCCACTCCAAGCCTAGACTACTTCTCACCATAGGGCATGCTCCTTCCCTCCGACTCACTACAGCGCAGCATTCCTCCCACAGAGCGAACTGCTGAGCTATACATTCTGTGTTAAAACGTCTCCTTGACAACTAACCAGGAAAGCATTTACAGCAGAGAGGCCAGTTACAGCTCTGAATAAGCAGAACAAATGCAGTGAAATTTAAAACAATGAGCTATTTTACTGTTTTAAATAAGTTGCATGGCTAGGAAGGGCTTTTCAGAGAGCTTAGCATGAACTGTATGACCGGTCATCTGGAAAATGAAACAAAAATCTAATCAAGAAGAACATACACAATACCAGAATACACTGCTCCACATTTAGCTGCATCATTATGTAAACCAGTGGGATGTTCACACAGCTTTTCATCACTAAAGACGAAGTGGAGATTTTAACCAAAAATAGTATTTCTTTCCCCTTCTGTGCCACCTGTCATTGGAGGATTCCAGAGATTAAAGCAAACTTCCTAACACACCTGTGTAGTCACCAGTTTCCAGATGGGAAAAAACAGGTAGAGATGGGAGTGACTTCCCCAAAGGTCACCCAATGAGCCAGTGGTGAAGGAAGGGAACCCTTTTCCTAATCCTTGGCTTCCCATTACTACAACCTCCAAAATCAAGTGTTCACTATTGGCTGCCTCAAATTAGTCTGTAGGTCAAAATCTGTCAACACCATTGGATCTCCTTTCTCCCAAGATGACGGTGGTATAAGAACTGTAAGCTCTTGGAGACAGAAACCCATCTGCCTACATCTACGACATGTTCAATGCCCTTTGACAGACACACCTTAGCAGCACATTATACTGCCATGTAGATTTGTAGCAGAGGAAATAAAGGTCCTTGAACATCCCGCAAAGCATGTCTCCAGAGGTCAATCAATGTCATTCTGAATGTTCAAAAGCTATCGGGGTGGGGGGGAGGGGAACTGTCCCACAAGACAGCAGACGGCCTATTCCCAACACTATACTGAAGCATGAGGCTCACCTGGAGAAGCCTGACAAGAGCAGATATATTCAAAGGCCTTAGAACTCAGCTCCGAATTAATTCCTCTCCCTGTCAGATCCACACACTTTAGCAAAGCACAGACTCTCCCTGGGTTATGCAAACCTGACTTACGGAAAAAGGTCCATAAGTGGGTCTGGTTTTGTTTTGGGGGGCGGGGGAAGTTGTTTTTTTGGTGTCATTGAGTATGTCTACACTACGGGATTATTCCGATTTTACATAAACTGGTTTTTTTAAAACAGATTGTATAAAGTCAAGTGCACGTGGCCACACTAAGCACATTAATTCGGTGGTGTGCATCCATGTACCGAGGCTAGCATCAATTTCCAGAGAGTTGCACTGTGGGTAGCTATCCTGTAACTATCCTATAGTTCCCGTAGTCTCCCCCACCCACTGGAATTCTGGGTTGAGACCCCAATGCAAAAACAGTGTCGCGGGTGATTCTGGGTAAATGTCATCACTCAATCCTTCCTCCGTGTCAGCAACGGCAGACAATCATTTCGCGCCCTTTTCCCCTGGATTGCCCTGGCAGACGCAACAGCATGGCAACCATGGAGCCCGTTTTCCCTTGTCACTGTCACCGTATGTGTACTGGATGCTGCTGACAGAGGCGGTACTGCAGCGCTACACGGCAGCATTCATTTGCCTTTGCAAGGTAGCAGAGACAGTTACCAGCTATAGCACCATCTGCAATTGGAAATTGGCGATGACGGTTATCAGTCCTTTTGTACCGTCTGCTGCTGTCATGGGTGCTCCCGGCTGGCCTCGCTGAGGTCATCCGGGGGCGCATGGACAAAAACGGGAATGACTCCCCAGGTCATTCTCTTCTTTATGTTTTGTCTAAAAATAGAGTCAGTCCTGTCTACAATATGGGGCAAATGTACTAGAGAACCAGAGAGCACAGCTGCTCCAGGTCAGAGCCCCAGAGATCTCACAGAAATGATGATGCCATTCTAGGGGGTGCCCCTGCAACAACACCATCTGTTGCTTCCCTCCTTCCCCACCCCTCCTGGGCTACCGTGGCAGTGTCCCCCCCATTTGTGTGATGAAGTAATAAAGAACGCAGGAATAAGAAACACTGACTTTTTAGTGAGATAAAATGAGGGGGAGGCAGCCTCCCACTGCTGTGATAGTCCAGGCAGTACAGATTCTTCATTAGACATGAAAGGGGGGGGGGGGGTGGCTGATGGAGCTCAGCCCCCAGTTGCTATGATGAGGACGGTTTTCAATTCTTTTGCACCATCTGCTGGGAATGACCAGGAGTCATTCCCATTGTTGCCCAGGCACCCCCGGCCGACTTCACCGAGGCCAGCCAGGAGCACTCACAGGATGATGAGGATGGTTTTCCACCATTTTGTACCATTTGCCATCAGGAAAGGAAGGGGAGGGGATGCTGCTGTTCAGCGCCGCAGCACTGCGTCTACCAGCAGCATGCAGTATACATATGGTGACATTGAAAAAAGGCGAGAAACGATTTTTTTCCCCCTTTTCTTTCACCAGGGGTAGTGGTGGTGGTAAAATGACGAGATATACCCTGAACTACCCGGGACGTTTTTGACCCTTCAGGCACTGGGAGCTCAGCCAAGAATGCAAATACTTTTCGGAGACTGCGGGGACTTGGGGATAGCTGGAGTCCTCAGTCCCCCCTCCCTCCCTCCATGAGTGTCCATTTGATTCTTTGGCTTTCCGTTATGTTTGTCACGCAGCACTGTGTTGAGTCCCTGCTGTGGCCTCTGTCTGGAGATTTTTTCAAATGCTTTGGCATTTTGTCTTCTGGAACGGAGCTCTGATAGAACAGATTTGTCTACCCATAAAGCGATCAGATCCAGTATCTCCCGTACAGTCCGTGCTGATCACTATCTACCTGGCCAGTGCATCCGAGTTTAGATGGCTTTCCAAAGCGGTCACAATGGTGCATTGTGGGATACCGCCCGAAGGCCAATACTGTCGAATTGCGGCCACACTAAGCCTAATCTGACACGGTAATACCGATTTCAGTGCTACTCCCCTCATTGGGGAGGAGTACAGAAATCAGTTTTTAAAGCCCTTTAAATCAATATAAAAGGCTTCTTTGTGTGGATGGGTGCAGTGTTAAATCAGTTTAAAGCTGCTAAATTCGGTTAAACGCGTAGTGTAGACCAGGCCATTGTCGGGTATAGGTCTCTGCAAATATGGGGAGAGTCTGTAGTTTAAAACACCATGGATTCCTGGAGGAAAGCAAGGCATAAGCAGCTTTAAAGTCTCTGGGCAAGGAGAGATACTGAACTGAGCTGGGCTCTTCCTTCTAACTTCAAACATATTAATAAAGGGGACAATTTAGTGAGTTCATGAGTTCCACCAACCTACCTGACATCACAGACTGGGAAAGCAGTAACTCTCCCCTTAGCTACCACCCTACTCTATTTCTCCAGACACACCCCTTTTGCAATGGTACATGTTCCAGCGGGATAGGTGCACAAGGCTCAATTCCAAACCTCACAGCTTTGCACTGCAGAGAGGGGCTAGCGCTGGTTGAGGGTGCTTCCTCAAGCGACAGCAAATCAACCCATTGAGTGCCCTCTGAATCTTGACCACCAACAGCGTTTGAGATGGCGGCCAGTCCTCAGCTACAGAGTTAGCATGACAATATGGCTACGGCTGACCCTGGAGTTAGGAATGAACAAAGAATCTGCCCTTGTAGCCAAATCAAAGACCTCCACTCAACTGACAAAGTATCACTAACTGTTGCTAACCAGAGGAACAAAGACCCTGTAGCCAATGGTCCTGGAGAACAGCACCAGGCAACATTTCTCCATACTAACCAATCACTTTGAGCGCCATTACCGTAGTAATACCTTCAGTATTTCACGCTGTGCCCCAGTGGTTTTAGAGACATCTGGTGGGGCAGGGAGACCTGGTGTGCTGCTCACAAGGACACAGTAGCAGATGGAAAGGAGAAGGAAATTTAAGTGGGAACTGAAATACTGTGGATTTTCCCCCTTACAAAGTGTTTCACGGAATGATAAAATCAGAACCTCTGCACTGCGTGAGAAAGATGGAGGAGGGATAAATTAGACTGACATGTTCATTAACTATTTCCTTCATTACACTGTCTTGCTAGAGGGGACGCCTCTAAGCATGGAACGAAGCAATCTGCTTACTACCAACCACTGTTCTAAGCCTAAAAGTTACATTTACTAACTACATACAAACTCCTCCCCCCAGACTGCTAAAGACATTTTTCTACCATAGAGAAATATTCTGGCCTTCTGGAAGGGCAAAAGGTAGACACCGAGTTGAGAAACTAATGATTGCAAGAACTAAAGGTAAGTATGTTGAAAGAGTCCTCTAATCCAGTGCTAGTGGGGAAGAGGAGTATATCCAGAATTTCACTGCCCTAGTACCAGAATACACTGGCACTACCACAGTCAAATTCAGCGCAGGTGTAAGCAAGTACAACTCTGATGTCAGTGGGAACTCAGCACAAGATCAGACCCCAAAGAGGTACACCCTTCGCTCACAGTAAAAGCAACTGTCTGAACACTAAGGCCATGTCTTATGCATCACTCAGGAAACGTACCTGGATTTTTCTTAGCGGGTGGGGTATTTTCTGACCTGTTTTGTAGCAAAAGCTGCTTGTCTAAATCCTCTAAGATTTAATTCTGCTCTTGCTAATGCTGCACGACAGGGAGATTTTCCTGGGGGTGCTCGAAACAGCACAGACGAAAAGGGGATTTGTGAATGGGGCTGTGTAACAACATGTGTCACTGAACATGCTGCCCTTTACTCAATCTGTGAGCAGCCTAGCACAACTCCTCTCCTTCAGGAGGCACGTTCCAGTTGCCAGAGACTGGTGCTTACAACACTGAAGAGGCTGGGGGAGAAGGAGAAGAGAAGGGGACATTAACATTTTACCTAATTTGAGGTTAATTTCAAAGAGAACGTTTCAACTAGATTTATTGAAACTGTTTTTTTTTCCTGAAGAGTTTCTGTCCTGATAAATAACACGCCCAACATTTTCAGACAAATGTGGTTTTCAAGCTGGTGATGGCCTTTTAAAAACGTGCAACAAATACAGGAAAAAGAGAGAATCAAAACGGTGAAGAGGCATGTTATATCTATTGCTGAATATATCTCAGTGGTTTTCCTGAATTACTTACAACCAGGAGTTTGCCAAACTCCCATGGCTGTATATATGTCTCTACCTGCACCTAGAGAGACAAGGTGCTTCCACCTTGTACTCAGTGGTGACGTACTGAATTCATTTCCCAGACCTGACGAAGAGCTCGAAAGCTTATCTTTCTCACCAACAGAAGGTGGCCCAGTAACAGGTATTACCTCACCCACCTTGTCTCTCCTGGGACCAACACAGCTACCACATGCTCTTTGCAGGGCCTACACTAGTAGATTTTCGTGAAGTCTCATTCAAGATCACCTACTCCCAAAATAAGCTTGACACCTAATGACTGGCACAATCATGTAGTCCTACAACCCAAGCACAATGAAACCTCAGGGAAATCTAACACTCAGAAATTGAGCTGCTCATCACCAACACTTCCCATGTCCCACTCTCACCCTTTGACTGGATAATGCCCATCGCTGTTCTAAGATACTGGAATGGTTCTGCATGATGTCCTATTAAAAGGCACCTAAACTGCTAAAACAAAACAAGCTCAAAGTGAGCTGCCAAAGACCATAATGAACCTTAAAGGTGGAACTTCAGTAGAAATCCTATTTCCAGAGGAACTTTCAATGAGGTATGACACCCCATGACTCAGCTGTTAAGCTGAGAAGTATGGCTGTGTTAGCTACACAACACTGTACACCATTCACACAGGCGCCTCTAACATGGCCAAGCCAACCCTGAGCTGAAGAACAGGCCCTTCCTGGTATAGATCTGCAAGTTTGCTCAAAAGCAGACTGATAAAAACAAGGCAGCTTCTCTAGCCCGCTGAGCAGCATTCTCTCTCATACTCCTAGCCTGGCATGTATTACTCCCATTTAACTAATACAGCTGTGTCAAATTTTTATTCGTAGATTCATATTAATAGATTCTAGGACTGGAAGGGACGTTGAGAGGTCATCAAGTCCAGTCCCCTGCCCTCATGGCAGGACCAAATCCTGTCTAGACATTTCTCTAACCTACTCTTAAATCTCTCCAGAGATGGAGATTCCACAACCTCCCTAGGCAATTTATTCCAGTGTTTAACCACCCTGATAGTTAATAGGGTGACCAGACAGCACGTGTGAAAAATCGGGACAGGAGTTGGGGGTAATAGGAACCTATATAAGAAAAATCCCCAAATATCGGGACTGTCCCTATAAAATCAGGACATCTGATCACCCTAACAGTTAGGAACTTTTTCCTAATGTCCAACCTAAACCTCCTTTGCTGCAGTTTAAGCCCATTGCTTCTTGTTCTATCCTTAGAGGCTAAGATGAACAAGTTTTCTCCCTTCTCCTTATGACACCCTTTTAGATACCTGAAAACTGCTATCATGTCCCCTCTCCGTCTTCTCTTTTCCAATCTAAACAAACCCAGTTCTTTCAGCCTTCCTTCATAGGTCATGTTCTCTAGACCTTTAATCATCCTTGTTGCTCTTCCCTGGATCCTCTCAGGTCTATTGGATGGGGGGCCCCCAGATGGGCTCAGGAGGGGGAGGGGGCAGAGAAACAGGAACTGGGTTGTCTTTAGAGTTTCTTTAACTCTCTACATCTGGGGGGAAATGCGTGTGCGTGTCTGTAACAATACAGACATACTTCCTGACAGGTATTTTGAAATAAATTGCCAAAATAATCGAAACTGGCATGATTATAGAGTGTTGTTTTGACAAAATTTGCAGAATTTTAAAATATGTGTGTGCAGATTTTTTATTTTTTCGGCACAGAATTCCCCCAGGAGTAAGAGACTAGAACTCATCATCTTTTCCTGACTCCCAACCCAATGAACTTTTCTCCTCAGACAAAGGGAGTTGTGGCTGCTGTGATCCCTGTCTGGAGCTCTAGCTCTGTATCCACCACGAAAGAGGCTCAGTGGGGGCTTGCACCATGACCAAAGAAATGTTAATCAGCTCTGCTGAGCATGTGAAAGTGGATCCTGGGAGGGGGAAGCAAAAGGCAGTTATCTGACCCCAGCACTATCACCCTTTCAAGTTTCGTGATCTTACTTCAAAGGATGGGGATGCCAGAGCTCAAAGGAACAATGGAACAAGGTGTAATACTGGCAAAACTATTTTTCTTGCCCTCATTCTCTGAAACGGTTGAACCACTGAACCAAAAGTCAGCCTGAGGGAAAGAGCAAACATGGAAATGTCCAGCCCAAATGGTTAGCAAGCAACTGAAACCAGGGCTTGATATGGAAAGCGTCAGGCTACTTTAACTACAGACATTGGTGAACGTATTTCTAGGCAGAACTGGTAGCAATCAAATGCTCTTATAAACGATCACCCTCAATCCAGGTGCCTGTTACTCTTCTTTAACAACAGGCTCAGACACTCCCTATCACAGATTAAAAAGGTTTTCCACATCACCTTGGCACAGAAAAACTTAAGTCTGTCCCTTTAGTTGGACACACTCAAAGTGCAAATCCAACTTAATTTTTATTGCTTCTGCAAATTCATACTGGTCAGTTTTAGCTTTCTGGTTGCTGATTAACAGTCAGTCTCACATTTTGGTTTTTATGCACTAGTACAACACTGCAGAGGATGGTTTAAAAGGAAAAAAGATTCACAAATCCCAACATTAATAGAAGTGTTTTCATGAACTCTGAAGTTATTTTTTCCAAAAGTTAATTTCAGTCACTCAGCTTTTTTAAAAGCAACTTTGTCCATCCATTGTACCTTTCCATCTGAGGATCTCAAAGCACTTTACAAACACGAAGCCCCAACACCTTGTGAAAGCTAGCTTTATGCCCATTTTATGAATGAGGAAGTAGAGGCAGAGACATTAAGTGACTTTTCCCCAAGGCCACGGAATCAGTAGCAGATTCAAGAACAGAATTCAGGAGTCCAGTCCTCTACTTTAACCCTCACCATTTCTTCTCCAAATATTCTTAAAATTAGCATTAATCTGGGGTTGCCATCCCTGCTCACCCAGAACACAATGATAGGTAACTCTAGTTTAGGATTTAGAAGCAAAACAGGCCTCCTGATTCCATTCCTTAGATTGGCAGCATCTCATTGCAATAACTTTTGTCTTGTTCAGCAATATGCACAGAGTCAGGACTTTGATAATAAAAGCTCAGGTCTGGAGGGACTTCAGTGGCCTTTTGAGGGGTGCTGGGATGAGAAGGAAGGGTTATTTATAGTTACACATGATTAATAAGTGAACAAGCCACAAAAAATAATTAGCAACATCTCAGGATGTTCTTCCCCCAAGATACTCATTTTCTTTAATAAGCATTTTCCAGCATTACTGCTCCAGAAGCCTCTCTCTTAGAAGAGAGCCCTAGAAAGTTAATCCATCAGTCACTCCCGTTAATATTGAAGTGAAAAAAAAACAACAGACATTCAACCCTGACAGACCGAAGTGGAGAAGGAGGCTGCATAATCAGTTTTCTTTCACAAAAGACAAACTGAAGACAGAAGAGATGCCCAGATGCTATGTCTAAGGGGAGATATCCTACAAACCCAATAAAAACCAACACCCTCTACACTGGAAGAATTAACTTCCCACCTGCTTCCATGCAGAGATTTAATAAACCATTACTGGAAAAAGGAAAGACTGAGTGGTAGAGAATGGAACATAATTTGCATTCCACATCTAATAATCGATGGTCTTAGCATTATGTAATAAAGTTAGGAATGCAACAAATCCTGGTTAATCTTCCAGATCTCAGCTCTGACAGCTCAAAGAACAATCCTTGCGAACACAATAATATTACATATGTTTGATTTAAAACCAACAGGAGCCAGAAAACAGGATTCCAGAGTGAAACTTTACCCTTACTTCTGCATTCTGCCTAGACAAGCACTAGCCCAGCAATTCAACAGGACATCATTTCTTAACTCTCGAAAGCGTGAAGACCCTGGAATAGTTGCAAGGCTGCTTTTATCCTAGTTCCAGCTTTGAATTTACATATTGTTTCTATAGTTTGCATTTCTGTCAACAAACTCTACTGAGCCTTCAACACGGTGTCCATCAACACATATGTGGACAGATGGTGAGAAGGACCATTGCAGAGTAAATACAGGAAGGGAAGCTGTCCCTTTAAAGGGACCTCAATTTGAAACTGACAGTTAAAAAAAGTACTTTCAGGTGTTCCATCTAACCTGAGTCCCTCGGACAATTTGCGTAGGTTTTCAATCACATTTCCTATTCTTCCCCCTCCCCTTTTCTTTTTAGTTTAAAATTTCTCCTGTTATTGCATGAAACACACAAACACACAGGGAACTGACTGACTTAACAGGGGAAGCCGTGAAACTGACTATACACAAAGCGCTCTTACACGCACAAGGTAAAACTGAAAAACATTCCTTTAATCTTTCAATCACGTTTATTTTGGAGTTATTTGTAACACTTGTAGGTAAGGAGTTTTCAGAAAGAAGGGTGGTTATTTAGTTGACTGACTCCCTTTAAAAATGCTGTCATAACTATAAAGGAAGGGTAACAGCCCTCCTGTGTACAATACTATAAAATCCCTCCTGGCCAGAGACACCAAAATCCTTTTACCTGTAAAGGGTTAAAAAGCCCAGGTAACCTGGCTGACACCTGACCCAAAGAACCAATAAGGGGACAAGATACTTTCAAATCTTGGTGGTGGGAAGGTTTTTGTTTGTGCTCTTTGGACTAAGAGGGACCAGACATCAGTCCATGCTCTCCAAATCTTTCTGAACCAGTCTCTCATATTTCAGACTTGTAAGTAACAGCCAGGCAACGGGTGTTAGTTTTATCTTTGTTTTCTCAACTTGTAAATGTTCCTTTTGCTAAACGGTTTCTCTCTGTTTCCAGTAACTTTAAACCTAAGGCTAGAGGGGGTTCCTCTGAACTCTTTAAATCTAATTACCCTGTAAAGTTTTTCCATCCTAATTTTACAAAAATAATTTTTACCTTTTTTTTTTTTTAATTAAAAGCCTTCTGTTTAAAAACCTAATTAATTTTTCCTTGTTTTAAGATCCAAGGGGATTGAATCTAAACTCACCAGGAATTGGTGGAGGGAAAGGAGGGGGAATGGTTAATTCCTCCTTGTTTTAAGATCCACGGGTTTGGATTGGTGCTCACCAAAAACTTGATGGAAAAGTGTCTCAAGCCTACCCAGGGAAGGGTTATAGTACTTGGGAGGGAAATATTTTGGGGGGGGAGGGGAAGAGGTAAACAGAGTTTCCCAAATAACTCAAATAATTTGGGTGGTGGCAGCAAAACCAAATCTAAGCTTACAGTTAAGCTTAAAAGGTTCTCATGCAGGTCGAAAAAGTTATGCAGCACCAGTAATGAAACATTACGGTGCCTTATCTCAACTGCTGTAACCACAGAGTTCCTACCAATTTTTTTAACACAGCAAGAGTGCTTTGTATACAGGTTATTGACACCACTATTTCTATCACTACAATATATGCAGATAAGATTTAGCACTTCAAGGCACTGTGGCCTGTTGGGAGCTGTGTGACAAACTGATTTTACAGATGGGTCTTGAGTGATGAAAAGGTCTCAAGCCTGTTCACTGCATGGAAGCGTTCATCTGACATTACAACCCACACACACAACACGAAGGATTTGGACCAACACAATATATACCAACATTACTCAATTCCCAAGCTCCCCAATTCGGCCTAAGGTGACCTCAATTACCTGAGCTTCTAGTGAGTCCTAAACAAAAGTGAAAATCCACACCCAGTCCTTATTGACTGAACTCTCCTTGCTATAGACTTTACAGGACTGGTATTAAAAATATGGTTATACAGTTATTTCAGTGGTTGCTTCAGTTAACGCAAAGTTGCTTGGCTCACAACAGAATGCAAGACAAATGAATATTTACGAGTTTAGAAGGACACAATCAGCTTGAACTTTAATAGTCCCACTGCGTCTCTTAAATAATATGTCCTTGTCATAAAAAAAATCAAGAGTACCTTTACATTGTACACATACAGTCTTATTCTGCTCCACTGCTGAGAATGTTTTGGTCTATAATAAGCTATGACAAGAGAAGGTTAGGGCTGCAAAGCACTCCACAGCTAGAATGTGATAGAACTGAGGTCCACGCATCCTGTGTTCAATCCCCTTGTGCATCTACCTTATTCATGGACTCCAAGGCTGAAGAGACCATTGTTATCATCTAGCCTGACTCCTATATAACACAGGCCAAAGAACTTCCCTAAAGTAATTTCGAGAGCAGATCTTTTAGAAATACAGCCAATCTGGATTTTAAAATGGTCAGTGATGGAGATTCACCCTCGAAAGCTCATGCTCCAATATGTCTGTTGGTCTATAAGGTGCCACAGGACTCTTTGCTGCAACCCATGGTAAATTATTCCAATGGTCAATTACTCATTTAAAAAAAAATCTACACCTTATTTCCAGTCTGAGTTTGTCCAGCTTCAGCTTCCAACCACTGGATTGTGTTAGACTGAAGAGACCATTATTAAACATTTGCTCCCCATCGGGTACTGTACTTACAGACTGTAATCAAGTCAACCTTTAACCTTTTCTTCACTAAACTACATAGCTAGAGCTCTGAGAGTCTAATGCTGGAAGGCATGCTGTCTAATCCTTTAATTATTCTCATGGCTCTTCTCTGAACCCTCTCCGATTTACCAACAACCTTCTTGATTGGAGGGCACCAGAAATGGTCTCTATGGCCAGCAGTGGTCACACCATGAGAAATACAGAGGTAAAATAACCTTTCCACTCCTACTGAGGATTTCCATTTATGCATCCAAGGGTCACGTTAGCTATTTTGGCCACATCATCATGCTGGGAGCTCATATTCAGCTGATTATTCACCATGAGCCACAAATCTTTATTATATTAGTCTGATCCACCACATGGAAGAGGCAGAGATGGAGGCAGAACCCAACTCTCCTCAGTCCCAGTGCAGAGCCTTCGGCATAAGAGGACATCATTTCTCTTCTTATAACCCTTTGTCTCCTTCACTGTCCATCCTCTGCATGGAATTAAGCAGAAATAGCATAATTAAAGGGTGTATTCTAATGCGTTGACACAAGAGAGAAGAGAAAGCTACAGCTTAACACTAGCATTTCCTAGCTTCTGATTGCTTCACTCTGGCAACCTTCATGGGTTTTTTATCTAGTTTGTGTGAGAGAGATTTTCTAGTGCCCTTTTATTTTTTTTTAAATATATACCCTCATGTGGAGGAATAAAAAGTAACAGTAACAGTTATCCGCTATGAGGACTGACCACTATAGGGGGATGAGAGGCACATTTTGCCAGTGGCTTACACAGCTGTTTGCTAGGCAGAAGAGGAATGGTGGGAAACAATTCCGATTTCTATTCCTGGCCCTGTAGAGAAATGGGGCCTAGTGGTTACAGACAAGCCAATCAAGCACAGACTAGAAACATATATTTTGAAAAGCAGTGTGATTCCATGGATTCATGCCATATTAGAGACAGGGTTCCAACGTCAGCTCTGCCTTAAGTGTTCTTGTGAGATTTCTCAGTTACCCTGTCTGAAAAAAATGGTAAAAATAAAACTTGTCTGCCTCTCTAAGAGCCATCAAGTACACAGAATTATGACCCCACCCACCGACCCACACCAGTAGAAGAGAAGGGACTAGAATTCATAGTTTTCTTCTGGTCCCCAGGCCAGCACTCCCCTCCCTAGGCTAAGTGAGCTGCAGCTGCACTCCTTCTCGAGCTCAAACTCTGTGGGGCTGGAGCATGTTCAGTGTAAATGGAATGTTCTGAGATTACAGCCTCAAGCTTCTTACAAGCCCTTCTGAGCATGTGCAACTGGCAATTTCTTTCCCAGTGGCTTATACTGCCAACTCCAGATGGATTTTGATATGAGAAGCAAAAGGCATCTTTTACCCCAGGAATATCCTCCTGCCACGTTTAGTCTAAAGCATGGAGGAGCTAGAGCCCTTCAAAGAGAATACTGAGAAAAAAATTTAAACATTGACAAGACTATTTTCCCTTAACCTCATCCTCAAGCAGCTGATTAGGGTTTGCTGAAACAAAGAAATATCAATCTGAGGCAGAACAGGCAATGAAAAATTTCAGTCTCAATAGCTGAGCGTTTGGCAAAGTTATATAAGCAACAATAGGGTCTTATCAGGGAAAGTGCTGTCAACTTCAACTGTAGGCGATGCTACCGGCTCTGCATATAAGGGTCCTTTCTGCATAGTCAGTCTGCCTTCATGCTAAGGAAACAGTAAAACTGACAATAGAAAGTGTTGCCAAAACCAAAGTAAACAACCTAATTTTTCAATTATGCCCATTGTAAATTATACCAATAACTATTGCACATACACTATTTTCAGACAGAAACATGACTTCTTTCAAGTGGCCATGCCCCGTTAAATTGCGGGTGGCAATTTTGCAACAGAAAAGCTTCAAAAACAGACTCCAACAAGAAACTGCTGAGCTGGAATTGATATGCAAACTAGATACAATCAATTTAGGCTTAAATAGGGACTGGGAATGGTTGAGCCATTACAAACACTGAATATTTCTCACCACTTCTTATCAAACTGTCTGTACTGGGCTATCTTGATTATCACTTCAAAAAATGTTTTCTCTTACTTAACTGGCCTCTCAGAGTTGGTAAGACAACTCTCACCTTTTCATGCTCTCTGTATGTGTATATATCTCCTCAATATATGTTCCATTCTATGCATTTGAAGAAGTGGGCTCTAGCCCACGAAAGCTTATGCTCAAATAAATTTGTTAGTCTCTAAGGTGCCACAAGTACTCCTGTTCTTTTTGTGGATACAGACTAACACAGCTGCTACTCTGAAACCTTTAAATGCTGTATCTCAAAAGTAACACACACACACACACACACACAAACACTTGTGCGCTAGAGTAGAGTAGACTCAACAAGTGTTAGCCAATCATTGCAGTTAACCTGGTGCTGAAGATGGTTTAGCTGCACTCATTGCTAACATTCCTTATAACAATGGGTAGCTTTGATAGTGTAGACGTGGGTTTGGTGAAATCCAAGTTAACACAATTTCCATTGTAAAAGCATCAAAGGCTGACTATTATCAGCGTTTGGATTTAAGGTTTATTAATAGTCACGCCTAATCCTTTCCATATGTTGCTGAAGACTTTTACAAGGTTATACAGTAAAGGAGGAAGATGTATTTGAGCTACTCATCTTTGAGTACAACACAAGTGCATTAGCAGTGCTTTATAAATAACAGATACAGTACCAAGTGCGTGCTAGGTATTAACAGACCAGAAAGATGACGATCATTATCATAGAAAATCCCAAAGGGACATGTCTCCTTGCAGATTGAGTACCACTTGGATTGACCTCTGCCTAGGTCCTTAAGGTGGCATGGCGGGATATTCAGTTTATGTCCAACGTTGACAACCATAGTGCCACCAAAGCTTTTTTCAACCATGTGATTGTCAGCCATGTAATGACTCTGCAGACAAGATGACACTGCCCTCATCTTGTGGTCCACTGACATCCGGCTAATTTAAGGTTAGAATAGTGTTCCATAAAATGGAAGAAAAAGTAGTTTGCCCTGTGTTCATGTTATCTGAAAAGTTCCCATGCTCAGCTTGTTTACAGATCACTTCAAAAGAAGCAGTGTGTTTGCCCAAGCCAATCTTGTGACACAGACAAGTCCATAGGCATAGGATGTTTTTAATTTGTTGAATCAGTGTTTGCTGTAAGGAAGCACACAGCTACCCGCTGGTTTGCCAATAGTTAGCCCTGCTTTTCTGTGTAGCGTTTACAGATGAACAGATAGATATTCATTTGGAAGTGGGTATATTTCTTATATGAAGATTTTTTAAAGCCAATAGTCTCACGGCAAAGAGCAGATAAAGATTACTATTGCAGATACTGCTACTTCTAAATTAGAGACAAGACTGAAGAGCACATCCCCCATCCTGAATAGTCTGCGAAGTGACTTGCGCTCTCGGCACTATAAAATACTATACAGATGCCTGTGCACTGTGATATTTCATTTATTGACATTGGGTCCCCAGTGACAGAAAAGCCATGCAACTGTACAGAGGGATAGTTCTAGGTGGCCCTGTTTATTACAGATGAAACTTGACTGCATGTGCAGTCAGAATACTATAAAATAAAGCTGTTCTTTTTACAGAAATCATTCCCCTTTCCTGTTCCACAGTAAATATTTAAGAGAGCCATTTACATTACTCAGTCACTCCTTGGCTTCACTTATTTACATATAACAGAGCCAGAAGGGAAATGGCATTGTGTTTTACTCAGTAATACTGTAGGAAAAAATTAGTGAGGTACAGTAAATAGCTCACTATGAACTCGAACTGCTCACGGATGTGCAGTCTTCTCTAGATTGCCAAGGTGACAGAAAGAGGCTGGCTGAGCATCACTGGCAGTTCCAAACAGCATAAAATTGATGGGAATATGTTGAATCCTCCAGATTTACCCACTGCACAAACTGACTCAGTCCAGTTATTCACCACAAGACAGTGAAGAAACTCACATGTAACCTGGAGAAGCCACAAGAACACACGACAGAAAACAACTACTCTACACCTAATTATAGGTTGAAGAGATTTTGTTCAAATATGTGGGTGAGAAAGAGAAAGTGAGAAAAGCTACTGTCAGTTTTGGCTTTTTCTTTATCACTAGAAATGTCTCACAGAAAGTTCTGAGGTTAATTAGGCTACCTACAACAGTGGAAAAACCCAACACAAACACACACCACACACCCCTGGGAGCAGAATATTTCCCTAAAGGAAGGCAAGGCAGCACCATTGGCTCTTAGGGCTTGGCTACACTGGAGAGTTGCAGCGCTGGTGATGGGTTTACAGTGCTGCAACTTACCATCCACACTTGCAAGGCACATACAGTGCTGCATCTCCCTGGCTGCAGCGCTGGCTGTACTCCTGCTCTGCCTGGGGTATAACAATTGCAGCGCTGGTGATGCAGCGCTGCTCCGCCAGTGTGGCCACCAAAAGCGCTGTAATTGGCCTCTAGAGGTATTTGGAGGTATCCCAGAATGCCTGTTCAGCCACTCTGCTCACCAGTTCACAATCTACTGCCCCAGCCTCAGGTGACTCGCCCTTTAAATGCCCCGGGAATTTAAAAAATCCCCTTCCTGTTTGCTCAGCCAGGTGTGGAGTGCAATCAGTGAATCTTTCCAGGTGCCCATGCCTCCACACGCCAAACGAGCCCCAGCATGGAGCAATGGCGAGTTGCTGGACCTCATCAGTGTTTGGGGTGAGGAAGCTGTGCAGTCCCAGCTGCGCTCCAGCCGTAGGAATTACGATACTTATGGGCAGATACCAAGGGCCATGCTGGAAAGGGGCCATGACCGGGACGCGATGCAGTACAGGGTTAAAGTGAAGGCGCTGCGGAGTGCCTATTGCAAAGCCCGTGAGGGAAACTGCCACTCCGGCACTGCCCCCACGACCTGCCGTTTTTACAAGGAGCTGGACGCAATACTTGGGGGTGACCCCACTGCCAATCCGATGACCACGATGGACACTTCAGAGCGGGGGGGGGGGTGGAGAGAAGGAGGAAACCGAGACTGAGGGTACTGGGGTGGGGGGAGACACCCCGGAGTCCCAGGAGGCATGCAGCCAGGAGCTCTTCTCAAGCCAGGAGGAAGGCAGCCAGTCGCAGCAGCCAGTACTTGGTGAAGGACAAGCAGAGGAGCGGGTTACCAGTAAACGGCTTTTATTTTCAGGATGGAAATGTTTCGGGAGAGGAGAGGGGGTTAAGGCTGCATGCATGCATGCCTAGATGTGGAATAGCCTATTGATGTGGTCTATCACGTCGCGGTAATCAGCCTCGCTAATCTCTTCAAAAGTTTCAGCCAGAGCGTGGGCAATGCGCTTGCGCAAGTTTATAGGGAGAGCCACTGCGGTCCTTGTCCCAGTCAGACTAACGCGTCTGCACCACTGTGCCGCGAGGGGTGGGGGGACCATTGCTGCACACAGGCAAGCTGCATAGGGGCCAGGGCGGAATCCGCATTGCTGGAGAAGACCCTCCCGCTCTTCCCAGGTGACCCACAGCAATGAGGTATTTTCCAGGAGTAACTCCTGTGGAAAATGTTGGGAGACTGTTCACCGCAGGTGCTCCCTGCAGCACTTTGCTTTCCCCAACTCACAGTCCCCCTTATTCACCATTTCGTGGCTCCTGTGGGTTATGTGCACTCTGGTATGGGAAAAGTATGCTAAATAGAAGACTGTAAACTCCTTCACTGTGTGGGAATAACTGTCTGGGTGAGATTACAAACAATGCTTCCTCTGTTAACTGTTGCCATTCAAAAAGTGTCTTCGACTACTCGACTGCCCGTAACATCAACTACTGCTCAGAGGCTACAAAACCTCAGGCAGAAGCCGCGAAAAAGCAAAGACGACACGCTGAAAGCAGTTATGGATCACTCCGCCAGAGAAAGTAAAAAAACTGCAGGACTGGAGGGAAAGGGAAAGCAGGATCCGCCAGAGAAACGCAGCAGCTAAGAAGAAAAGCACAAAGCAGCTGATAAGCATCCTGGCGCGCCAAGCGGACTCTATCCAGTCACTTGTAGCCATGCAGGCAGAGCACTACCATGCCGGTCCCCACCCGTCCCAAAGCTCTTTCCCTTGTGCCCCAATGTCAGCTCCAAACCCCCTTCCCCAGCATCCAGGTTCTTACTACCACCAGCTGCCCCCAACACCTGTACGTTCACCAACCAGCCCTGAGAACTACGACCCTTACCCTCTGCACTCAAACCCCATCACCATGCAGTATTTTCATCCTGAAGTGCAGCAGTCATTGCACAGCACTTCAGACAGGACATATTCAAACCTGTGACTGTACAGTTCGCCACCCCACCTCCCTGCCCTTTTAGGTTCCCAAAATGTTGTGCGTCTGTCAAGAAAGTTATTTTCTTTTCAATAAATGAAATCTTGGCTTTGAAAATAGTCTTTATTATTGCAGAAAGTGAAAGATACCATAGCCCAGGTAAGAAACAGGCACTGCAAATCATTTTAGGAAAAACAGATTCCTAACATTGTAACCACTGCACTTCACTCCCGTGCAAGGCACTAAACATTACTGTTGATTTTCAGCCTCAAATTCCTCCCTCAAGGCATCCCTAATCCTTATAGCCCTGTGCTGGGCCTCTCTAGTAGCCCTGCTCTCTGGCTGTGCAAATTCAGCATCCAGGTGTTGAACCTCGGAGGTCCATTCCTCACTGAATGTTTCATCCTTCCCTTCACAAATATTATGGAGGGTACAGCATGCGGATATAACTGCAGGGATGCTGCTTTCCCCCAAGTCTAGCTGCCCATACAGAGATCTCCAGCGCCCTTTTAAACAGCCAAAAGCACACTCCACAGTCATTCGGCTCCAGCTCAGCCTGTAGTTGAACCGTTCCTTGCTCCTGTCGAGCTTCCCTGTATACGGCTTCATGAGCCAAGGCATTAACGGGTAAGCGGGGTCTCCAAGGATCACAATGGGCATTTCAACGTCCCCTACTGTGATCTTCCAGTCTGGGAAAAAAGTCCCGGCCTGCATCTTCCTGAACAGGCCACTGCTCCGAAAGATGCGTGCATCATGCACCTTTCCAGGCCAGCCTGTGTTAATGTCAATGAAATGCCCACGGTGATCCACAAGCACCTGAAGAACCATAGAGAAATGCCCCTTCCGATTAATGTACTTGGATGCTAGGTGGGGTGGTGCTAAAATAGGAACATGCGTCCCATCTATCGCCCCTCCACAGTTAGGGAAACCCATTTGTGCAAAGCCATCCGCAATGTCCTGCACGTTCCCCAGAGTCACGGTTCTTCTTAGCAGGATGCAATTAATGGCCCTGCAAACTTGCATCAACACAATTCCAACGGTCGACTTTCCCACTCCAAACTGGTTCGCAACCGATCGGTAGCTGTCTGGAGTTGCCAGCTTCCAGACTGCAATAGCCAACCGCTTCTCCACTGACAGGGCAGCTCTCAATCTCGTGTCCTTGCACCGCAGGGTGGGGGCGAGCTCAGCACACAGTCCCATGAAAGTGGCTTTTCTCATCCAAAAGTTCTGCAGCCACTGCTCGTCATCCCAGACTTCCATGACGATGTGATCCCACCACTCAGTGCTTGTTTCCCAAGCCCAAAAGCGGCGTTCCACGGTGCGGTGCATTTCCGTGAATGCCACAAGCAATTTAGTGTCATACACGTCAGGCGACACGATATCATCATCGGACTCCTCACTGTCACTTTGGATCTTAAGAAATAGCTCAACTGCCAAACGTGATGTGCTGGCGAGACTCATCAGCAAAGTCCTCAGCAGCTCGGGTTCCATTTCCCACAGAAATTGCGCTGCACAGAAACCGTTGGGAGAGTCACAATGGCGCCAAACATGGACGGAAAAACAGTGACTGCTGGGATGTGAAGCGATGCATCACGGGGCATTGCGACAGGAAGCGGAATGACCTGCACCCTTCCGTCCCTTCCCACAACCCCCGGCGCCAAAGTGGGATGAGGTGCTCTGTGGGATAGCTGCCCATAATGCACCACTCCCAACAGCGCTGCAAATGCTGCAAATGTGGCCACACTGCAGCGCTGGTAGCTGTCAGTTTGGCCACACTGCAGCGCTTTCCCTACACAGCTGTAGGAAGACAGCTGTAACTCCCAGTGCTGTACAGCTGCAAGTGTAGCCATACCCTCAGACTGTTCACAGGATTTCAGTGTTGGTGGAAGGGGCCAGATTAGTATCTTCTGCAGACTAAAGGCCTCTACTTCTCAATAGATCAGACACAGAAGGAAAGCCTTTCCACTAATGTGTCTCAACCCTGATCTCTGGGTGTGCAATCTTTGAGCTCTCTGCTAGGAGCACTAGTTGTGATATAGATTGAAGCTAAACTCATTTTACACACACCACCAAGCAAGTTACAGCCTTTTCCATCACCTCCTTTCTTGGACTTTTGTTGTTTAATATCAGCATCAAACAGCCTTTTGTTTGACATCACTAACAGACGGACTTATCTTTGTACTGGGTTACTGATGTTTTGCCATCATAAAAGGTATCAACATAGTGGAGTTGTAAAAGTTGTAAAGCTGCAGGTGATTGGCCTGTTACACATCTGCATTAAGGAATCTTCCATGCCACAAGAGAGAACATGTGGATGCTTGTGTGTGTACTGAAAGAATACAGAGCAGGTACACAACCAGTATGCTGTAGATGCAGGGTGGATCTGTGGGGCAAGCAGTTTGTTTTGCCAAAGACTTACAGAAAGTGAAAAATTTTGTTTCTACAAGTCTCTTCACCTGGATTAAGGAACAGTGACTATCATGCAGAGGTACCTAACGTAAGTTTCTTATTGGGAGCACAAGCCACAGAATGAATATATCAAACTAGTTCAACTTCATATTCTGCTCTGTGAACATGAAATTGAACAAGCTCAATACTCTGGGCCTACTGAGTGCATGACGAACTCCTCTGAATGTGGCTAAGCGTGGAGCAAGTTCTGCTCTCAGTTATATTCATGCAGGCTGCACAGCTGTAGTGAGACCAGAACAAGACATGGCAGCTCATGGGAAAGCCATGTGTTTGAATGAAAACGACAGAGTCAACTAGACTTTTAAAGATTAAGTAAAAATAACACTGAGAGTCTCCTTTAATACACATCACCTTTTTGAAGACTCCTTTGTAAAAAAAAATTATATATTATATATAAATTGATAGGATTTCCAGGTGCCCTGCTGATATTTATAAAGGTCCAAACGTCTTTAGGCTCACGCTTGCTTCTTCAGGAGTATCAAGACAAGGCCTCTCTTCTAACCTCCTCTCCATGACCTGCAAAGAACACTTGGGAACTGAAGTACTACTTCTCCCACAGTCCCTGCCCAAACTCTCATTGCTCCACAGCCTGGAAAAAAGAAGGGGGCTCCCTGGCACCCAGATTTTATATCCCCCAGCATCGTAACAGTCTAAAGAACAAAGGGGGCTCTGTGACCCACCAAACTCTCATTACAACCCACCACCATAAAGATGTCTTGAAGAAAGTGTTTCCCAGCTCCTGCTGTTCCCCATCTCAGTGCAGGGATCCTATGAACAGGACACAGGCTCCCAGAGCTGAACTCCAGCTGCTACTGTGTTACTGGTAAATACTGGGGAAGAGAAGGCACAAGACAAGAAGTCAACAAATCAGAGTGAAACTGACTATGCATCAAGTAGAGACACAGATACACAGAAAAATGTTTTCCCTCTAATTTCAGTTTTAGCCATCTCTGCTCTAGTTACACAAGACTAGGGCAGAGGCAGCCTTTTCAGACAAATGTGACTTTCAAGTTTATTACATCTTAAACTACTCTTTGTTCCCACATGCACAGAGAGCTGGGAACTAATCATGTTCTGGAAAACAAGCCTCTTAGAAAATATTAAGGCGCAACACCACACTGGCAAAAGAAAGGCACCTGCCAGGCTCCTGGAAAGTAATTCTGGTCTGCAGGAACATGCAGAGAGATGGATGGGACTAATAAGTGACAAAGATGTAAGCAGCACCTGATGAGCACTGTACTCCAAACCTTTGTTGGAATATCACATGACCATGTCAGATTTATTTCTGGATTTAATTTGTTTCAGTTGAAAGATGCTTTAATGGAGAGCGAGCACTGTAATTTGGACTTTGTTTTTATACTGCAAGATCTGTATATGGGAAAATTCACATTTTAATCAGATTATGGGCTTTTGCCAGATGCACATAGGTCATGTGAGTGAACTGTTTTAATCACGGAGCTCAAATTATACGCTGCTCAGTCTCGGATTGTTTCCTAAGGAAGACTTCTTCAGAGACCTATAAGAAAGCTCCCTGAATGGAATACAGCAGCAGCAATTTACTCAATCCTATCAGTACTGGATTGGGGGGTATGAAACAGTGTTCACGTTGCACTCCCAGTTGGTACCCAGTCCGGGACAGGGAAACTAACGATCCAACCAGCAGACCAAATTTGGCAATGAATCCTGGTCACGTGCCATCTGAGGCATTTTGCACATATCCTAAGTAGTAGTACTGGATTATGCGACTAGCTGTTACATACAGATCAGTGTTGGCTAGATCAAATGCTAGTAAAAAAAAAGTCCAAAATATTTTAAAGTAAGAGTGGCTAGAATACCCAGTGCTAAGATGGAATGTATCTAGTTCTTACTGTCTTTCCTCAGCTCTCAACCTCCATTAGAAATCCTCCTGCCATCCCTGTTCACTACCTGCCTATTCTCATTTAAAGGGGCAATTAGTTTGCTAAGCCAGTCTTTGAACTAAAGTTAACTTCCTTCTAATTCCCCACAGATGGGCTATGTACTGGGCTGACTTAGGGAGAAGCTATTGCAGAGGGTCTTTAAAATGTCAATGGGTCTGGGGGCGAGGGGGTGTCTTCTGACTAGTCACCATCACCTTAACTGGCACCGTTTCCAAGGGCAATGGGCACGCACCATGCTTTAAACCTTCATCACACCTGGGATGATGCGTGTATTTGATTCTTCCTCAAGCTGATAAGATCTTTCCATTCCCAGAGGGATCTCTCCAATTTCCTTTTTCATCACATTGGGAAAGACTGAACTGTTTCTGGCTTACAGATAGACTTCTTGTCTCAGCTTTTTTATCTGCTCACTGGATAAAACCATTTCCCACATCCCTTGTGAAGTTACTTATGATTTTATCTTTGGGCTGAGGAAGAAATTTTCCACCAATGAGCACACACTTCATTGTAATATTGGTCTAATCAGCACTCATAACGTCAGCACTTCAGGACTGGCATTACAGCTTCAGTCAACATCCATGGAGGCTGAGGGTGAATGCCTAGGAGTGAACAGACTTCACCCTGCACTCTCCCTTTGCCTCCAGGGCTGGAATAGCAGACAGCGAGATGCACTGTACTGAGCCAGAGAATGGAATCCAGCTATTAGATCATCTAGCCCATCTCCCTACAAATAGAGGGCTCACTCTCTAGACACTGGAGGATTCTAGTGTTTTGCCCAGTCTAGCTTTTAAGAGTCACAAGTGATGGGGCAAGACTTGAAAAACTGACCAAACACCAACTAGACAGAGAGATCAGAAATATGGAGTGGGGTGTGAGAGAAATCCAGGCCTCACCTCCCCAAACTGCTGCGATTCCTACTAGTATGTTGCCCCTGGATCCTGCTTGGGGGCATCACCTTTTGTAACACCAATTTATGTAGTTGGGTCTCCGATAACTCCGAACCCCACTCCCTACAAGGAGTTTTTGGACTCTTCTCATTCCCTCAGAGCTTCCTAGCTGCTGCTAATAGAGGGAGGAGAGAAGGATGAGGTCACTGCTATTCACCCTTCCCAACCACTTTCTGGGGACAAGTACTCCATTCTGAGTAATTCCAGGGCCTGCCACTGCTGCTGCTTACCAGAGCTTCCCCAAAGACCAGCCACGTGAAGATAATGAGATTTTCACCAGTTTCACTGCCGCTCACAGCAAAACTGAGCAAAGTTCTCAAGTGCTGCTTGGTAAAACTGCATGCAGCTGTCCGGGCTAGACTGTCTGCAGATTCAGGAAGATGGTACTGCATCAGTTTACATGTGATTCAATTTTCAAAACTGTTCTTTGCAATCATAACGGCTAAAACCATGGGGGAGGGGGCAGAAGAAGAAAGATCAGACTCTGCAGAAGTTGATGAATTAGACCCTTGTGCTCATGAATGAACAATTCCTGCTTGCCATGTCAAGTGTGATTTTTTTCCCCAAGGGACATCATGAGGCTTCCAAAATTCCCCTTGGGAGATCCCTCCACAATTTAATCCATCTGACTGCCAGGAAAATGTTTCTGATCTTCAGCCCAAATTTCCTCTTACTTCCATCTAACGACTTCTAGTTACATCCCTGAGCATGCTAAGTGAGTCCTCTCTTTCCTTGAAGTTCACATCATGCCATTTCTCCCCATGCGTTCTGGAGGCCTTTACTGACATGGACAAGGCCCTTAATGAACTCTGTCAAGTTCATTTAAGAAGAAAGCACAGCTCTCAGCCAACCCAACTGCAAAATCTTCCATCAATGGTAGCAGTGATGGGTGCTGTTGCAGCGAGTCTCCAAAGCTTTAACCGCCACGTCAACCAGCGTTTGTGTACACCAGCTACAACGATGGGAAATGTAGGAAAACTTTTAGTGTAGAAACAGAGGGTGAGCAAAGGAGAAGTTCTATTTGGGAGGAATCCATCCCAAAATATGCCTGGAAGCAAAGGAACAGTGTTCCCATTCACAGGAATGCAAGTTCTCAAAACACATACCCACCCTGCTACATCACTCACTGCCCTGCCCTCAGGATTTCAGTGTGGTCCTTATGGTGACAGTGTGCCATAACCATGCTTTTGGGAATACACCTCTACCCTGATATAACGTGACCCAATATAAAACGAATTTGGATATAACGTGGTAAAGCAGTGCTCTGGGGGCGGGGCTGCACGCTCCAGTGGATCAAAGCAAGTTGGATAAAATGCAGTTTCACCTATAACACGGTAAGATTTTTTGGTTCCCGAGGACAGCGTTATATTGAGGCAGAGGTGTATTTCACAGAAGAATGCATGAAGTCAGGCTTAGGTTAAACTTTCTTTTGACAATCTTTTTAAAAAGCTGCCATGTGCTGCCCATCTACCCCAATTCCCTGTTCCATATTTTAACAATCAGCACAGGGCAGGGATCTGTCTATAGCTAGTCATGTGGCACACTTGGAACACTATGTAAGTAAAGAGTAAACAGTTTTTCAAATGAAAACACTGACAACATTATTCTTTGCCCTATATCTGCCTGGTGCTAGTCAAAGGAGTCAAGATTTCCTACGGCTTTAGTTCAGCCAGTGTGCTTTTTTAGGAGAAGGAAAAAATTATGCATTCATTGTTTTGTTTTAAGTCAGCAGCTGAGCCAGAGCATCCACAGACTCCTTGCTGCACCCTAAGCATCACAATAACATTCTGCCGTCCTCCGACACTCTTAGAAAACCAAAATTACTTAAAAAAAAAGTGATTTTTTTGTTGCTTTGTGAAAAAGCGTTTTCTTTTTTCTACTCAGCATCAAAAACCATAAAGCCTGCTGCCTTTACCGCATCTTGCTAAACAAGCATCATACTGTGCTCCAGCAAAGGGAGCCTCGAAACTCTCTGATCTACTTTTCTAGAGCTCTCTCGAAGCAAGCCACATGCAGGTGTTCCCTCTACTATCTAGCAGTACTGACCAACTGAAGCAGAAAGTGCAGAGCCCGGCTGGGATTCTCCAGAAGTGTGGCTACCACCACCTCTTATAATATTTGGCTCATTAAACACTGCCAAACCCATTATATGGCATCTTCACCAATTTCTGTAGCAGATTATTTAAGTTCTACTGCCTCTAAAAACCCTAAAGAAAAATCAGATCATTGTGTTGTGACAATCAAAATTTGGCTGGCTCAGTTAAATACTACGAATAAACTCAGTGTTCAGAGCCACAGATATTCAGCATCTCTCTGAATGAGACCCACAACGGGACTTGTAGTCCACTTAATTTGTAATAGTTGCACCATGGTCATATGCAAAACTGAACCTAAAAATTGTAAAGTTATAATGAACTGTAAGTTAGCAAGCAAGGACAGATGCACAGGGGTTTGCCTAGCAATGTGTTTCTGATTTTGTCAGTTTGAGATTCTCAAATTCCTTTAATATTATCAGTAATAGCCAGGTCAACTCATGAGCTTGTTTCCAGCCTTATAATCACTTTCAAGCAGCCTTGAGTCTGCTTTTTGATCTTGCTTTGGATAAGATGAACTGATAACATGATAGAAATATTTTCCTGTGACTGGAAAAGGTTCTCACAGCTTGTAAGGGCTACATGGGGGAGGTCACACAAAGACCTGGAGTTACTGGAGAAAGCAGGGGGTTGGACTAGATGACCTCCTGAGGTCTCTTTAGTTCCAACCCTCATCTTCTAGAATTCTATGAAAGCAATGAAGACCAGGGATGCAAGAGGGGAGACCCCTCCCATCCCATTCTCTATAGGAATGAATATGAACATAATATCGTAGTTGGAGCACTTATTCAATCCTGTCCTTGTTCGAGCCAAAAGGACGTGCACTTTCCAGAGAAAGTTGTGGTTGGTGCACAGGACTGAGATCCCAGACTTGGTGTGTAATACCTGGGCAAGTCATTTAAAAGCCCGTGTCTCTACAAAATGAGGTTAACCATCCCCCTACTGTTCAGGGGTGTTGCAAGGATAAACTCAAAAATGCTCGTGTGGCTACTCAGATATTACAAGGCCAGGAGGGCTGAGAAAAGCCAACAAAACTCAGTGACAGACTTGTCTGTTCAGATGTCACCAGATTGGGGGGCTCTGCCTGTCAGTATTTGGTTGGGAGCAGAAGAGTAATTTTCCCCTGAGACCCAGCACACTGCTGATATTCCAGCACTCTGCTTTCAGGGGAGATGCCAGAGGAAGACTATTCGGTCCTATCTAGTCCATCTCACTGGGGACTAATGAAAGACTGTGCCATGTTCTCCAGGGCTTGGTCCCGTGTCGACAAGGCACCATCCCCTGATGTCCTACTGCTAAGCAAAGGGGCTCCAACCTCTCCCACCCCATTAGCTGATGCACTGCATTATTCTCTCTTCTCCTCCCAGGGGCAGACCAGACTGCCCCTTGCATTAGTACATGACCTTCCATGCACACAGCCCCACACCCAGAGCTGCAGGGGCTTGCCCACCACCCAGAGCGCCCAGCTCCAGGGGCTCCCCACCCCAAGCGGCCCCCTTCCCGACTCCTGAAGAGTGAGCACCAGGGCAAGTTCAGAGCAGTGCACCCCTCAGAGAGGAGCAGCCTCAGGCTCGCTTCTTTCCCGAGTGGGGTCGTATGCATGGTGGGGCTCTGCCCAGGAAACATTACTGGGGGGCGAGGGGGCTCATCCTGGACAGTACCATTAATGGTGTCCTGTGAGACAGCAGGGGGGAGGAGCACACAGCCCAGGCTGGACCATGACGGGCGCCCCCCGGGGACGGGAGGGAGAAGGGCGCCCAGCCCGGCCGGCTCCACGACGGGCGCCCCCCGGGGATGGGAGGGGGGAGGAGGGCGCTCAGCCCGGCCCAGCTCCACGATGGGCACCCCCGGGGACGGGGGGGGAAGGGCGCCCAGCCCGGCCGGCTCCACGACGGGCGCCCCCCGGGGACGGGGGGGGGGAAGGGCGCCCAGCCCGGCCGGCTCCACGACGGGCGCCCCCCGGGGACGGGGGGGGGGAAGGGCGCCCAGCCCGGCCGGCTCCACGACGGGCGCCCCCCGGGGACGGGGGGGGGAAGGGCGCCCAGCCCGGCCGGCTCCACGACGGGCGCCCCCCGGGGACGGGGGGGGAAGGGCGCCCAGCCCGGCCGGCTCCACGACGGGCGCCCCCCGGGGACGGGGGGGGGGAAGGGCGCCCAGCCCGGCCGGCTCCACGACGGGCGCCCCCCGGGGACGGGGGGGGGGGAAGGGCGCCCAGCCCGGCCGGCTCCACGACGGGCGCCCGACGGGGACGGGGCGCTCAGCCCGGCCGGCTCCACGACGGGCGCCCCCCGGGGACGGGGGGGGGAGGGCGCCCAGCCCGGCCGGCTCCACGACGGGCGCCTCCATAGGGAAAGACTCAGCCTCCCACCCCCGGGGTCCGCCGCCCATTCACCTGCTGCCGAGTCCGCTCCCCCCCATCCAGCCTCCGGGGTGACGGCTCCGGCCTCGGCGGCTGCCGCGCTCTCCGCATCATCCGGCAGCTCCAGCTCCATGGCCGCCGAGAGGAGGCAGGCTGGGCAGGCCCCGGCAGCGCCGCCGCGCTCGCTCCCCCGGCTCCAGCCGACAGCAGCAGCGAGGCGGGCGCTGAGGAGACTGGGGAGCGCTCCGGGCCGCGCGGACCATAGAGCCGGGAGCGGCGGCTAGAAGCGCCCCTGGGGGCGCTGGAGGCGGAAGAAGATCATAGAGACCGCAGGAAGCGGAGGTAGAGGGGCCCCAGGCGCGGAAATGAACCGCCCATTGGGCTAGGCGGGCACATAGGGCCTGTGCGGCGCGGAGGTCAGAGGCTATAGAGCGGCGCTCTAGTGGCTAGACCGCCGCTGCAATCGGAAGCCGCGGATTGGCAGTTAGAACACACGTGCACCTGTTCCCTCCCACGGGGGACCGGAACCTCCTCTCTATGGCTGGGGCGCGGCCGGCGGCCCCTCCCAGGGTGTCCTCAGAGAGGGGTGAGCGGCTCCAGCCCCGCACGGCTGGGGGGCGGGGCCTGCCTGTCACCATGGCAACACGGCCCAGCCTGCCGCTGGAGGCTGTCATTGGCGGGGCGGCCGTGCCGGCTTCACTGAGCCTCGCCCTCTGCCCTGCCGTGGGGGAGGGGCCGCCACACGCTCCCCCCTCCCTGCGCCGACGCGGCCGGCACCGCGGCGCCATCGGACCGTCCCGGGACGGAACGTGACACGGCCCCCGCCGGCCCCACGGCCCCGGGCCGGGCCGGAACGCGACACGGCCCCCGCCGGCCCCACGGCCCCGGGCCGGGCCGGAACGCGACACGGCCCCCGCCGGCCCCGGGACGGGACGTGACACGGCCCCCGCCGGCCCCACGGCCCCGGGACGGAACGTGACACGGCCCCCGCCGGCCCCAGAGCCCCGGGACGGGACGTGACACGGCCCCCCGCGGCCCCGCGGCCCCGGGCCGGAACGTGACACGGCCCCCCACGGCCCCGCGGCCCCGGGCTGGAACGTGACAAGGCCCCCGGCGGACCCACGGCCCCGGGCCGGGACGTGACACGGCCCCCGACAGCCCCGGGACGGAACGTGACAAGGCCCCCGACAGCCCCGGGACGGAACGTGACACGGCCCCCGACGGCCTCGCGGCCCCGGGCCAGGATGGAACGTGACACGGCCCCCGACAGCCCCACGGCCCCGGGCCGGGACGGAACGTGACATGGCCCCCGACGGCTCCATGGCCCCGGGCTGGGACGGAACATGGCATCGCCCCCGACAGCTCCATGGCCCCGGGCTGGGACGTGGCGGGACGGAACGTGACATTGCCCCCGATGACCCCATGGCCCTGGGCTGGGACGTGGGACGGAACGTGACATGGCCCCTATAGCGCCACGGCCCTGGGCTGGGACACAGCGGGATGGAACGTGGCATTGCCCCCAATGGCCCCATGGCCCTGGGCTGGGACGCGGCGGGACGGAACGTGGCATTGGCCCCATGGCCCTGTGCTGGGACGCAGCGGGACGGAATGTGGCATTGCCCTTGTGCCAGGTGTGGTAGAATGGGACATGGCATCCATGGCTTGAACCTGCAGCACCTGGATGCTTCGCACATTGGACTGCACGTTGCCTAACGCAATGAGCCCTGATCCTGGGGTCTCCCTTGATATTACTGTGATAATCTGATATTGACTAATAAATGTGTATCAGCAGCGCCTCTGTCACCCTCTCCTCTCCCTGGTGGAGTCAGTTGGTTTCTGCTGCTGTTCATGAGGTGTTTTAATTCAGCAGCAGAGGAGAAGAAAATCTTTTTAACTAGAGGGTCACGCTACGGTGTCTGTGCATGCCATGTCCATTGCACACCCCAGGGGTTCTCTGCATCCTTCCATTCCCCCCTCGAGCACCCTGTGTGTCACCCCCCCAGTCTCTTCTATTTCAGGGACTCCTTGCAATGCTCCCACCTTCTCCCTCATTCCAGCAGCTCTCTGTGCCCCTTCCTATTCCCCCTTCTCTCTATACCAGTGGCCCCTCTTTCTACCTCCCCCTTCCAGGGATTCTGTGTGCCCCCATTCCCATCTTTGCTCCATTGTCCCATCCCATGCCCCCCACCATTCTCCTTATTTTTGTTCTGTCTGGGAGAGAAGGCTTTCAAAGTGCCAACATTTTAAACCAAGCCAGAGAGGAGCTGAGGGATGTTGTTGTGCTGAAAGGCATTAATTTCTGCCATTAACTGGTTCTTTGATCTACAGACAAAGGTGGTAGAAGCAGACACTCTGCTAACCAGATGGCAGGGGCTCTGTGTGTGCCCCATTTCCCACTCCTCCCCTCCCCCCACTTTTCACCACCATAAACAGGTGTCTGACCATTGATGCCATTCCGTGACATTTTAGCATTAATTGAATGCAGCATTCAAAAGTTACCACATTACGGACACACTCAACAACACAGTTAAGTTACCGTATTACCAACCTACAGACGGAGCAATGCTGCCAAGTGGAGTATTAGACCTTGCTTTGCTTGTGCACAGATAGGGAAATGTAATTGTGAAATGAATGGGGACGAGGGGCAGTCAGGAGCTGGTGTGGAACCTGCAAGTATTTTACAGCATAGTTGAAATCTGACAGAACGAGGAGCAATGGTCTAAAGTCGCAGTGGGGGAGGTTTAGGTTGGATATTAGGGAAACCTTTTTCACTGGGAGGGTGGTTAAGCACTGGAATGGGTTCCCTAGGGAGGTGGTGGAATCTCCATCCTTAGAGGTTTTTAAGGTCAGGCTTGACAAAGCCCTGGCTGGGATGATTTAGTTGAGGTTGATCCTACTTTGAGCAGGGGGTGGGACTAGATGACCTCCTGAGGTCCCTTCCGACCCTGATATTCCATGAAATTGACTAGATTTGAAATTGATGCTCCCCCTTCCAGTTTAATCAGCAGCTCTGTGACCAAAACCCTTAGGTTCCAAAGTCCTTTTCTCTACACTCTTTAAAATTCAGCCCTGATATAAGTGAATGCAACTGCATTCCAGTCAATAGAAGTTTGTTCCCTCACATAAGGGCTGTACCGGGGTGAGGAAGTCATGAAAATGCCACTGTCAGGCTGGCTTGGTCAATCTAACTGATGACGTTAGGATGTTTGGTTTCTAAAGAGCCACTAACAGTCCCTTAGGAAGGCTTTGTTGTCTGAAAGGAGCTCTTCAAAAAAATTATCCCCAGGACACACTTTGGCCTTGGATTTAAAGGTGGGATGTCAGACTACATTCTAACGAACCCACTCTGAAAAGCTTAGTGTAGACAAGGCAGCAAAGACATTAACACGTTACACCGCTCGAAAGTCTAAGCTCCCACCCATTCGACCAGTTTATCGTGTTAAAACAGTGGTTCTCAACATTTCCAGGGCACTGTACCCCTTTCAGGAGTCTGATTTGTCTTGTGTACCCCAGGTTTCACCTCTCTTAAAAACTTGAAATTTGGCTTCAGCCCCATGTGAATTTCTGCCTGGGCCCCAGAAAATCTTATGAACTGATCTGCAGTTTGAGAACCACTGAATAGCATAAAGAGCACTATGAACATGTCAGTGTCTGTGGGAAATTTTAGTTGGTACTGACTTCACTAGTGCTTTTCATGTAGCCTGTTGTAAAACTGGGCAAATCTCTAGATGACTACCCCCGGAAGACCTCTGCGTATCCCCATGGTTACACATACCCCTGGTTGAAAAGCACTGTGTTAAAATGTAAACTGCCTTGCCTGTACTACACTTCTAATATGTTAGCTAGAACAGGTTGGGCACATTTTAATAATACGCTTTTAAATCCTAGTTTAGATTCTAGACCAGGGGTCCGCAACGTGGTGCCCGCGGCACCATGGCACCCGCCGGGGTGTCTAAGTGCGCCCATGGACTGGCTGGCAGACAAGCATCTGCCGAAATGGCGCCAACAAGCAGTGTCATCCAGCGGCATCGCCGCCGATGCCTCTGGATAATGCTGCTTGTTGGCGGTATTTCGGCGGCAATGCCTATTGACTTTGCTGCTTGTCGGCGGCTTTTCGGCGGATGCTTGTCCGCTGCCACAGTCCTCCGTGGCTTGTCGTCTGGCACCCCCAGACGAAAAGGTTGGGGACCACTGTTCTAGGTAAACCAAAGTGGCCTTCGGGCTACACCCTGCCCTCCTAGGGAACTGGATCAAAACAATATTCTTCCCCCCCTCCCTCTTATTCTTCACCCACAGGGGCCCAAGCTTTACACTCTGTTACCAGTTGTGGTTGGCGCATCTTCTTTTTCTCTCATGTAACAACCCCACCTAGTGGTTGAGTTCTCCTCTGCCCTGACCCAGGAGGATCTAGTAGTCCTGTGTTGTTACCATCATTTATTCAACCAAATACAGCATATGAGTCTCACCTTGGATGACAAAGCAGTTGCAGTTGAACATTATGAAATACATCACCCCTTCTCCTCTCAAGGGGAATACCTCTCGTGCATCACAGCCAGTCCCTGCTTGATCCCTGGAACAGCCCACCGAACTGGAGCCTCCAGTATGGCAGTGTGAGATGGGTGCATCCTGATTTTCATGGTATTTCGCAGAGGGCAGGGTTCAGGTTGTCTGGCTAAGCCCTTGGTGACTCTGGTTGGTTGCATGGGGGTGTATTGTAGAAGATGGTGTAGGTAGATCTATAGCTTTATATTACGTTGTTCTGGTGATTCTGACTCCAAAGGAAGAAGGGCAGTGTGAGCCCCTGCCCTCCCCCCTAAGGGACCCATGAGGGGGGCTCTGCTGCAGAGCTATGTGCCCACTTCCTCCCCAAGTACCACTCTGACATGACCTAGCTTCAGAGCAACAGAACTGTTACCTTGTGGGATGACTGTCCCACCCGCATTTCACAGTGTGTGGCAGGATGGCGCAGGGCATCAGGAAGATGGTGGCGCACACAGGTGCCTGGGCATGGCAGGGCAGCACATGGTGTGTTCTCCCCTGCATAGGGGATGTGCTGATCTTTCAAAGGCACCTGCATGCACCACGTCCCTGTAGCAAAGTCGTCACCCACTCCTGCCTGGAAGGGCTTAAAGCAGCCCAGGAGAGGGCTGTGGCAGAGAAAAGGGGGGCTGATTGGGGAAAGCAGCCTCAGCTGGGGGCCACACCCCAATCAGGCTGAGGCTGGCATAATGAGGGTCAGCTGAGGGCTGGCACCAGAAGCCAGAGAGAGAGTCTCTCTAGCTTTGAGAGGGAGGGACTGTACTGCAGGGAGCTGAGAGAAGGGACCTGGAGTGGAGTAGGGCTGGGGGAAGGCTTGGGGAGCTTTGGTCTAGAAACCCTCCAGGCTGTGGGCCTAGTGGAAGGCCAGTTAGGTAATGGGGCTGCAGGGGCAACCCATGGGTAGGCAGAGGCAGCAGGTCCAACCCCCCTTTGCCTATGATAAGTGGCTTTTACACTGCAGTCTGCCCCAGTGAGCGGAGGCTAGAGGGTGACTGGCAGTAGCCCACGACTGAGGCAAAGTGAGGCTAGAAGGTTGGGGGTTCCCCTGGGTGGGGAGACCCTGAGACTGCTAGGGTATTGCCAGGGGGCAGCACCCCAAAGACAAGGGGCACTGGGTCCTGGGAGGGACATGTTGGGGGGCAGTGGCAGCAGGACACTGGCCTGCAGAGGGCACTCCAGAGCTGGAAATGCTAATTCCCAGAGACGACCAGCAGGAGGTGCCGCAGGGGTGAGTCCTGCATGTTTACACTCCCCCACCCCATAAGTGCTGGGAGGTGGCTGGACACTACATGGAATCTCTTCTGCTCCCAGTGCAGGAGCACCCCCTCTAGTGCGGGGCCATGGCAGGACCACACGGGGTTCGGGTGACTGGACTCAGTTCCACACTGATGCTTTGTACGTTTGATGGTACTTTGTGTCTCGTCAGTGTGGCTGCCCCCGCCCCTCGAGAGTCTGTCACTTCCTCTTGTTATTGGGAGCTTTTCCATACAGCAGTTGGGGGAAGAGAAACCTTCTAAACCAGGCAGATGTGATGGTAAAGCAGGCAGGAGAGGGAGCCATCAGAACCTGCAACTACTGTTTACAGTGGACTAGATTGGAAATACACTCTGGTCCCTTTAAGTGTAAATCAGCCATGGGTCCTTCTGTTCCAGCAGACTTTTCCATCTCTCCACTGCTCCCTAATATTGGGTCCCATTCAGCCCAGCTGTAAGTGCACCCAGCCCCACTGAAGTCAGAACTGCCCCCCCCTTTACACCAGGGCTGTTGGTCCATTGAGAGTGTGTCTGTTTCCCTCCATGTTCCCTTCCTTTTCTCTCTTTACAATACCTGCCATTGCTGGGAGGCTGCCAGCTGGCCATGCTGCTGCCAGTGCTTGTTTTCTGTGGTGGCAACATGAGGTTCCCTCCAGGGGTGAGGAAGTCACAAGGATGCCACTGCCAGGCATCACTGGCTGATCTAGATGATGGGCACTTTGCTTGTTAGCAAGAAGGAGGATCCCAAAGTAGCTCATTACAAATGCGACATCCTATCAGCTGCCTGGTAATAACGATCCCCTTCTGCCTGGTAATAACCCATTTCTCCAATATTGTCCTATTAGGATACTGGGCTGAGAAAGTGCTGTCCTCCCCAACCCATTATGTCCTGTTTTCAGCTCTCATGAGCCCAGGACTTCACAATAACTCATGGCAGGCTGCTGGCAGGTCATCTCTTTTCCCTTACAATGGCAGCATCTAGTGTAGAGATCTGCCCTGGGCCTCTGATTTTATATTCTCTCGGCCTTGTCTTCATTATGAGGGAGGGGAAGATGTGTTTTTAACATGTGTTAACCAATGGTAACAGCCTAGAGAAAACTAGGAAGGCAGTTGTGGTTTTAATGTGTTAGCTGGTGTGGTATATTGAAAACTTGTTAAAATAAGTTGTCACTTTAATTCCTGCTTGCAGATAAGGGGGCTCGAGGGAAATGTGCAATTCTGCTCCTCAGCAGTGAGTCTGCAAGAGCCAGTCTGGTGCAAGGTGGGGTGAGTTGTGCTTCTCTGCCTTAGAGAGCAGCCTGCTTTGACTAGCTCTGTTTGCTTGGTGAGTATTAGATTTCTGGATTCTGGGAAATAAAATTAGGTTTGAGCAAGAGCACTTCTGTTTTGTTTCTAGCTCTGTGTGTGCTGTGAATGTAACAGCTGGTACAGGTTTATCTTGCTAGCTAGGCCATGTTAAAACAACAACTGCCTTTTCTTTACCAGGAGAGTAACATTAAAAATACCCCTTTTCTCTTTAATGCAGACATAGCCTCACCCCCTACACACAGCACCTGAATGGCCAATATTATCATCACTCATTCAGCCAAATACAACCAAATCTCTAGAGAGCAGCTATAGGCTCCCTCTGCAGCCTTTTCTGCTCCCAGCTTCCTGACTTTGTACTAGCCCTGCCTGTTCCTTCCCAGCTGGGTTCCAACATCAATCCAGAGTTACCAAATTCCCTCAGCTGTGGCCTAGCCAGTTAATTGGCCCCTTCCTCAGTCTCATTAGCCCCTGCTTGGATCTGATGAAGTGGGTTCTAGTCAACAAAAGCTTATGCCCAAATAAGTGTGTTAGTCACTAAGCCCTCGTCCAGACTAACCCGCGGCATCGGCGGGTTAAAATCGATTGCTCGGGGATCGATATATCGCGTCTAGTCTGGACGCGGTGTATCGATCCCCGAGCGCGCTTACATCGATTCCGGAACTCCATCAATCCGAACGGAGTTCCGGAATCGACACGGAGAGCCGCGGACATCGATGCAGCGCCGTCCAGACTGGTGAGTACCTCGATTTTAGAAATTCGACTTCAGCTACGTTATTCTCGTAGCTGAAGTTGCGTATCTAAAATCGATTTTAATTCCTAGTCTGGACGTGGCCTAAGATGCCTCATTGTTTTTGCTTGGCTAGTGTGGAGTGAGCACCGCATCACTTGGTCAGTTTCTAAGCAACCTAAAACTTTTAAGTGCTTCCCAATTAGCTCCTGTATTCCTTGATGGGGGTACTGTAAACCCTTATGTACAACTGGGGGCTGGGAAGAGTAAGGTGTAGTGCAGCCTTAATCTATAGAGATCAAGGCCCCCATCCTACAAACACTTACACCAGGGGTTCTCAAACTGGGGGTCAGGACCCCTCCGGGGTTGTAAGTTTATTACATGGAGGGTTGTGAGCTGTCAGCCTCCGCACCAAACCCCGCTTTGCCTCCAGCATTTATAATGGTGTTAAAAAGATAAACAAGTGCTTTTAATTTATAAGGGGGGGTTGCACTCAGAGGCTTGCTGTGTGAAAGGAGTCACCAATACAATCATCTGAGAAACACTGACTTACACACATGCTTGATTTCACTGCTGTTAGTAGTTCCACAGATGTCAATGGGAGGACTTGTGGTAGTGAAGTTAAGCATGTGAGTGTTTGCAGAATCGGGGCCCTGGATAGATTCCACAATAGGAACACCTCAGCTTTTTTTAGTAAATATTACCTGGCATGCCAATATGGCACCTGGGGAGTCAGAAAAGCTCCCCTGTGGTCTTGTACCTTTAGTTATTCTTTGATTATACAGATTTGATAAGGGAGGGAGGGAATTTAGTGATTCATGCACTAGGAATCAGAGACATGGTCTGGGAAATGAAGGGAATCAGGAGACCTGACTCTGCTACTGACTTGCTGTTTGACCATAGCCAGGTCACTTAACCTATATGTTCCTCAGTTTCTCCATGTGTCAAATGGGAATTATAATCACTTTTATAAAGAGCTGTGAGACCCTCTGATAGAAAGTGCTGTCTAATATCGGTCACCATGATATGCATAACATATTGGATCAGTGTTCAGCTGTGTCTGTTTAATTTGGGAAGGCATGTGGAAGTTACCTGTTACCCAGGGACTGTCAAAAGATTCCTCACTGGGAGAGCCAGGTGCCTGCAGTGTTGAAATGCCTCTGCCACTGTTCAGTTTTATCTGTATCTCCAGGGAGGAGATCTGCACTTGCTAGGCAATCATCCGCTTGTTTAAAAATAACCCATCTGATATTAGTAAGGGGCTAGGTGAGATTTCTACAGCTCCGAAGGGATCCGGTTTGTGGGTTGAGCAGGGAGAGAAAAAGCACAAGGGTGGTTGGTCTGTAATTTGGAAGGATCAGTGCTTTAAGGAAACAGCACCTGAGTGACAGTGTTAGTTCAGCATTATTCTCAAAGCAATGGAAACCTGATTTCTCAAGACAACTCCTATTCAGCTACATCATGTGGAGTCGAACACTAGCTAGTGAGAATATTTAGCCTTCTGTATCATCTGACATCTCTAAAGTGCTGTGCAGACATTGCCTAGTGAATCCTCCCAACCCCCCATCAGACAGAAATATGATGATCTCCATTTCACAGCCCAGGAAGCTGAGCTATAGAGGAACTTTCCTGCCTTGGTCCCCAGAGAGAATTCGGGTCAGAGATATGATTAGAGCTGAGAAGTTCCTCCCTCCTCATCTTGTGATCACACCACTAGGCCATGCTTGATTTCAAACAAAGCACAGGACAGTTCCATGAGCAGGGATGAAGTGGGTGGCCCTGCAGGCTAAGATTATAGCGTAATCCTGTCTCGCGCACTGGGATGGAACGAAGTGGATCGCTGCTGACAGTAGGGAAGAATTTTTTCTCCTTGTTCAGTATTGTGCAATCAGGCTGCTGTCTAAGGTGACTTTTATGCCTCCTCAATAACACCAAACACTGGCCACAGCCCTAGGATCACACAGCAGGACATGGACTGTTGACCTGGTTGGGGATAGCAAATGGGCCAAATTCCACACTAGTGCAGGCAGGCACTGCTCTATGGAGTTCAGTGAAGAAAAACCAGCAGCCCAGCACTGTGCCTTAGTGCTTCTGTTCTGCATTGGCCCCCGGGAGAGTGGAGTAGGGCAATTCTTCTTCTTCTTGTTTGTATTATGGTAGCACATATGCAGCTAAGGGCCAGTTGAGGATGGGGCTCCATTGAGTCAGGCACTGGCCAGCCAGAGTACGAGAGTCCCTGCCCTGGAGAGTTTCCAACCGAAACAGACCAGCCCCAAGGAGAGAAGGGGGGTAACAGATGAGCCGAGTGACAGGTGTAAATGTCACTTCGTGCTGCACGTTTTGTTTAATCGTTCAGATGGACTCTTGGGGGTGCAGGGGGATTTGCTAGATGAGACAAGGGAGGGAGCGGGGCCATAGAAGAAGGTCGGGGAGATGAGGGATGGAGCATGCGGGGCAGGGGGGGATTGGAGCTAGCAGCCAGTCAGCACAGGGGAGAGAATGCCCCACTCTTTTGCTCCCTGGTGCTGCAGAAGAGAGAGGCCCTGGCGGACAGCGAGGGGGACTCTCATTGCTCAATAGCAACCCCTCTGGCTGATTGAGATACATCTTGCCCACCTTGGCCAGAGGCTTGTGGTACTAATGCAGGTGGGAAGGTGCCCTCAAAACCTCAGAGTCGTAGCAGGCTAGGGAGGAAGAGCTGCTTGATTCCCCCTTGCAAAAGTGCCATGCCAGTTCCCCATCCCAAGCACCCAGCCCCTCACCTGTCCTTGCTAGGGAGATGCTAAGGAAGAAACTCACCTCCCAGGTGAGTGGGAGAAGGTGAGAAAGAAATGTGCAAGGCTGTCTTAGATCAGCCCCTTCGCCTTGCAATGCAGAGGCTTAGAATCATAGAATATCAGGGCTGGAAGAGACCTCAGGAGGTATCTAGTCCAACCCCCTGCTCAAAGCAGGACCAATCCCAACTAAATCATCCCAGCCAGGGCTTTGTCAAGCTGGGCCTTAAAAACCTCTAAGGAAGGAGATTCCACCACCTCCCTAGGTAACCCATTCCAGTGCTTCACCACCCTCCTAGTGAAATAGTGTTTTCTAATATCCAACCTAGACCTCCCCCACTGCAACTTGAGACCATTGCTCCTTGTTCTGTCATCTGCCACCACTAAGAACAGCAGAGCTCCATCCTCTTTGGAACCTCCCCCCCCTTTCAGGTAGCTGAAGGCTGCTATCAAATCCCCCCTCACTCTTCTCTTCTGCAGAATAAATAACCCCAGTTCCCTCAGCTTCTCCTTGTAAATCATGTGCCCCAGCCCCCTGATCATTTGCATTGCCCTCCGCTGGACTCTCTCCAATTTGTCCACATCCCTTCTGTAGTGGGGGGCCCAAAATTGGATGCAGTGCTCCAGATGTGGCCTCACCAGTGCCGAATAGAGGGGAATAATCACTTCTCTGGATCTGCTGGCAATGCCCCTACTTATACAGCCCAAAATGCCTTTACCCTTCTTGGCAACAAGGGCACATTGTTGACTCATATCCAGCTTCTCGTCCACTGTAACCCCTAGGTCCTTTGTCTCTCCTCCTCCCCATTAATTTTTTAGGGTTCTGCCAGGTATAAGGAGTATTTTCTGGCCTTCTCTGTCTTCCTGTGTGTTTAAATGCAGCATAGCTGCCCAAGTCCTGTTTCCCAAAGGTTACCTTTTCTTTCACCCTCTGCCTTCCAGTTTCTGGCCCACAAAGGGTTACGTGAGCCGCCTTGAAATGAAATCTGCTGCTGCATATTTAAAGCAGGCTCTACCTGGGGAGTGGAGAGTTGTCTTCTTCCTGGTAGGGGAGCACCAGGGAGTTGTCTCTATGTGTAGCTGAATCCCAGTGAATTTCTGCGTCTTTGAGGAGCAAACACCTCGCACGCCCCCAAGGTGAGTGTTTAATGTGGTGGGATCCGTGGCTTTGATTTAACTGGGCTGTGGTGGAGGGAGAGGGAATTCCTCCAGGCTGGCACAGAGCTGAAAAACAACCTGCTATTTCAACTCAAAAAATACAGTCTTCCCTGTGATTTTTGTCAGCACACCTCCCTAGAAGCCAGGAGAGGCAACAGAAGTGCCTTTCAGACCCTGCTGTGGTGGGTGTGTCTGAAAGTACCCAGCGCTCCCCTGGAATAGGGGGAGCAATGTTAAAAAAAGTCCTATTGACTTTTACAGGTGCTGCTTAAAGAATCAGACTTCAAGCGCTAAACTGAGGGAGGGCAGCTCTGGAACTGAATTTTGCAATTGGAACCCATCTCTAATGGCAATTTTGTAAAGGAAACTCACCTTTCACTCCTGTCAGCACCAAGTCACTGGCCACAGCTAATGATTAACAAGGGCTGAGCCCAGAGCCTGGAGGCTGAGACTTGAAATGCTGGAGGGCTTAACTGATTTTATTTCAAATCTGAGCTCTGAAGCGTTAGGCTGACTTCCCCAAAGTCTGACTTCACAGGTTCCTCATCTAACCTCCACCACATTGGTGTGTCTTGGGAGGCCTCCCTGCCCGGGCAGTGAAGCAAACAGCTCTTTGCTGTAGCCGCAAAACAGCTTGCTTGGATGTAAACAGTCTTGCTGATGACCCTGAAGCATGTTGCTGAGCAGAGGGAGGCAGAAGTAGGTGAGCTGCAGACAACAAAGGCGCTTTGGTGAAAAACAAGTTTTAAGAAATAGGCAGCTTTATGCAGAGAATGATCCAGGAGTTACTCTGGATTTACACAAGCGTAATTTAGAGCCAAATCTGCGAATGTGACAGGATACGCTCTCAGGGCCAAATCTGTGCTGCAAATAAAACTAAGTCAGAGGATCTGATTATACCACGGTTCTCACGGGTAGCGTAGATGAGACCTGATCTGAATTGAAGCCCTGTGGAAAAGTGCATGTTTGTTCAGCCACATCTCTGCTGGGCAGTAGGACAGGATAGGACAGGACAGACAGGTGTTTGTAGTGCGCCCTGTGCTCTATATACAAAGCAGGGGGCAAGCTCCCTGCCTCAGTGTGGAGCCCTCACGGCCTGTTGAGGCCTAACTCGGAGCCTGGCGGGAAAGGCACTGGGAATGGATGGTTTTTAAGAGAAGCCCCAAGACCAGATCCTCCCGGCCTCTGGTTTCCCCACACTGTTTGTTTGCACTGTGAGCTGTCAGGGTGGGACTGGGGCTGGGCTCAGAAAGTGCTTAAAGCCCAGTGACAATACTGGGTGGTGCTGGCCCCTTCCTTCTGTAGGAGCCCTGTGCCGTGGGCTGCAGTGGGAGTCAGGCCCATAGGGGTGCTGCGGGGAAGGGGGCTGCCGACCCCCCTGGCTTGAAGTGGTTCCATCACAGACCGGGTTTACAGATCGGTTCAGTGGCTCTCAGCCTCTCCCCACGCACTGTACAAACTGCTCCAGCACCGCAGCCAGGCCAGGCTGTGGTCAGTGCTCTCGAGATGCTGCTTGACTAGCAGGCTGAGAGGGTGGGGGTGGTTTCTGCAATGAAACCTGCCAAACCAGCTTCTCTGGCTGTTTGCTTGGGTGTCTTTTCTCCCTTAGTGCGGGCACCACTGCTGGTTAGTGCTTCAGTGCCCAAGGGTGGAGCAAAACTCCATCCACCAGGCCTAGGAAAACCTGTGCAGGCACTTGAATTGCTCCTGTGATCTTGCTCATCAGAGGAGGAGGAGAGGGGCAGGGGGCTGCAGATCCTTTCCCAAGGGGGGATGGGGAGGCCAAGGCTGGACTAATTGGAGGGGGGCTGCAGGTCACTAGTAAGGGGTGGTGGTAGTGCTTTGAGGTAAACTTGCTCTCACTAGAGCTAGCAATCTGAGTGTAGCCTCCTTGGAGTCCCTCCCTTGGACACTCCCATGTGCAGTGACAGCAGAGAGCCCTTTCCTGGGGACTGCATGCACGGTCCCCTCTGGGCCTCCCTTCCTCAAAACCACCGGGCATCTCTGAGCTCCCTGTGCTCGGCAGCCAGAAAAGGAGAGACTGGGGCTAGGGGCAATAGAAACTGCTCCTGACCTTGGGCAATGTAGCAGGGTGGAGAATTCTGGATGGCTCAGATGCCATTAAAACTAGCCTGTTTTAACTCCCACTGTCCCACCCTGCAGAGGAGTTTCGGGTCAAAGACTGCAGCCAGTTCAGACCTACGCTAAGAGCCTGTTGTTTGCATCTGCTTCAGCAGGTGTCTAAGCAGCTGGGCTCAGTCACTAGGCAATCTTTCTCTGTGCCACTCCCCACTGCACTTCTTTCTGGTTCCAGTCCCCCCCTAGCCACAGCCAGGGAGGGCCCAGTTCCCCAAAAGGCAAGGTGATTCTGGGGAATTCCTGCGCTCCTCCTGCAGTCCTCGCCCCGGAGCATGCTCTGCAGCCTCTCTATGGCCCTGTGCTGGGGTTAGAACAGAGGCACGCAGGGCCCAGCCTCATAGGATTTGGCCCTGCCTGTTCCTTCCTTTTTTGTTTTTAAACACCACGGTCTTCTTCTATGGCTCCTCTCTCTGATGATCAAGTGTTTTACAAAGCCTCCCTGCCCCATTTTACAGGGCGGGAGATACTCACCCGAGGTCACGGGCAGAGATGGAACTAGTGCAGGAGTCCTGACCCCAGGCTCCTGCTCTAACCACCAGACAATGCTGCCTTTGTGACAGTCTGTGAAAAGATAATTCTGTCTAGAGTGCAGCTACCCCCTCCCTTAATTTGTCCCTCTCCTTTTTGCACATCTTGCTTTCCAAGCGGTTGGCACCCCACTGAGAAGGCTTGTGGCTTTGTGGTGGACAGAACTGGACAGCTGGGATTCTAGAGCGTTTAGCCCAAACGTTCTGGGGCGTGTTTCTTTTGAAGTCAGGCTTCTGTATAAATTGGTACCCAAACTGGCTGCTTCTTTGTGCGTCTCTCCCCAGGTAGACGTGCCATCGCGCACCCGGTGGTGGCTAGCACAGCAGGGCTCTTGCAGTGTGGAAATAAAAGCTCTGCTGAAGAGTAGCAACCAAAACAAAAATGCCCCCTGCCGGTTGCCCCACAGAATATCAAACGCTAGGGAATGTTCCCACTGACAAAATCAGGGAGAAAACTGGCTTTGTGGCTAATGTGCCAGACTGGGTGGTTAGGTTCTAGCTTTGGCTCTGCCATAAACATGTGAAACCTGCTCTGTGCCTCAATTTCCTTGTCTGTAAAATGGGGATAAAACAATGGCTTACTTCACAAGGATTTAATGAGACTTACTTAATTCATGTTTGTAAAGTGCTATGAGAGCTGTGGGATGGAATTCATTAATAACAGCGAGGCTACATCACTGCCAGTCCTTATCCCTATTGTACAGATGGGAAAACTAGCAGAGAGAGAGAACAGCTTGACCCAGGTCATGCAGCCAGTCAGCAGCAGAGCTACAAACAGAACCAGGTCCCTAGGGGGGTAAACTAATACATTACTATTGTTTGGGTGGAGAGACTCTGTGGGACTGTAAGTGGAGTCTGAAAAGAAAAGATGTTGAGGTCCCTCCCCAAAGAACATCCTGATGATGTCTGGCTTAGGTATGGGTCTGTCACCTTAGTGGAATAGTGTTTTCATTGTATGTATTGCAGCAACTGTGTTTTGTATCTTGTATGCATACCCGACCTGGGGACAGAGCATTTCAGCAGCCGGAAATTGAAGCTAGACCTTTTCAGTGTGGAAATAAGCCGTAAAAAGTTAGATGGTGATTAACCATTGGTACAGCTTACCAAGACGCACAGTGGATTCTCCATTACTGAGAATCAAAACTGGATATTTTTCTTGCTGGGAATTATTTTGGGGCAATTCTCTGGTCTATGTTATACAGGAGATCCGACTAGATGATCACAATGGTCCATTCTGGCCATGGATTCTATGGATCTATGAAAAGTCCTTGAAGTGAACAGTGGGTCATGTCTTGATGGCAGAGACTAGAATAGAAATGAAATACTTGTGTAGGGCCTGGGCAGAAAATCCCCAGGGTTCCCTAGAAATGAAGTGTCTCTGAGATCCTCCTCACTGTTCCAGGTGGTGATCAGATCCTGACAGTTGATAAGGCCTGTGCAGTGCCTATGAGCTCAGAACAGATGCAGGGACTCCAGATAATTATTAAACAATCCATAACAGACACAGACAGACAGGACTGACTCCTGTCGGAATAACTGGAGTCCTTTTTGGTAAAGAACTGGTGGTTCATCCTTTTGTTGACCTGTCTGATCTTGTTTCTTACCCTGGCACCACCTGTGACTGATTGCATGCACATCTCATCCATGGCTCTTCTCCCAGGAACCTGCCTGTGGATTTTCATGCAGGCAATGAGAACCATCTTGTTGGTTGGTTTTATTTATAATTTTGTATTCAGTTTTTCAAATACAATAAATATACCAGATCCATCATAATACAAAAGTAAAGCCAGTTAGGATAAAAGCGGGGAAGTAACATATCTATGGTCAGAGTCTACATTAATCATAGACCTCTTAAAGAGTCCTTCCAAATTGCTTTGAATTTTTCAGGCAACCCCTTTCTGCAGTGCCAGTTGTTCATTAGCTGTGAGGTCAGCTGTATCACAGAGCCAGGCATCAATATTTGGTGAGGCCTGACCATTTTTGCAGGATTAACTTTTTAGCAATCAGGAACCATGCTGCCTTGTTACCAGGTAATCTCCGTGTATCAGGAATATATACAAGAATGAAACTTAAGGGGGAGGGCTCCAATTTAGCATCCAATATCAAATTGGTTCTTTGACCCACCTCATACCAGAAATTCTTGATACAGGGCACTCCCAAAACATATGAGCTAATGTAACCCCAAGGGAGTTACATTTCCAACAGTGGTCAGCATTTATGAGATCCATTACCATTAGCCTATGTGAGGACAACTATATTCAAAACAGTGTCTTTTGGTGAATAAGCTGTAGTCTCAGGTCTATAGTTGCTTTTTAAACATTAGATAAAATGGTGTTCCACTGGGCCAGAGCTAGCTCCATATCCAAATTTCTGTCCCAAGCAACTCTCAAATTAGCAAACTTTGGCAGAGTTCTTTGGCCCAGACAATCATAAAAGGATACCACTGGCTGAGAAAATCCAGGGCGTTTCCTTCAAAATGTTCTGAAGCTTTCAATATATCCAGTGCAAATATATGTACAAGTCAATACTTTAACTGAAAAGATTTGCATGCTACGGAGCAGGGTTTGCCAAATTGTTGCTGAAGATCTACAAATGGTTTAAATTTATCATTGTGACAGTCATAATTCCTGTGGCCATCCAGTCCCTCCACGGCAAAGTTTTGCCACTGATTTTTAAAGATAGGATTGTTCCAGAGTAGATTACTACATCTACATGGAAAAATAGGTGGAAGTAGAATGTTTTAGGTAAGTTTGACCAAGCTTGCCTCACAAATGCTATTGAGAGTACTCTGGCGCCAGCAAATCTATAATAACTTGATCCTACAGTGCTTGAAAGTGGGGGAGAGGATACCAATTCTTGTTGAGTCTGAACCTGGGTGGGGTCTGTGTGGTTATATCCCACAGCCACAAAGATGCCGGGCTTAACAAAAAGGAGATAAGATCATTTTCCAAGTTGAGAAAATGAAATCCTCCCAGAGATAGGGGGAGCTGTAATTTGTTCAGAGTCAATCTAGGTTTCTTACCTGCACCCCAAAGGAATATTCTGAAAATATTATTGAATTTTCTTAAAATGAGTTTGAGGAATAGGAGATAACAAAATTCTGGGAAGGACGTTCATTGTCAGTATATTAATGTTGTCCAACAAACAAACTGAGGGTTAACACACTATCTCCCTAAATTATCAGCCACTTGGGCATTAATTGGATCTATATTTATCTTAGGGATGTCCAGAATAATTTTGAGAATTGATATTCTAAAATCTTTCATAGAAGATTATTGCCCTTGAAATTCCCAATTTGAGGAAAGGCCTTTGTGGGCATTTTTGTTAATGCCTAAAATTTCTGATTTTTCTCCCCCAATTAATTTTATATCCTGAGGAGTAGGATTGTTTAGTTTGGAAAAGAGAAGACTGAGAGGGGACATGATAGCAGTTTTCAGGTATCTAAAAGGGTGTCATCAGGAGGAGGGAGAAAACTTGTTCACCTTAGCCTCCAATGATAGAACAAGAAGCAATGGGCTTAAACTGCAGCAAGGGAGATTTAGGCTGGACATTAGGAAAAAGTTCCTAACTGTCAGGGTAGTCAAACACTGGAATAGATTGCCTAGGGAAGTTGTGGAATCTCCATCGCTGGAGATATTTAAGAGTAGGTTAGATAAATGTCCATCAGGGATGGTCTAGACAGTATTTGGTCCTGCCATGAGGGCAGGGGACTGGACTCGATGACCTCTCGAGGTCCCTTCCAGTCCTAGAGTCTATGAGTCTATGAGTCTAAACTTATTAATAGTGGTTAGAAGGTTAGGAATGGTAACCTCAGGCTTAGACACGAATACAAGAGTATCAGCCACAACATAGAGCCTAATTTTGTGCTCTTTTCGGCCCACCTTGATCCCGTTAATATGATGATTCGCTCGGATGGCAATGGCTAAAGGTTTTAGAGCTAAATCAAACAGAAGAGGAAGAAGGGAGTAGCCAGGCCTTGGCTCACTCTGTAATGGAAATGGGGTGGAAATAAAACCATTGGTAACAACCCTGGCAGTTGGGTTAGAGTATAAAAGATTAATCCAAGCAATACGTGGGTCACCAAATTCAAATTTTGCTGAAGCAGGGAAAAGATAGTCCCAGACTATGCAGTCAAAGGCCTTTTAGCTGTCATTTCTTTACACACCAGAGTTTTAGAATCTCTCAAAGTGGCAATAATATCAATCAGTCGATGCAAATTATCTGAGCTAAGTCTATTATAAGTAAACCTACCTGATTTATATGTATAATATGGGCTTGGACAAAGTTCTCTCATACAGCAAGAACTTTAGCTAACATTTTAGCATCACAATTGATTAAAGAAATTGGCCTGTAATTACTATATAGTTCAAGGTCTTTCCCAGGTTAGGAATAACAGAAATTATAGCTTCTTTAAGAGTAGGTGGGAGGGTTAGCTCATCCTTGGCCTCAGTGAACATATTCAATAATTTAGGTGTTAACGTTTCAGATAACATTTTGTAAAATTCAGTTGGGAAACCATCTGCACTGGGACTCTTTATTTCTGTTCTAGCCTGAGTCAGTTCTGTGATTTCTAGAGAAGCATCTAAAAGTTCCTTCTGACAGTCAGAGATCTGTGGCAGAGACAGCCCACTAAAGCTATCTAGGTTACCTTTACTGATGCCCTCATCAGCTACATAAAACTGTTGAAATTCTTTTAATATCTGACTGTTGTATATAATTTATTGTTGCTGTTTGTGATAGTAACACTCTTCTTTCAGTTAGCTTTTTGCTTAAGTCTATATGCCAAATTCCCAGAAGTTTTGCTTCAAACAGATTACAGCAAACTCAGCCTTTTGGGACAGATGTTTGTTGATTTCATGTTTTAGATTAGAGGTGGGCAAGCTTTTTCCATCTGGGTTTGGAAATTGTATGGCAGGTGTGACAAAGTTCCTCTTCTACCTTGGTGGGTCCTGCGCTTATTGGCAGATTGCTCACCTCAGTGATCTCCCCATAGTCTGGATCAACTCCTCTTGTGTCTGATCAGAAGTTTGGAGGGAACCTGGGCCCACCCTCTACTCCAGGTTCCAGCCCAGGGCCCTGTGGATTGTAGCTGTCTATAGTGCCTCTTGTAACAGCTGTGTGACAGCTACACCTCCCTGGGCTACTTCCCCATGGCCTCCTCCAAACACCTTCTTTATCCTGACCACAGAACCTTCCTCTTGGTGTCTGATAACACTTGTACTCCTTAGTCCTCCAGCAGCACACCCTCTCACTCTCAGCTCCTTGTGTCTCTTGCTCCCAGCTGCTCACACGCACTTCCTCTCCTCTGGCTCCTCCTCTGCCTGACTGGAGAGAGCTCCTTTTAAAACCCAGGTGCCCTGATTAGCCTGCCTTGATTGGCTGCAGGTGATCTAATCAGCCTGTCTGCCTTAATTGGTTCTAGCAGGTTCCTGATTACTCTAGTGCAGCCCCTGCTCTGGTCACTCAGGGAACAGAAAACTACTCTCTTAGTGACCAGTATATTTGCCCTCTACCAGACTCCTGTACCCCACTGGCCTGGGTCTGTCACATAGGCCATGAAAGCTCATGAAAGTGGGGTTGGGGTGCAGGAGGCAGTGAGGATTCTGGCTGGGGGTGTGGCCTCTGGGGTAAGGCCAGAAATGAGCAGTTTAGAGTGCAGGAGGGGACTCCGGGCAGTGGCAAGGAACTGGAATATGGGAGGGTGTGAGGGCCCCAGCTGGGGATGCAGGCTCTGGGGTAGGGCTTGGGATGAGGAGTTTGGGGTTCAGGAGGATGCTCTGAGCTGGGATTGAGGGGTTCAGAGCATGGGAGAGGGATTGGGACTGGGTGGGGGCGCATGAGGGGCTCAGGGGTGCAGTCTCCATTTGGCACTTGCCTCAGGCAGCTCCCAGAAGCAGCGGTATGTCTCTCCTCCAGCTCCTATGTGGAGGCGCGGCTGCATGGCTCTGCACACTGCCCTGTCTGCAGGCACCGCCTCTGCAGTTCCCATTGGCCACAGTACTCAGCCAATGGGAGGTGCTTGTGGGGCATGCCTCTGCTTCCTGGGAGCAATGCGGAGTGACCCCCAACCCTGCTCCCTGGCTGGAGCAGGGCAAACCCCCAACCCCGCTCCCCAGCGTGAGCTTGAGGGTCGGATTAAATCAGCTGGTGGGCTGGATGTTGTCCACAGGCTGTAGTTTGCCCACCCTTGTCTTAGACTGAGGGTTCTGAGCTCCTCTCCAAAGGGAGAAGTACTGTCTTTATCCAAGGCCTCAATTTCATCCTCAAGTGTATCAAGTTTGTGTGTTCTCAGTTTCTCTTTAATGGTGGCATAAGAGATGATACAACCTCCGATGACGGCTTTAAAAGCTTCCCAAAGTGCAGCTGATGAACTGCTCAACTCCTGCTAGAGAGAGTTAACAAGTGATGGATCACACAGCAGAAAGGTCTTTAGTCTCCACATTTTCGTTGGGGGTGCCTACCCTGGAGTCCTCAAAGATGCATGTATAGCAGTATGGTCAGATATAACAATATAACAACATAATTGATCAAGTCCTGTGACACTAAAATAATCTAGTCTGAATATATTGAATGAGCAGCAGGGGAAAAAACTATTAAAAAACTCTGACTATGAGATCATCCAATTTCCACACATCTTGGAAACCTAAGTCAGCCAGGAATGTCTGAAGTACCTTATGAGTCGTAGCATTTATTACGGAGACGGAGAAGATTTATCAAGGACTGAGTCTAGAGTTTCATTAGGCTCCAGCTATGATAATAGGACAATGGCTCTTTTCATTTATACTCATAAAAAATTTGGGATCATTCTGGTTTGACCCATAGAGATTGCCAGGGATGATTATAGAATTGCTAATTTCCATCTTGTGGACAGTAAATCTGCCATAATTTCAGACCTTGTGCTCAGAATATTAATATTCAACTGTAAGCAGAGTCAGGATAAGCTCTACCCTGACATCTGGTGGAAAGAATGTCAGAGAGTGTATTTGCATAGGCACGCCCACCCTATCCCAGACTCCCAAGCTGTGGGATTGCTTGGTGACAAATTGCTCACCCTCAGTTGGGTGGTACTGGCTAGACATGGGACATGGGTTCCAAAACCCAGAGAATTGAGAGAGGCTGGGGACAGGTATTTGTGCCTGGTGGTGCAGGCTCCTTGTGGAGCTAGAAGCACCAGTTGCACCCCCTCCTCTCTCCACTGTGGAATGTCAGAGTTGATTTTTTATTTCCTTAAGAATCCAGATACAGGTTACTGAGCTGAAATCACTTTGGGCTAATGGTGCACTAGCACTGGGGCTCCCCTACTATGAGCTGGAATCACTAAGAGTTGAAATCACAAAAAAGCTGAAATGACTGAGCTGAGAGCACTGAGCATTGTGCTAACTAGTGGGGGAGCCTGAAGATATGCTGTGGAACAGAGCGGCTGGTGGAGCGGAGCAGTTGCGGGGATGGCTGGAGCGGATCATGGGACAGCTGGTGGCAGCAGAGTGGAGTAGCTGTGGGACGGGTGGAGCGGCCCACAGAGTGAGCAGAGCCGAGCAGTTTTGCAGAGCAGCTCATGGAGCAGAGCAGCTGGTGGAGCGGAGCAGTTCCTGAGGATGGCTGGAGGAGCAGAGTGGAGCAGCTGGTAAAGCGGAGCAGTTCGTGGAGAAGGCGGAAGCAGAACCCACGGAGAGGCAGGGCAGTTGGCCCCGGACCACGTAAGGTGCCCCTTTCTACCCAGGCTGGGGGGGGGGGACCTCTACAGATAGACTCTTGAACTCTGGGGTGGCATTGACCAGAGACTTTTGGGTTGTTGGACTTTGGGGTGATTGGACTTAAAACCCTAAGCGGAAAAAGGACAGTGGTAAACGTACTTGGAGGTGGGTTTTTGTTTATGGTTTGTGTTATAACCCTGTTTGTGGTGTTTCTCCAATGGGATGCCGCATTGATTCCTTCCTTTATTAAAAAAGATTTTGCTACACTCAGACTCCGTGCTTGCGAGAGGGGAAGTATTGCCTCCTAGAGGCGCCCAGGGGGGTGTGGTATGTGAGTGTCCCAGGTCACTGGGTGGGGGCTCGAGCCGGTTATGCATTGTGTTACTGAAACGGATCCCCTGGATACTGAACCCGGCCCTTGTTGCTGCCAACTAGAGGGGCAGAAGGGTTACATTTTTGGGGGCTCGTCCGGGATCCCTGGGTCAGTACCCCTCGCAAGCACTTGTTGAGTGTTCCACTGTATTGGGAAATAATTATGTTTATATTTTGAGGAAACTACTGTTTGTATAATGGCTAATATGTCGGGTTTGTTGGGCCCCAGTCCTGCAGCCTCTAGCTCAGGGGCGGCAGACTCAGCCTATGATTGGGCAAAAGCACTGGGGCATATATTGGAAAAGATTGTGTTGGCCTATGCTACGTCAAACTCTTGTCGTAAGTTAAGGTTATTTGATGGGGAAGAGGAGTTTGAACTCTGGTCGGAGCATACTACTGAAATGCTGCGGGAGTGGGCCGTACCCGATGTAGAAAAGCGACGATGTCTAATAGAGAGCCTTAGTGGCCCAGCATTAGATGTAATTCGCACCCTGAAGCTCACTGACCCTGAGGTCAGTGTGAAGGACTGCCTAGAGGCCCTTGATAATACCTTTGGGAGCGTAGAGGGCCCTGAGGACAGTTACTGTAAATTCATTAATTCCCGACAGCAAAGGGGTGAGAAAATTTCAGCCTATATACAGAGGCTGGAGAGACTACTTCAGAGAGCTGTTATGAGGGGAGCAGTGACTGCTGAGCAGATGGATCAGACCAGACTGGCTCAAGTTGTAAGAGGGACTCAGTATTGGAACCCAATCCTACTTCATCTCCGACTAAGAGAACGGCAGGAACATCCCCCAAGTTACTCCCAGCTGATAAAGGAGGTCAGGGAAGAAGAAGAAAGGCAGGCAGCCAGCGAGTGTTGGGAAGCCCAAACATTGGAACAAGCCAGTACGACGCCACCGCCAATGGCCAGTGTACTGATGGTGAGCACCACAGAGGAACTTGCCCAACAAATGCAGGTCCTGACAGAACGGATAGCTGAGCTGCAAAGCATCATTGACCAAGCTAAGACTTCCAGGAATAAGGAGCCTCAGACTGTGATGATAGAGAAGTCAGTATCTAGAGTCACCGTCCCACCTCGCCGAATGGAGAAAGGACACTTCTTTTGCTATCGGTGTGGTCAGGATGGGCACAGTGCTGCTAACTGCCATAAGGAAGAGAACCCCTCTTTAGTGTATGAAAAGCTGAGGATCAGTTGGGAGAGATCCAGTAGCTGCCAGAAGGTCCGGGGACGGAGACCACCTAGGCCTAGAGGATTTGAAGATTCCCCCAGAAGAGACCAACCAGCCGGGATCCCTGCAGGACTGATAGGGCCTCGAGCAGAGGTCATGGTGAGGATTGAAGGGGCGGAGTGTAAAGCCGTGCTTGACACTGGATCTCAAGTGACTATTATATTTCAGTCATTCTACCAACAGATGCTTAGGCACCTGCCCATACAGCCACTGACTGGCATTGGTCTGTGTGGCCTCAGCATGGATGAATACCCTTATCAGGGCTATGTCATAGTACACCTGGAATTCCCAGAAGAGATTGCTGGGGTAAGACAGGAGGTGGACACTGCAGCTTTAATATGCCCTGACCCCAAAGGAGCCTCTGATGTGTCTGTGCTAATAGGGACCAACTCCAGCCTCTTTAGGATACTGGCCGATTACTGCAGACAGCGAGCAGGAGACCAATATCTGAATACCTTGGTGATACACACACACTGTGCCGAGGCTTACAGAAAAATTGAGGACACGAGAAAAGTGATGCCTGATTTGCCAGTCGGAGCACTGAGGTATGCGGGCCCGGTCCCTTTAGTGGTGCCTGCCATGTCAGAAAAGGAGGTGATTGTCAGGAGTACCTGCCTAAAAGGCAGTAAGGGAACATTAGCTGTGGTAGAGCAGCCAACCAAGGGAGGGCTCCCAGAAGGAGTGCTGGTTCTCAGCGGAGTCATAACCCTACCTGCTGAAGCCCAGGAGGAGGTGACGATACTGGTTGCTAATGAAACACGCCGTGATGTGTTTGTAAAACCAGGGCAGAAGATTGCAGACATTTTTGAGCCTGAAAGCGTTGTGAGACCCCAGTGTGAAGCTGAAGTTCCAATGATAGATCCTGCGAAGTTTGACTTCGGGGACTCACCGCTGTCTGAGGAGTGGAAGGATCGCCTGAGGAAGAAGCTTTGCGAGAGATCCAAAGTGTTCTCACTACATGAGTGGGACGTGGGATGTGCAAAGGGAGTGGAACACCATATCAGGCTACAAGATCCCCGACCCTTCAGGGAGAGGTCTAGAAGGATTGCCCTCTCTGAGATGGAAGACGTGCGCCATCATCTTCAAGAGCTGATCGCGAATGGTATCATCACAGAGTCACGAAGCCCCTATGCCTCACCCATTGTGGTCGTTCGTAAGAAGAGTGGAAAAATCCGAATGTGTATTGACTACCGCACCCTAAACAGGCGCACTACAGTTGATCAGTACACCATGCCTCGAGTACAAGATGCCTTGGACTGTTTGCTGGGTAGTCAGTGGTTCTCTGTGTTGGATCTTCGGAGTGGATACTACCAGATCCCTCTAGGTGAAGAAGATAAGGAGAAGACAGCCTTCATCTGCCCATTAGGGTTTTATCAGTTCGAACGCATGCCCCAAGGGATTTCAGGAGCACCGGCCACATTTCAACGTCTTATGGAAAAAGTCGTGGGAGACATGAATTTACTGCAGGTTTTAGTTTACTTGGATGACCTGATTGTGTTTGGAAGAACCCTGGAGGAACATGAAGAAAGACTTCTTAAAGTGCTTGACAGGTTGGAGGCATACGGTTTGAAGCTTTCAATTGATAAATGCCAGTTCTGCCAAACCTCAGTGAAGTATGTAGGTCACATCGTGTCCCAAGAGGGTGTGAGTACTGACCCCGATAAAATAGAAGCACTCACTACCTGGCCACGTCCCATTAACTACAGAGAACTCAAGACATTTCTTGGATTTAGTGGTTACTACCGCAGATTTGTGAAGAACTATGCTACGATCGTAAAACCTCTGAATGATCTTACCAGGGGATACCAGTCCAACAAGAACAAATCTAAGACCCAGAATAAGCGGAGGCCTCCAAAGCCGCCTTTGCAGAGACACTATGGCCCCTTCGAACCATTTGGGCCGCGGTGGGATGAAAGATGTGAGAGAGCTTTTCGGGAAATCATTACTCGCTTAACTCATGCTCCCGTCCTAGTCTTTGCTGACCCAAGCAAACCTTTTATCCTGCATACTGATGCCAGTTTGGAGGGTCTGGGAGCAGTACTGTATCAGGAAGTGGAAGGCAAACGCAAACCGGTAGCCTTTGCCAGCCGAGGACTGTCTGACAGTGAAACTCGCTACCCCATCCACAAGCTAGAGTTCTTGGCCTTGAAATGGGCCATCACTGAGAAATTCCGAGACTACTTGTACGGTGCTCAGTTCCAGGTGTGGACAGACAACAACCCACTGACCTATGTGTTAACAAGTGCTAAATTGGATGCTACAGGCCAGAGATGGGTGGCCGCCTTGGCTAGCTATGAGTTCAGCATTCAATACCGATCAGGGAGGAGCAATGTAGATGCAGATGCCTTGTCCAGACGTCCGCAGGCACCTGATGTCGCTGTGATACCCACGGATGGCGTGAGAGCTATTTGCAGTGTGAGTCGCCGAGAGCCGGAGTCCCCTGAGAGCCTTCATGGATGTGTTGCTGAAGCTTTGGGCCTACCCCCTGAAGGCGTGCCTTCTGCTTCAGTGAACTATATTGCTTTGGACCAATCTCCTTTGCCCATGCTCAATACGGCTGACTGGCAAGAGGCCCAACTACAAGATGCTGACATTCGTGATACACTACTTGCCAAAAGAGAGGGGCGAGGCCCAGCTGAGGTTGTCCCACCTACCCCAGAGGGCAAACTACTATTGAGAGAATGGACCAAACTAAAACTGATTCAGGGAGTGCTACACCGCACGACCACAGACCCTCTACAAAAGCAACGGAATCAACTAGTACTGCCAAAAGATTACAGAGCCCTGGCCATGAGGGCCCTGCATGATGACTTTGGACATTTAGGGATGGAGAGGACCCTGGAACTTATCCGCAGTAGATTCTATTGGCCACGGATGGCTGAAGATGTTCGCCGGAAATGTGAGACCTGCGCGCGATGTGTGCAAAGGAAAACTCTGCCCACGAGGGCTGCATATCTGAAGAACATCACCAGCAACAAACCTCTGGAGCTGGTTTGCATTGATTTCTTGTCTTTAGAAGTGGACAAGAGGAATATTGGGAACATCCTAGTAGTGACCGACCATTACACGCGATATGCGCAGGCATATCCCACACGTGATCAGAAGGCCACTACCGTCGCTCGAGTACTATGGGAAAAATATTTCTCAGTTTATGGATTCCCAGCCCGGATACACTCGGATCAGGGACGAGACTTTGAGAGTCACCTTCTGAAGGAGGTGCTGAGGATAGCAGGAATTAAAAAGTCAAGGACAACGCCTTATCACCCACAGGGTGACCCTCAGCCAGAGAGGTTCAACCGAACCCTTTTAGATATGTTAGGGACTTTGCGGCCAGAGCAGAAGGCAACCTGGAGCCAACATGTCGCATTTCTAGTGCACGCCTACAACGCCACAAAGAACGACGCTACGGGAGTCACCCCATATCTCTTAATGTTTGGGCGAGAACCAAGATTACCCATAGACCTGTGCTTTGGTGTATCCGAGGATGGAGATAGCTATGAAACTCACCAGCAATATCTATCCCGTCTACGAGAAAAGCTGCGGGATGCTTATCACTTAGCTACATCTGCAGCTCAGAAGAATGCAGGCCGCAACAAACATCGATATGATGCTAGGGTACGTCTGCAAGAGCTCCAGCCAGGGGACAGAGTCCTGCTGCGAAATTTGGGTATTGCTGGCAAACACAAGATAGCTGACAGATGGAAGGCAATACCTTACTTAGTGATGGAAAAGCTAGGAGACCTGCCGGTCTACAAGATAAAACCTGAAGAGGGTCCAGGGCAGACCAAAACCGTGCATAGAAACCTTTTGCTCCCTGTGGGAGAATTGGTAGGCAGCCCTTATGAGATGGGCCACAACAGGGCAACTGGGCAGAACGAAGGTGCTGTACCAAAGCTGCCTTCCAATGTGGACAGCCGGCCTCCTGCAGCTAACCTACCCCTACTCGGCACATCTGACAGTGAGTCTGAGGAGGAAGACACAACCATGGTGTATCCTGGGATGAAGACAAGATTTCAGTCTCGATCCGCTGAATCAGAAGAGAGCACATCCTCTTCCACCCTAAACCCTATGGCAGAAGTATTTAGGCCCATTCCTGACACCCCTGAGCCACTGGTGGAACCCCCGTGTAATGAATTACACAGGCTATTGGACAGTGGTGACATACAGATGGAGGATGTCCAGAGCACCTGCGACCTTCCACTGTTAGAACTACAAATGCAGGAGCCTATGCCAGTATCTGAGGGGAACTCACAGGAAACCTTCCCATCTGGCACTCAAGAGGATGTCCCCTCTACCATAGCAACAGAGATTCTCAATAGGCGAGACAGAGTAATAAGACCAGTGAAACGGTTAACTTACGATGCACCTGGGGTGATTAGTGAGGAGCCTATACATTTAGCACACAGGTTTGTGAAAGCTAAAGTGGGCTGTCTAATGCCTTTTGGAGGGGACCAATAAGTTGGTACAGTAGGGAATGTGATTTGTCGGGACGACAAATTCTTGGCTGGGGGGAGGATGTAAGCAGAGTCAGGATAAGCTCTACCCTGACATCTGGTGGAAAGAATGTCAGAGAGTGTATTTGCATAGGCACGCCCACCCTATCCCAGACTCCCAAGCTGTGGGATTGCTTGGTGACAAATTGCTCACCCTCAGTTGGGTGGTACTGGCTAGACATGGGACATGGGTTCCAAAACCCAGAGAATTGAGAGAGGCTGGGGACAGGTATTTGTGCCTGGTGGTGCAGGCTCCTTGTGGAGCTAGAAGCACCAGTTGCACCCCCTCCTCTCTCCACTGTGGAATGTCAGAGTTGATTTTTTATTTCCTTAAGAATCCAGATACAGGTTACTGAGCTGAAATCACTTTGGGCTAATGGTGCACTAGCACTGGGGCTCCCCTACTATGAGCTGGAATCACTAAGAGTTGAAATCACAAAAAAGCTGAAATGACTGAGCTGAGAGCACTGAGCATTGTGCTAACTAGTGGGGGAGCCTGAAGATATGCTGTGGAACAGAGCGGCTGGTGGAGCGGAGCAGTTGCGGGGATGGCTGGAGCGGATCATGGGACAGCTGGTGGCAGCAGAGTGGAGTAGCTGTGGGACGGGTGGAGCGGCCCACAGAGTGAGCAGAGCCGAGCAGTTTTGCAGAGCAGCTCATGGAGCAGAGCAGCTGGTGGAGCGGAGCAGTTCCTGAGGATGGCTGGAGGAGCAGAGTGGAGCAGCTGGTAAAGCGGAGCAGTTCGTGGAGAAGGCGGAAGCAGAACCCACGGAGAGGCAGGGCAGTTGGCCCCGGACCACGTAAGGTGCCCCTTTCTACCCAGGCTGGGGGGGGGGGACCTCTACAGATAGACTCTTGAACTCTGGGGTGGCATTGACCAGAGACTTTTGGGTTGTTGGACTTTGGGGTGATTGGACTTAAAACCCTAAGCGGAAAAAGGACAGTGGTAAACGTACTTGGAGGTGGGTTTTTGTTTATGGTTTGTGTTATAACCCTGTTTGTGGTGTTTCTCCAATGGGATGCCGCATTGATTCCTTCCTTTATTAAAAAAGATTTTGCTACACTCAGACTCCGTGCTTGCGAGAGGGGAAGTATTGCCTCCTAGAGGCGCCCAGGGGGGTGTGGTATGTGAGTGTCCCAGGTCACTGGGTGGGGGCTCGAGCCGGTTATGCATTGTGTTACTGAAACGGATCCCCTGGATACTGAACCCGGCCCTTGTTGCTGCCAACTAGAGGGGCAGAAGGGTTACACAACTTTTTATGTCTGAGTATAGCAACACCCCTGGCTTTAGAATTAAAACAACTAGAAACTGAGAGGCCTACGCAATTTCTGTCAGATGTCTCCTGGAACATGCCATGTCCACACTTTTTTTTTTTTTTTTTTTAAGCATTGAGTATGCGGTTTGTTTTGGTTTTGGTTTTTTTCTTTTTGTAGAGCTATTAAACTGTTTTATATTCCAGGAGACACATTTAATGATCAGAGCTTTATTTCTAAAATATACCAGATAAAACTGTGTGGCTTTGTGAATAAATATGAAACTGCAAATTTTCCTGACCATCATACGGCTCTTGCATACCTAAGCAGCCAAAGAGATCTAATCCGGGGGTAGGGCATCGCTTCATAGGACGTATTCTACAGGAGTGAGAAGGAAATTCCCAGCATGGGAGGATAACTGGAAGGGGGCTGAAAGAGGAATTAAATAAGTGGAAAAAACAAAGCAGAAAAGAGAGTGGAGAGAATCTTTTTAAACAATGCAGAACTATGCACTTGGCACTCAGAGTGGATGTCCAGAGCAGGTGAAACTTGGAGATCCTCACAGCCCAAACATTAAAACTACAGTAATCACCTATTACTAGGGCTCCGTGTCTGTCACGGAGGTCGCAGAAATCATGGATTCCATTACTTTCTGCAACCTCCATGACTTCTGGTGTCACTGACCCCAGGGCCACCCAAACATTTGGCCCCAGGGCCAGCTACTCAGGTGGCCCTGGGGACAGCCACACCAGGTGCTGCTGGAGTGGCTCCACAACCAGCTGCTCAGGTGGCCCTGCAGCTAGCCATACCTGCTGCTGCTCGGATGGCCCCAGGCAGCTGGCCCCAGGGACTGCTTGAGCAGTGGTCCTGAGGGTGGTGGGAGCAGCTGCAGCACGGTGACCCCTGGCAGTGGTCCCAGAGGCAGGCATAGAAGCAGCGGGTGGCTTGCCCCCCGGCAGCAGGTACTGCTGGTGTTCCCCCAGAGAAGTGCCCTTCCCCCTTGGGAGCCTCCCAAAGCAGTGGGCTCCCAGCCAAGATTTAGTCAGGGGTATTTATAGCACAAATCATGGACAGGTCAGGGGCTGTGAATTTTTTTGGTTATTGCCCGTGACCTGTCTGTGACTTTTACTAAAAATACTCATGATTAAATCATAGCCTTACCTATTACCAACAGAACCTTGGTGCACTTAGTCCATAAGGAAGCACCATCTAATAAAACAATAATATATAATTAATCAAATGGTGGATTTTACATTGACGCTCCTTTCCTATGAGTTAAGGCAATAGGAAGTAAATTGATAATAACCCTTCAACCCCAATGGCGGGGGGTGAGGGGAGAGGAACTAACATCAATATCAACTAGCACCCATCAACGTGTTTAGTGCATATTAGTTCTAAGCGAGCAATACATAGATTCCATACTGTCTGATCATTCCATAGATGTCTTCTCCTCTTGCAAGGGAGAAGTTTGCAGATTTCTGAGGTATTTTCCTGCCTTCTGCAGGGAACTGAATGATACTATCTTCTCGCCATTGTTAATATGGAGCACTGCTGGAAATTTAATAAATTATTTCAAGTCCATCTTCCTGGCCAATAGTTTTGCCTGGTTAAAAGCATCACAGGCATAATCTTGAAAGAGCAGTATTTTAATTGCTGTGTCTCCCCATAACAGCTCCTTTTTTCCCCTCTGGATTTCTGCAATACAAGTTCCTTGTTGTTGGTAAACATCAGGAACTTCACAATCAATGCTCTAGGCTGACGTTCTGGAGCAGGCTTGAAGGCAAGAGCCTAGTGTGCCTGTTCTGCGTGAAACGAAAAATCTACTGCCAGAACCAACAACTTAGTTAGCAGTTTAAGGACAAATTCAGAGGTTTTACCTTTCTCTGTTCCCTCAGGGACACCCACAATCTTGCTGTTACGTCGTTTGAGTGGCTTTCTGGATCCACTAGCTTGGTCTTAATAGTCTTGATATCATTAAAATTCTTCAAAACCTGTAACTTGTTCTCCTTGAAATCATCTTCCACTTCAGAAATTCTGTGTTGTCCATCAGCCCTTCATCTGGAAAGAGCTCGGAGTGCTCTCTGAATCTGCCTTGCTGGTGGCAGGGTGGAAGCTATAGAGTTAATTTCAATGGTGTCTGCGGCCACCTGCTGGAGTACAGCCATCAGCCGCATTCCATCAGGCTCAGGCGCCATTTTGTTTCAAGAAGCTGATCCCGTGGGGTTGTTGTTTTTTGTCCTTTCAGATTCGGAGAGGAAAATGCAGAGCTAGAGGGGCTCTTGGGGGTTTCAGTGGTCAAGCACAGTATTTCGGGGGGTTGGATGATTGGTTTTAGGGGACAGTGTTTAGGGATTCCCCATTGGCTGCTTCAGAGCCCAAGCAACCTGCATCTGCCAAGGTTACATCTCCCTCTGGTGTCCAGTGAGAACCATCTTTGATCCATGTCTAAATGAATGGACCATTTCTTGGCAGTTGCTTTTCTGATCTCTGACAATGCTTTTGATCTGGCCCTTCTGTGAGAAAGTGTGTTCAGAGCACTGTCCAGTCCCACCGATCCCCAAGCACTGTCCAGTCCCACCAATTACCCAACTACTGGGAATGTAGTTCATACCCAGTTCTCCCCCATACCAATGAGTGCATCCAGAATCAGATGAACAGAATGCCTGGTCGAAAAGAGAGCCTGGCGGCTCCGGTCAGCACCGCTGACTGGGCAGCTAAAAGTCCAGTCGATGGTGCAGCAGGGCTAAGGCAGGCTCCCTGCCTGCCCTGGCTCCATGTGGCTCCTGCAAGCAGCCGGCATGTCCAGCTCCTAGGCGCAGGGGCGGCCATGGGGGGCTCCACACGCTGCTCGTGCCCTGAGTGCCAGCTCCACAACTCCCATTGGCCAGGAAGTACAGCCAGTCAGAGCTGGGGGGTGGGGTCTATAGGTGTGGGCAGCACATGGAGCCCCTGTACCACTTGACCTAGGAACTGGATGTGCCAGTTTCTTCTGGGAGCTGCCTGAGGTAACCGCTGCCCAGCCAGAGTACGCACCTCAACTCCCTGCCCCAGGTTGGAACATCCTCCCACACCCTAACTCCCTCCCAGAGCCTGTACTACTACTGTACTACTGAATATTTGTATTAATGACTTGGATAATGGAGTGGAGAATATGCTTATAAAATGTGTGGGTGACACCAAGCTAGGGGGTTGCTAGCAGTTTGGAGTCAGAATTCAAATGACCTTGACAAATTGGAGAATTCAGCTGAAATCAACAAAAAGAAATTCAGTAAAGACAAGTGCAAAGTACTTCACTTAGGAGGGAAAAAAATCAAATGCCCAGCTACACACTGGGGAGTAACTGGCTAGATGGTCATAATGCTGAAAAGGAGCTAGGGGTTACAGTGGATCAATATGTAATGCAGTTGCAAAAAAAGACTGAGTGATTGCACATGTACATCGCTGCACACAGTCACTGGAAATTTCCCCTTCAATGGTACCCATCAGAGTGGCGTGAGCAGCCCCTGCCTTCACACGCCACTGTGGCCTGGACCAGATGTGGTGGACTTGGCTGCCACGACTATGGCTTCTGTGACTTCTAGGTACAGGAGGTCTTGGCTGCCATCCTCAGGGCTTCCACACATGGTCCAACAAACATTCAAGTCTTGCACCCCCCTCCCCCCGAAGGGTCCTTGTTTTTTTGGGAAGCAAATAGACTCTAAACTCCAGGGGTTGAAGGATTCTAGGGTGATTTTATAGTCTTTGGGGTTGTATACTCCTGCCCTGCCCACAGCAGACTCACCATTACTCTGCTCCTGCTCCTTGTCAGATAGGGGCTATAAACGCAAACCACCATCTCTTCCTGCTTCTTCATCAATGCCTGCCCAGGGACCACTCCAAGGGGTTCATTCTCTCCGTTAGGTAGGAGCCATAGAGGAGGTAATGCTGTGTCTCAGAGGGAAGGGGCTCTATTCCCCTTGTATCCTAACCACAAAAGCAAAGGGAGGTCTCAGACCAATTTTAGATCTGCACCAGGTCAACAGTTATCTCCAAAAGATAAAGTTCTACATGACCACCCTGGCTTCCATTATCCCTCCCTGGATCCTGGTAGGCTGCCCTCAACTCAAGCCACCTACTGTCATGTGGTGATTTATCAAGGTCACAGTAAGTATCTCAGATTTGTAGAGAAGCACTCTTGTTACCTGTTCACTGCACTGCCTTTTGGCCTCGCAGCAGCTTATTGGGCTTTCACAAAAGGTATGACAGTGGTAGCTGCTTTCCTGCGCAGACTCTGAGTACAAGTCTACCCTTACCTGGATGACTGGCTAGTCAAAGACTGATCCAGGTCTCAGGTACTGTCCAATCTTTCTCTCACTCAGTCAACTTTTAAAACCCTGGGTCTGCTGATCAACTTAGAAAAATCTCCGGTCCCCCATCCCCTCCCTGCATTTCTGTCATGGAGCTGGATGTCTGGGCTTGATCTGGGTCTGTCTTCTCTGTGGCATGCTGTCACAGAGTCCCCGGGCGATGCGCTGGAACTGCTCCACACAAAGCCAGACAGGACTTTGGGGAGCCTCCTCTCCCTCGGAGCAGACTGTCTTCAGGGAAAGAAGCTCACACGGCTTCACCTCCTAGGTCTCTCCTTGGAGCATTCAGCATCCTCTGGCTCTTCATGTGCTGCCCCCAGCGAGCCCGCCCCGGCAGGGTCCTGGGGAAACCAGAGGGTCCTGCACCCCCACTTTGCAGTCAGACGTGACTCTTAGCCAGCCAGTAAAACAGAGGTTTATTCGATGACAGGAACACGGTCTAAAACAGAGCTTGTAGGTACAGAGAATGGGACACCGCAGCCGGGTCCATTCTGGGGCCCAGTGAGTCAGACCACCCCATCTGCCCTTACTCCTTGTCCCCAGCCAGCCCCAAACTGAAACCCCCTCCAGCCCCTCCTCTCTGGGCTTTGTCTCTTTCCCGGGCCAGAAGGTCACCTGACCTCTTTGTTCACCTTTAGCTGTTTCCTTGCAGGGGGGGAAGGGCCCTGGCCATTTGTTGCCAGGGAGACAGAGTGTCAGTGATTTATGCTCACTGGCCTTTATCCCACCACCTAGAGACTTAAGAACTGCACAGGGGAAACTGAGGCACCCACACAGTATTCAGAGGAACCATTAAGAACAGTCCCACTTTGTCACACATGCTGCTTTGGGAAGACTGGTTGCTCTAGGGTTTTGGTGCCAGACCTCAACCTCATGCACAGGGCTGCCTTACTCTAGCCCAGCTATTTTGTTGCCATAAAGCTAGAAAAAAAATTAACTGCTTGTTGGACTCCCTTGCTTTGCAGGCTGAACCCTTTGCATACCTGGTCCCCCTCTTCCAGCAAAGGAAAGAAGAAGAAAAACCTCTCTGGCTTTGCCAGCTGCCAAAAGAAAAATGTGTCCTTTTAAAATCCTGATGTCTGTGCTTCTGGTTCAAAATGATCTCATCACTGCCACCATGTCAAGGCTGATTCCCTACTCTGGCACTTTGAGTGCAGAAGGTGGGGCCTGCAAGGGCTCTAAAAATAAATACTGGCCACTCCAGGCTTGTATTAAACTCCCAAGGTTACAACTTCTCCCTGACCTTGGATTGGTAGATGCTGCCACCACCTAAGTGCAGAACCCCTTTGAGAACCCAGGAAGGCACACTTGGGAATTCCTTCCTGTGGGGTACCCTCAAGTCCTTTCACCCTCACCCCCTGGGAAGAGCTGAGAAAGGGAGTGGGGGCGGAAAGGGAAATCAGAATTAAGCATCAAAAATAGATTTCTTGAGGTCCAGCTGAAAGGTTACAAGCAGAACAAAAGCACCTGGGGTTAGCACAGAGGAATCCACAAGCCATAAAGAAATAAAAGGGACAAATCTAATTGCGTTTTCCTAGACATTTCCTGGTCTACTTACATAGCTGGGTAGTTGCATACTTACATAGATGAGTAGTTTCTAAGTATGATACTGATGATTTTTTCATACCTGGTCCAAACTTCTTACAGCATAGCTCTGTCTTGTCCACCTCTCCCTGCGAGAACAGCCACAGACAGACAAAAGGGGAGTCTTTTCTCCATTTTAAAAAGTTCTAGCCTTCTCATTGGCTCTTTTGGCCAGGTGTCCACTCACTTCCTTTTACCTGTGCATAGCAGTGAAACTTTTTAACCCTTTACAGGTAGATCAATTAGAGAACAGCTACTAAGAGGAATTTTATAGCTGCTGGATGTCCAAAAAAGGGAGCTTTACCTCCCACCCCAATTTATCACAAAGGCCTGGAAAGGTACCTGCAAACATGAGAACCTGTTCCTCCCTGGGACTTGAACTTAGATTTTTCAAGGCTTATGAGGTTGCTGTTTGAGCCTTTAGGCAATGTGCTCCTTACTACACCTGTCACTGAAGGTGGCATTTTAGTAGCCCTCGCTTTGGCCAGAAGGATGGCTGTGCTGCCTGCTCTGAGGTCTGAACCTCCTTATACGTCGTCCTTAAAGAAACTGTGTATCTGTGCCCCATGTCCAAGATTTTGCTGTAAAGTGGTTATCTACCTTTCATATTAACCAGTCGATTTACTTAGGTACATTTTGCCCCAAACCACACACCAATAGAGAGGAGCAATACCTGCCCAGCCTAGATGTTAGAAGGGCTTCGGTGTTCTGTGAATGTAGATAGGACTAAATAGTTCCGTTTGTGAGCCCAACTACTTGTGGCCGTCCCTGGCAGGATGCAGGGTCTCCTAGTATCTTCGCAGATAATTTCATAGTGGATAATCTCCTTTAGTTATATATGTTATGATCTGGGTGCCATTTCCCTGCTGAGCAAAGAAACTGCACATTCGATGAGATCACAAGCGGCCTCAGCAGCATTTCTTGTGCAAATCCCTAACCAGGATATTTGTAGAGCACCAACCTGGTCTTCAATCCACACTTTCATGTCCCATTATGCCATCACTCCGCACTGTATAAACAATGGTAAATTTGGGCAAGTTATACTCCAGTCTGTGTGTACATAAACTCCATCCCTCTTCCTACCGCACACTTGTGAGTCACGGAAAGTGTAATGCACATGTGTAATCACTGAAAAAAACCCAGCGTGATTACTAACCTTCCATATCTGTTCTTTGAGATGTGCTGTTGTCACGGACTCACAGGTCGCACCCACTCTCAGCCCTGTGTGGTCCCTGGGCGAACCCCCTTCAGTGTGACAGCCCTTCTCGGGGGTCCACTCTCTCTCATGGGTTAAGCCCCTCTGCTTCCTGGAACCACACTCTCTGAGCCTTAGCACACCTGTCTCTTGCCATGGGCCGCTCAGGGATTCCACTTGCTCTGGACCCCCAAGGCCTCTACTCCCAGAGGGAATAATGCAACCCTGATCTCTAGACCAGAGCGACTCTCAGCCAGCATAAAACAGGAGGGTTTAGTGAGCATCTGAACCCAGCCCAGGAAGCTCTCAGGGCCCTCAGGCCTGGCCTCCCTCAGCCCAGCACATCCAAGTCTCCCCTGCATCCAGTGGGCGCTGCCTCCTCCCCCTCTCCAGTCCCGAGACCCTGTGCTTCCCAGCTGGGCATCCAATCTCACCACCCCCCAACAGCTCCTCCCCCATCCTTTGTCTTCTGTCCCAGGTAAAACGGTCGTTGGGGCCCTCTGTCCTCCGTCCTCTGTCCCCCCTGGCTGGACCTGGCTGGTCAGGTCACTGGGGTCCTCTCTCCTCAGACCTGTGTCCTCTCACTCATAGGCGCCGACTTCAGCTCCCGCCGGTGGGTGCTCGACCCCCCTGCCCTGCCTCCTCCCACCCTTACCCTGCTGCTATTCCGACTCCTTCCCCAAATCCCTGCCCTGGCCCCACCTCTTCCCTGCCTCCTCCCCTGAGCACGCCATGTTCCCACTCCTTCCTACCCCTCCCAGCACACCACCAAACAGCTGTTTGGCAGCAGCAAGGTGGAAGCGCTGGGAGGTCAGCGGAGGAGCAGGGACGCGTGTGCGCTCAGGGGAGGAGGTGGGAGCTGAGCGGGGCTCTGGGTCGCCTGGGCCCTTTATACTGGTGCACTGTGACATGGGATGGCAGAAGGTGCCTGATAGGTTGTGGAGGAGGGCTAGCTCAGTGGTTTGAGCATTAGCCTGCTAAACCTAGGGGTGTGAGTTCAATCCTTGAGGGGGCCATTTAGGGAACTGGGGTGAAAATCTGTCTGGGGATTAGCCCTGCTTTGAGCAGGGGTTGGACTAGATACCTCCTAAGGTCCCTTCCAGCCCTAATATTCTATGATTGAGCCACCCTGGCAGGTACCACTGAGGGGAAAATTTCCAATCACTGTGCATGGGATTGTGCACACACTCAGGAGTGGAACAGACATGTGCAAAACACATCTGTGGGAATGTTCTTAATGTGTTAAGTAAATGCTGAGTGGGGAGTAATTAACCTGGAAAGGCTGCAGAGGAGTTTTGCTGGGATTGTTTGCCTGCATTGGGGAAGGGAGGATACCTGAGCATGTAACCTGAGAACCCAGGAGGGGGGTTGGAGTCCAGGTGACACCTCTGCCCCGGAAACTAAACAAAGGACACAAAGGCTGGGGGGGGGGAGGTTGAGTGAGAGGCTGGAGGGAGTTTCAGTTTGGAGCTGGCTGGGAAATGGAGAGGGGCACCCCAACAGGGCTGTGACCTCCCTGGGGGCCCCAGATGGTCCTAACTAAAGGGGGTCCTGTTGTCTGTATCGGCAAGATCTGTTTTGGACTGTGTTCCTATTGTCTAAATAAACCTTCTGTTTTACTGGCTGGCTGAGAGTCATAGTGAATGGCAGGAATCCGGGGGTGCCAGGCCTAGTCTCCCCCCACACTTCAAAGAGCAAAGTTACAGAAGGGTTAATAACAGTTTTTATATCATTTTGGGTGTATTAACAGGAATGTCATAGGTAAGACATGAGAAGTAACTGTCTCGCTCTACTTGGCACTGGTGAGGCCTCAGCTGGAGTATTGTGTCCTGTTCTGGGCACCTCATGTTAGGAAAGATGTGGACAAATTGGGGAGAGTCTAGAGAAGAGCAACCAAAAAGGATAAAAGGTTTAGAAAACCTGAGCTCTGAGGAAAAATTAAAAAACTGGAGATGTTTAGTCTTGAGTAAAGAAGATTGAGGAGGGGAACCTGATAAGTCTTCAGATATGTTAAGGGCTGTTAGAAAGAGGACAGTGATCAATTGTTCTCCATGTCCACTGAAGGTAGGACAAGAAGTATTGGGCCTAATCTGCAGCAATGGAGATCTAGGTTGGATATTAGGAAATAACTATCCTTAGAATTAGAAAGTTAAGTACTGAAACAGACGTCCAAGGGAGATTGTGGAATCCCCATGACAGGTGGCTTTTAAGAAAAGGTTGAACAAACACCTGTCATGGGTGGTCTAGGTTTACTTGGTCTTGCCTTGGTGCAGGGGACTGGACTTGATGGCTTCTTGAGGTCCCTTGTAGTCCTACATTTCTATGATTCTGTGTAACGCAGGGCAAGCCTGTCATATTGCACACCAACACTGGCCATAATTTTAAGGTTGAATGGGTAACCCTGGCACTGGCACTTCTGAATTCTTGTGTGCTTGGCTTTGCAACTTTAATGTTCTCTTACCATAGATGTTTGGGTGTAATACACCATACTACTTCGCTCCCTGTTTTGTAATATTCTTTTGTGATGTAAAACAGCTGCCATGTTCCACCCAGGAGCTGGCTGCATTTTAGTAATTCCAGCAGTGCTTATCATGTTGGTATCTAAGGTAATTAGGGGGCGTGTGTGTGTGTGTGTCTGTGTGTGAGAAATTATGTAAATGTCAAGTGTTGTTACCATATAGCAATAAAAGCAGTATCAATCTTTTAACTGCCAACCTGCTAGCTGTCACGGAAAGCCTGCAAATGGTTGCATTTGTGGATCCAGCAGGGGGGAAATCTTCCCATATGTTTCCCCAGGCTCCTTAAATGTGGTTATCCCTTTCTGACTCGAGTGACTAGACAAAATATGGGGCCCGTGGGATGTTCCAGCTGGGACCAGACATTTAACAGTGAGGATAATTAGCCATTGGAAGAATGTACCAAGGGTCGTGGTGGAGTCGTCATCACTGATTATTTTTAAATCAAGTTTAGATGTTGGTCTAAACTACCTGCTCTGGGAATTATTTTGGGGCAGTTCTCTGGCCTGTGTTCTGCAGGAGGTCAGCCGACATGATCACAGTGGTCCCTTGGGGCCTTAAAATCTATGACATTGATGATTGCCTGGTACCTTGTTTATTTACAAGGAATGTACAAAGTCCTGCTTCTCCGACTGCAGGAGGAAGCAAAGGCACAAAGGAGCAGTTTCTTAGCTTACTGCCCCAGGCCTCTTTAGCTGACATCAGCGGCCAAAGCTGTCTCAAAACTTCTCCCAGGGTCACATTGTGCTTACAGGATCCTGCTTGACTTCCTTCGGGCATGTTTTTGTGTGTGTGCTCTGCCTTCCTCTCATACACACCCAAACCAGTACTTGGAAAACCCCCTCCTCCCAGTCCTGGGGGACTCCTTACCACAATCCTAGGCCAAGAGCTTAGCAAGATTCAAAGAGAGGCTCAGACATTTTCAACTAGATAATAAGAACACTCATAGTTAAGATAAAAATGTGTAAGGGATGTAAACCTCAAGCTTCAGGGTGTGAACCAGCCTCTAACTGATAGCGGTGCAATAACCCAGGCATGGTGGCCAGGCCTACTGGTCAAGAGTCAGGCTTAGTGCTCAGAGCCAAGGGTCACAACAAAGGACAGTGTCAGGTGTAGGAGCAGGGGCTGGAAGCAGATGGAAGGCAGGAACCCAGAGCAGGCAGGAATGGAGGGTTCAGGAGCAGGAGGGGGTCATAGTAGCAGCCAGCCAAGGATTCCTCTAGTTCAGTGGTTCCCAAACTGGGGTTTGAGAACTGTTGGGGGTTCACGAAATGTTACAGGGGATTCTTGGAAAAAAATTCCCTAATGGCGGACAGAGCTGTCCCTAGGAACCCCAGGCAGCATGGACTTCCAAGAGCTAAGCAGATCAAAGCAAGCATATCTATCACACTGAGGAGATTTAAACTTCAAGACTCCTTAAAAGAAATTGAAAGGGAGGTGGATATTTTTTGCTGTTTTTAAAATTAAATAGGCAGCTAGTATTGTTTTTAAAATTATTATGATGAACAAGTTTAAGCTTTGTTGTAACGTGCATTGTTTGTCTGGACCGCTCAAGACCTGAATGCTTGTGTAGGAGGAACTCTTTGAGTTGGCTTCTAAAATACCTTCCTGCTGTTTCACATCTGATAGTCTTTGATGAAACATAGGAGCCTTGTCTTATAACAGGCTTATTCAAAGTGATAAGCTACAAAAGTGAGATCTTGGAAGACTGTTGCCATTTTCATAATGTAATAAAAATACTGTAATGATAAATAAGAACATAAGAATGGCCCTACTGGGTCAGACCAAAGGTCCATCTAGCCCAGTATCCTGTCTACCGACAGTGCCCAGTGCCAGGTGCCCCAGAGGGAATGAACAGAGCAGGGAATCATCAAGTGATCCATCCCCTATCGCTCATTCCCAGCTTCTGGCAACCAGAGGCCAGGGACACTTACTAATAATTAGTATGTAATACGCATGTCATAAAACAAATTTTATATTTCCAAGATCACTGCTTTTATAATTTATACTCAGGGACCCTGAACGAGAAAATCCCTGGAAATATTCATTTTTAGGAGGGGGTTTGCGAGACTTGACATTTTAGTGAAAGGGGTTCACAGGCTGTCAAAGTTTGGGGACCACTGCTCTAGTTGTTCAGTCTCTGTCATTTCCTGGTTTATATAGAGCTCCTCAGCCAATCGGGGCACTGGATGTTCCCCCAATCGGGAGCTTTGGGGGCGGGACCCTCTGCTAGCTAGCACCTTGCTGGTTCCCTTTTCTGGTTACTCCGGTGAGCTGTCGGGTGGTGGTCATGGCCCGAGTATCCGTGGGCAGGGATGCAAGATCAGTGATCCCTCACAGGGTGTTAGGGATGAACTTCCCCTCGGGGCAGGGGTTTCTTGCACCTTCCTCTGAAGCATCCGGTTCTGACCGCTTTCAGAGACAAGCAGAGGAATTGGCCATGTCTAAGAGATGGAGCTTAGGGTAATTGTACACAGCAGTGTGAGCTCGGGCTCAAGCCAAACCCACCTTGAGTCCACACTGCAAATGCCGTAACCTAGGGCTCAGAGCCAGGGTCCCAGGAACCTGCAGGGCTGGAGGGCCCATGCCTGTGTTAAGCTGGGTCTTAGGGTCTGAGTCCTATTGCTTTCCTGTGTGCACGCAGCCTCACCTAGACTCAGGTCCCAGAGAAGCAGCGCTGCAGGCAGCCAGTGCAGCGGCCACAAGTGCCATTACTGCCTGGCCGAGCACGCAGCGGAGGCAGCAGCTGCTGCTCTGGCTCCTCCTCGCTGCTGCACAGAGCTTGCCAGGGCAGGGAGCAAAGCTGACAAGTGGAAGGTGGCTCCCAGATGTTGGGGGTCATCCCTCCTCTGGCCATGCTGCTCCCCCACCCTGCAGGGCAGCGCTTGGTCTCTGCTCCATTCTGACCCTTATCCCCAGCCCCAGGCCGCTCTCCCAGTGGCTGCGTGTGCAGAGGCACCCAGGCAGCGTGTACTGTCAGGGCGGCGAGTGGGAGCCAGCCCCAAAACTTCTGTACAGCCTCCCAGCACTCCCTTATCTCTGCCTCCTGGAGTGCGGTGGGAGCACGGATAAGGAGGGGTTGCTAGAGCACAGTGCACACCACACACCAAGCCCTGGAATGGGGTGTGTGTGTGTGTGTTTCCTCTGAAAACTACATTTTATGTCAAACTTCAGACAGACAAAAATAAATTAAAAAACCAACCAAACCCCTTCACTGAACAGCCCAGGTTACAAGTGAAGAATTGCAGAGTTTCACTGTAATAGTTTGATGGCCCTGGAGCCTGATGTCCTAATTCTTCTCAGACCAGGCGCACACGGGCATTTCCCTGCCTCGAGCTGGAGAGCCCTGTTCTCCGATTAGATGACAGTATTAGTCTTCTCAAGCTGCAGTCGTTCTACAGAGACAGCCACCAGTCATTGTGTGGTTTGGGTACTAACGCATCTCATGGGAGCCTGAGTTCCATCCATGCATCGGCACAGTTAGGAAACCGGGGGGCAGTAGCGTTTCCCCCAGTGCACCGTGTCCTAAGGCTAGAGCAGGGGTGGGCAAACCTTTTGGCCTGAGGGCCACATCTGGGAATGGAAATTGTATGGTGGGCCATGAATGCTCACAAAATTGGCGTTGGCATGTGGGAGTGGGTGAGGCTCCAGGGTGGGACCAGAAATGAAGAATTCAGGGTGTGGGAGAGAGCTCTGGCCAGGGGAGTGGGGCACGGCGGGGAGGGGGTTTGAGGGATCAGGCTGGGGATGCAGGCTCTGGGGTGGGGTTGGGGATGAGGGGTTTGGTGCGCAGGAGAGGGCTCTGGGCTGGGATCGAGAGGTTCAGAGGGCAGGAGTGGGGCGCAGGAGGAGGCTCAGGATTGCAGGCTCTTGGCAGTGCTTACCTCAAGTGGTTCTCGGAAGCAGCATCATGTCCTTGCTCCGGCTCCTACGCGGAGGCGCATCCAGGCAGCTCTGCATGTTGCCCTGTCTGCAGTTCCTGGCCAATGGGAGCCACGGGGGCAGTGCTTGGGGCAGGGGCAGCATGCGGAGCAGAGTCCCCTGGCTGTCCCTACGTGTAGGAGCTGTGTGGAGCTCCCCCAACCCTGCTCCCCAGCTGGAGCGCTGGAGCAGGTCTGTGCCGCTACTTCCGGGAACTGTGTGGAGTGGCCTCTGACTCTGTGCCCCAGCTGGAGCATCAGAGCGGGGCAAGCCCTAGACTCCGCTCCCCAACGGGAGCTCGAGGGCCAGCTTAAAATAGCTGGTGGGCAGGATCCGGCCTGTAGTTTGCCCACCCTTGGGCTAGAGTGTCAACACTGGTAGGGGGTGGGGGCACTAGGCACATGTTTTCTTTGACTTGGGCCTGTGCACCGCAATGTGGATGCCAGAGCACTTGGTCTGACCACAGATTAGACAACCCTTAGCCTAGGATTAAAATGCAGTGTGGACACTCAAGCCCAGGGTTCCCTGACACAGGCGAGCTGACTCGAGTCCCACTCCCCCTGGGCTTACGGAGCTAATGACCATCACAAATCTCCTCACCTTCTGCACCAAGAGCATGCGTGCGTGTGTGGAAATTACCCACAACAAAACACTCCACTGCACACCCTTCTGCCCCTGGGGAGAGGAGGAGAGAACAAACACATGACAGCTGTTAGTCACGTTGCTTAATGCATGACTTGAAGGTGCCCAGATCCTGTGGTGATGAGCCTGGTATAAGAACCTAAATAGAGGAGAACGTGTTAGGACGGTTCCCTTTAAACTCTGGGCTGGCCATGGGGCTGTTTGCCATCCTGTGCCCAGTGCCAGGATTCTCCTGTTGCCTTTTCCAAATGTAAATGTTTGTGGCAAGGTTTCAAAAAGATGCAAAGCAAAGAGCAGAGTTACTGCGAACGGAGGCAAAAGCCCAGATCCCTGTGCTGCCCTCTGCGTGCGGCAAACAAGGTGCTGAGTGTAGGATGTCAAATGAAGCTGCACAGGAGAGAGAGGAATCCTGCAGGTGTCCTGCAGCGCTCAGCCTGACACAGAAAATCACCACCAGCTCGGTTCCTTATGCACCTTGCCATTTTTTGGCCAGCTAAAGCCAGAGATAAAGGAACATCCTGGGAGGCTACAGGGGAGGTGAGCTAATCTAGCCGCTCCCAAACTGCAGTCTGTAGAGAGGTCCCATGGAACCAGCTTCTCCATGTTTCCAGTTGCTAAAATGCATCAACAAACCCTAAAATATCCGGGATACTTTCCAAATCGCTGTCATTTGCCACAGGGAAGTGAGGCCACATGCGCATGAATGGCAAGACAGATGGCTCGTGATCACGAATAGGAGGGGAGGTGTCCACCAGCCAAGGTGTGGTCCATGCTGCGAAACGTGTGAGGATGCAGCCTGGGTTGAGCCACCGGGCCCCCCTCGCCAGAAGGATACGGATGCTTGGTGCTTGGATAGCTCCCTTCTGCTGGGAGGGCACAGTAGCTTACTCCTGTTAATGAGCATTAATGTGATCCTGGCCATGCCTCTGGGGGATACTGCAGTACTGTGTATAGTGGGTGGGCTCACTGTGCAGCCCGTGGGGGGTGAGTAGGCAAGTGGCAGGTGAGGGAGGGGGGCTGAAGAGGCAGGTGGGCAGTGGTGGGGGGCTGAGGAAGCAAGCGGGGGAGTGGGGGCTGAGGAGGCGAGCCGGGAGGGGTGGGCAGTGGTGGGGGGTGGGGAGGCGAGCCGGTGGGAGTAGGGGGCTGAGGAGGCGGGTGGGTGGGCAGTGGCGGGGGGTGAGGAGGTGAGCCGGGAGGGTTGGGGGGCTGAGGAGGCGAGCCGGGGGGGTGGGCAGTGGCGGGGGCTGAGGAGGCGAGCCGGGGGGAGTAGGGGGCTGAGGAGGTGAGTGGGCGGGCAGTGGCGGGGGGGTGAGGAGGTGAGCCAGGGGGAGTAGGGGGCTGAGGAGGCAAGTGGGCGGGTGGGCAGTAGCAGGGGGTGAGGAGGCAAGTGGGTGGGTGGGCAATGGCAGGAGGTGAGGAGGCGAGCCGGGGGGGTGGGGGGCTGAGGAAGCGAGTGGGCGGGTTGGCAGTGGCGGGGGGTGAGGAGGTGAGCCGGGAGGGGTGGGGGGCTGAGGAGGCGAGCCGGGGGGGTGGGCAGTGGCGGGGGCTGAGGAGGCGAGCCGGGGGAGTAGGGGGCTGAGGAGGTGAGTGGGCGGGCAGTGGCGGGGGGGTAAGGAGGTGAGCCAGGGGGAGTAGGGGGCTGAGGAGGCAAGTGGGCGGGTGGGCAATGGTGGGAGGTGAGGAGGCGAGCCGGAGGGGTTGGGGGCTGAGGAAGCGAGTGGGCGGGTTGGCAGTGGCGGGGGGTGAGGAGGCGAGCTGGGGGAGGTGGGGGGCTGAGGAGGCGAGTGGGCGGGTGAGCAGTGGCGGGAGGTGAGGAGGCGAGCCGGGGGGGTGGGGGGCTGAGGAGGCGAGTGGGCAGTAGCAGGGGGTGAGGAGGCAAGCGGGCGGGTGGGCAGTGGCGGAGGCTGAGGAGGCGAGCGAGGGGTCAGTGGCTGACCTGTTGTACTGATCTGATCCGGCTCCCAGCCCCTCTCCAAGGGTTGCAGCTGTCTGGAGGTGCTGCCTTCCACGCCTTCCTCAGTCCCACCTCATTCATTTAACAGGGCAATTGATTACAAAGTCAGGGGAAGATCTTATTCTACTTCGAGCAAAAAGACATTTTTCTTACACCTTAATAATACTACCTCAGGGGCCCGCTATAAGATATTACCAAGGTTCAATACTTCTGTTTCGGTGAGATGGCGCTAGGGAAGGAGGGTTTGTTTCCACGGGGTGGGCGGTGCTGGGGGTGGTGGTGTTGTTTCGGGGGGGCTTGGCGGCACTCGGGGGGGGGGGTGTCGGCAGAGCCGGAGGGGTTCGGCCCTCAGCTGTTTTCTTTGGAGTAATATGGGCCTTGCCATCTTACGAGTTGTGCAGGCCTGACATAGCATGAGGATTAGGGGTCCCATTTTACAAATGGGGAAACTGAGATGACTTGCCCAAAGCATTGCAGAGTCAGTGTCTGGAGAAGGAACCCAGGAGTCCTGACTCTGGGTCTGCTTATGCAGTGAAAGCTGGGCACAGGCTCACCTACCTGAGCGAGCTCGAATTCAGCCAGCTCCAGTAACAAAGCAGGAAGGCTTCAGAGCGGGCTAGTGAGCCCAGTACGGAGCCAGAGCCTGTGCTGGGCTTGTACTGCCTGCTCTGGTGCCCAGGCTGTGCTGTCTTCACTGCTGCTCCTGGAGTTAGCTGGAGTCAAGCCAGCTGCAGCAGGTGAGCCCAGGCCTACATTTCACTGTGCAGACAGACCCCCTGCCCCCTGGCTTTACCAGGAGCTCCCATCACTCTCGGAACCCTGGAGTCCTGGTGCCATTAAATCTCATCTAGCACAAATCCATGTGATAGTGACGGGGAATCATTCTCTTGTGGATATCTCCAATCTGTGTGTTCCATTCTATGCATCTGATGAAGTGGGCTGTAGCCCACAAAAGCTTATGCTGAAATAAATTTGTTAGTCTCTAAGGTGCCACAAGTACTCCTGTTCTTTTATCATTAATGTGATGGTGGGGCGGCAGAACCACTCTGCTCGGCATTCCCCTTCCTCCCAAGAGCGCAGAGAGGCTCCCTGGGCAGGGCAGCTGGAATCTGTGTCATGCCTCTTACCTGTGTCATGCCTGCACCTAATCTCCTGCAGCTCTGTTCCCCTGGGCCAGCTGCCAGGAAATCCTGGCCTGGAGTCTTGTGCCAGATGAGATCGAAGTGCAGGCAGGAGACTGGCTGCGACACAGGGCAGCTGGCTACCTGCAGAGCACCTGAGCGCATGTCAGCCTGGTCTCTTGGCATAGGTGTGTCCCACACCTGGCTGTGTCAACAGGAGGCGGGCCGAGGAACAGGGAAGGAGGCGGAGCAGCAGGCGTAAGCCCCCATCTCCTTGGGAGAAGGAAGAGCAGATTGTAAAGTGCCTGAACCTTGCAGCTGACCAAAGAATCTCTCGGCCTTTGCACACCTGCACCGCATAGATCGTCTCCCTTGCTACTGGCAGCTCCTGCACCCTTTCATCCCCAGGGCCAGCCCTGCCCATGGGAGCAGCCAGCAGCCTGGGGCTCTGTGGAATATGGCTGTAAGATTTCAGGCAAGTCTCTTTCCCCAGCAGCTGTGCACGTTCGGTGAAGGAGCTCCTGGGGCAGTAGCTTTGCGAGGGCGCGGTAACAGCTGTCGTGGGACAGGGGAACAATGTGAAGGGAGAAATGGGGTTTACCTTGCTCCAGTTCCACAGCAGCCTGTTCAAAGGACAGCAATTCTTGGCTAAGAAAGCAATCTTCTCCCAGCCAATGGCAGCAGCTTTTGCTCACTCCCAGCCTGGCTGAGATCTGAACCAGCACCATAGTTCAAGAGGGAGGGAGATGCAAACATCAGGATGTTTGTGAGGAGAGTCTGCACACAGCCTATCCTGCTCCTGTTAAAGTCAATGGCAAAACCCCCGTTGACCTCACGGGACCCGGACTGGCATTGTGAATGGTTCAGATATGCTCTGCATGGAGCTGCACCATCCTATCCCTTCTCCTGCTGTAACCTGCAAACATTGATATTTCAGGCATAACCAGACTTGGGTGGTAATGTATTTTGCTTTCTTGTCACATTGTGTTTACTACTTTGATACACCAGCTGTTCTGAGAAATCCTGTGCTGGGGGGAATGCTCTGTCTGCTGAACCTAGGGATTCCACCTGATGCATAATAAGTTCAGAGCTCCTTCAAACTTTTGGGGTATTTTTAAATATGGCTTGTTCCCTTCAGTGCAGCAACTGCAGGGCCTGGTCTGTTCACTATTGAAGATCCTAGCTCTGCAGAAGGAAGCAAGATGATCCAGGCCTGGGAATCACTGGCTTGATCAGTCTCTGCAGCTTGTGGATTTCAAACCCTCTCTCCAGTTCCTGGAGACTTTTTTGTCCACCTGTCCTTTTGGTTTACACCATGGTTTGGCTGTTCCCTTCTTTAGGCATCTGGATGTCTTTCCTGCTCAGGATTTCTCCTCTTGGGTTGTGGCATGCCTCTTGTCCTGCCAACAGATAGGTTTTCAGCTGAGAGATGGTTCAGCCCAGCTGATCTGCTTGGGTTGGGGAGTTGTTTGTGAATGGTTTTCTCGACACTGATAAGGGCTTTCAGGCCTGAGCCTCCACTCTTACTCTGGTTTGGTGTTGGTGTAATTCCACTGACGCAGTCCTGGGGCTGGGGTTGCCAATTTTGGTTGGATGTATTCCTGGAGATTTCATCACATGACATAATCTTTAATTCCTGGAAACTCCATGCCAGTCCTGGAGGGTTGGCAACCCAACCTGGGGCAGAGTCAGGGCCTTGGTAGTCACTGAAATGTGACCAGTCCCAGGTGATTATGCTGGTGTTTTTTTCACTGAGGGGACAAAGGTGCTGGGAGGGTGGTGCCTCCTGTTCAAAAAACTGCTGCTGAGGGGAGCAGGGACTGGGAGGTCTCTAGACTTCACCCCTTTGGATTGGTGGGGTGGGGGCTGGTGGGGTTGGTGGCGGCTGGAGCTGGCACAATGAGAGAGCATTTTCCACACAGCTCTGCCAATATACCCCAGCTCTGTCCTGACCTGCAGCGCCCCCTGCTTATCTGGTCTCCGGCCTCCTGACAGACGGTCCTACCCTCGGAGGAGGTATGGTCTGGGTTACTTGATTGATTGCTGATCCTTTCCTACCTCTCAGACACCAGGCTGTCCATCAAGGTCTGACCTGCATGGTTTTGAGACTGCAGGTGCCTAATGACCTTGGCACATAGCCTGCTCACTCAGAATCTACTGTCTGCTCAGTACTTGAAACCAGGCTGAGAACATGCAGGCTTCTGCTTTTCCCTTTCTTGGACCACAGACCTCACCCTGCTTAATTGTGCATCAGTGCGCTGGGGAGCAGGGGCTAGCGTATGGGACCTGAGTTCTGTTCCTGGCTCTGTCACTCCATGTGCTTTGGGATCAGTCGCTTCAGTGCTCTGTGCCTCAGTTTCCCCATCTGTAAACGGGTGATATTATTATTATTTATTATTATTAAAGTCTCTGATTGGAAATTGCTGTATAAGCACTTACTATATATTGTGAAATGGTAAATTATAGGTTATTAAATGTTGTACCAGTGCTCATCATATGTTGTTCTTTGGTAGACCGACATGTAGTAGGAACTGTCGTCTGTCCTTGCAGATTGGCTGACCTGTAGATAAACTAGATTCCCTTCCCTAATTTGAATAGATACTTTAAAGTCATGGACACGTGTGTAAGCTGGTGGACTGTCTCTGGGGCGGTCTGACCCCTGGGCAGGCCAAAGAGGAGGTCTGCAGTAACCCGATTGGTGAGGCTCATAACATAGAGTGTTTCTAAACTCCATGGGTTACCATAACTGCAAGCACAGCATTTGTGGGTCTTTGACTCCTAGTCGCTCTGTCCCTGGAAGGCAGGTGTTTAATTTTGGCTAGAAGCCCCTCTGCTTCCACGTGGACGTGTATTGCAGACGATTGCACTTGAATCCCCAGAGAGGAAAGGCTGGTGAGGTGACTCACGTGTCACCTGCCTTGGGCTCTGATGCTGCTTCATCCCCCTGAGCTGGGTTCCTAACTGGGACAGTTGCGGGGTATACTGCGTCTTCTCCAGCATTTGGCAGCCGACTGACTCAGAACAAGCCCCTGTCTGGTTCTCCAGCTCCCCAGAGGGCAGGCCGTGGAGGTGGTCAGGGTGTGCCGTGCTCTTCGCGCCGTGCCAGCCTCACTTGCCTCCTCCAGGGACTCAGCTTGCTGGGCTGGAGTGTTTAAGACCCTCTGTAGGAACGAAGGGGAGGCATGAGCAGGGATAGCAAGGAGTGGCACCCACCGTGTGCTCTGCTAGCTAGTCGCTCGCATTGCCTCCTCGGAGTGGCACAGCTTCATTCTCAAGTGCCCGCATGAATTGTTTAGCAATAAGTAATCATGCAGCTTCTGCTCTTACCGGTTCTTGGATCACTGGCCTCCTCCCGCTGCTTAATACCATGCTGGAGCACTGTTCCATGGGGCCAGGGTATGGGGCTAGGTTCTGTGCCGGGCTCCATCACTCCATGTGCTCTGGCGTTAGTCACATCTCTGCCCTGCACTTCAGCTTCCCCAGCTGTGACTGGTGATATCACTAGTAGTAGTGAGCTCTGTGAATGGAAAAGGTGGTATTAGCACTTATTGTTGTCTTTTGATAGGCAACCATCCAGTGGGAACAGCCAGAGGGCCAGGCATGTTGGCTGACTTGCAGAAACTGGATTCTTCTTCCTAATTTGAATTGACATGTTCAAATCATGGACCTGCGTGTAAAATAACTGAGTATCTTGTGCAGCTGCTGGCTCAGGGGAGGCAAGGCTGATTTTCACAATAAGTAGACACAGTCCTGGTGGAATTTGCTGGTCTCTTTCCTCCTTCAGTTTTCTTTCTCCGCTCCCACTGTTCCCTTCTGATGGAAAATCCAGATTTGCAGGACTCTAATCCTGAGTCTGTCTCAGCAGGTGTAATCCACAACACAGACTAAACTGGGCCCTTTTAAACAGAACCATTATGGGCATCAGGTTCCAGAAGTTAATGATGAAGCTTTCTCCCTAAAAGCTCGAAAAACATCAAGAAAGCTCCCTAATCCCCTGTTGATGTAGACTGTTATAATCCCTGTTCAGTTTGGGGAAACCGAGGCGCGGGTTAATGACGTGATTTACAGTATTTCAGTCTCTTGCTGTAACTATTACTCACACTGCCTCCCTGGCTTCATTCGATCTCATTGCATTCAGATGAGCCTGCTGGTGACCTCTCTGCTGAGAGCTGCTGTCTGTTTGCAGCGCATTTAGCCCCAGTGGCCTGGACACACCCTTAATGGGAGATGCTCTCTCTGCAGCTGCAGAGGCAAGTCTGTTATTTAAAGGGTGGGTTTAGGTGGGAGGAGGACATGTTACCTCGTTAGGAAAAAGGCAGCTTGTTTCTTTGCAGAGTGATTTGTAGTATGCCCGGATCTCTGGGGTCTAGAGAAGTGACAGGAGCAAATTGGCCACCCCTCCCCATTCTCTGGAGACTGGGGCAACAATCTGATTTTGTTAATTGACCATCCTTTCCCCCCGGGCTCCCAGGTTACAGCCATGGAGGAGATGGTCATCTGGGAGCAGCACACTGTGACGCTGAGCAAGGTGAGCTTGTGCACTGTGCAGTCTCCATCTGGCACGGTGGGTATTGGGCCTTTAATCGTGGGTGGCGACACTACGGTTCAGCCAAGCTTCCTGAATGGGGCCCTCTGCCTTCTGATGTGACTGGGCTCCTGGCAGCATGAGCTGTTCCCAGTGGGGTCCTGCTAACGCCAGCCGAGCCTGGCAGCGCAAACCAGCTGGGGTGACCCTAGAAGTCTCTGGCCAGGGCCAAGCAGCCCCCCTTGTGGTATTGTGCCAGCTGGATCCCGCCGTTCATGGCAGCGACGCGACTGGCCTGCCAGGCAAGCGACTTATAGCAGTGCCATTAGCGATGCTTAGCAGCCACTCAGAAATGCCTGCCTGCCTGCCCCCCGTACCCGCCCCTCTTCCATTTGCAGCCGGCATCCTCTGTGCAGAGCCTGACCTTGTATGTATCTGTCGCACTAGGACCCTCGAAGGGGCTTTGGCATCGCCATCTCAGGAGGCAGGGACCGTCCCAGCGGCTTGGCTGGGGACCCCTCTGTCGTTGTCTCAGATGTGGTACCCGGCGGACCAGCAGATGGCAGGCTCCAGTGAGTGGCAGACGGGGCCGGAAGGATTCACTGAGGAAAGAGTTGTGAGCAAAGAGAGGATCCAAACTTCCCCAAGTTTGGGGGTGTCTTGGATCCGGGCCCCCCTCTACCCAGGAGAGGAAGCAACACTTCAAACACTTGGGGAAACTGAGGCACAAAGAGGGGCATGATTGGCTGAAGGTTGGAGAGGGAGTCAGATAGAACCTGGGAGGTCCTGGCTCCAGTCATATGCTCAGAACATGCCTCGTGGGGGTTGGGAGGAGCGTCTGCTGGGGGGTCACTAGTGTGGAAGGAAGAGGAGAGTTAGCAGCTGCTCGGAAGGTCCCTGGTGCACTAGCGTCCTGAGGGGACCTGCCTTCCCAGCTGCTGGCTCCTGACCTAGTGTCAGGAGGCAGACTCGGGGGTGGAGTTGGGGAAGGAAGAGGCCAGTGGGGGGTGCAGACTGAAGCACATGGGGACTTTGAACCTGGGAGGGTGTCCTGCCGTTTCTGGGTGGGACCTGCAAATGAACATGCTCCCCGGGGGTGAAGCGTGGGTTAGGCTGTCATGGCAGAGGTGTTTGCCTAGGCTAAGAGGCTGCTCCTAGCCACTCGGGAGCCTTATCACACTCTCCTTTGTTCCCAGGCAAGGGATCTGCCTGACCTGAGTCTTTCCTTTCCAGGATGAGAGATCACATTGTGATGGTGAACGGCCTTTCCATGGAGAACGTGTCCTCCTCCTTTGCCATCCAGACGCTCAAAACCTGTGGCAAGTTAGCCAACATCGTAAGCGTCCTGCCCGGGAGGGGGTGACTTGGCTTGGGTGGGAGGAGAGGTAATGGGTCCAATGTAAAGCCTTGATGTGGGGCAAGTTTTCCTGTTCCACTTGTCTGTCCTTGGGTTAAACGCAGCCCTCATGGAGCTGGCTGCAACTCCCCAGCACAGTTAATTCCAGTGAGAACATTTGATGTGCCTGGGCTTGAGTCCCGTTCCCACACTCTGTTCTTAACTCGACTGTGATGATGCTACTAACTCCAGTTGTCTGGCCCATGACAGGGTATAAGCTAAAGCCTAAGTCAGTGCAGGCTAATGCTCGAGTTCATACAACTTGTCAGCTGCTAACACCACCGCTCTGCAGTGTAGACGCAGGCTTGCTCCACTCGAGACCTGCTGGTCCTCCAGTGCCGGCCCAAAGGCCCCCTATGTGCCCAGAGAAACAAACAAGTATCGGGGGAGGGATAGCTCAATGGTTTGAGCATTGGCCTGCTAAACCCAGGGTTGTGAGTTCAATCCTTGAGGAGGCCATTTAGGGAACTGGAGCAAAAATCTGTCTAGGGATTGGTCCTGCTTTGAGCAGGGGGTTGGACTAGATACCTCTTGAGGTCCCTTCCAACCCTGCCACTCTATGTCCTGTCCCCTCTGTGTTTAATCTGAAACAACACAGCTCCTCCTTTGCTCATCTCCTTTTTTCTGTGCCTGTTGAACCGTGGAACAGTCTGGATCCCATTAGTTGGCATAATGAGTCGCCTCCAACGCACACGCTTAGGACTTCGAGGAAGAGACTCGTGGGGCTGATCTTCCCTTCAGTTTTACCGGTAGAACTATTTTGGCTCGGGGTGTGATCACTGAAATAGTTACACCAGGCTAAGCCCCAGTGAGGCTGCAGCTCCATCAATATAAGAAGCGACAGAGAGCCCTGTGGCACCTTCTAGACTAACAGACGTATTGGAGCATGAGCTTTCAGGGGTGAATACCCACTTTGTCAGACGCGTGTAGTGGAAATTTAATATAACTTAATATAAAGGTGCCTTGTCCCGGTAGAGTTATTTCCCTTCGCTGCACTCGTACAAAGCACCTTTCTATCAGCATAACAGCGTCCTCGTGAGGGGCACTAACCCGGTGCCAGCCTAGTTAAAGGGCTACAGCTTTCTAGCATAGAAACCAGGGGGCTCTTCTGATTTGCTACGAGGCCTTGGGCAAATAACATCTTGTCTCTATGCCGTGGCTTTCCCCATCTGATAATGACACTCTTCTCCCTCTGTGAAGTGCTCTGAAGTCAGTGGTGGCTCTTTCGGGAGTGCTGTTTGTGTCTAGCAGAGTATGTGTCATTTGCCAACCAATTCTTCTTCCTTCTCTCCTGCAGACAGTGAAGAGACCAAAGAAAATTCAGCTTCCTGTAACCAAAACCAGCCAGCCACTATCCAGCGACTCCTTGCACTCTCCCAACACCGTCCGATACGATTCTGATGAGGAGTCCGGGGGCCAGGGAGAGGAGCCATCGCCGCGAAGCACCGGGAAAGGGTACCGGTACGACGGTTACAACAGGAGCCAGCCTCAGGATGACGTGGATTACAGTAGAGGCTACGACGGAGACTCCTCCAGTGAGAGGAGCTCCGGCCACTCTCGGGTGAAAAGTGACAATCGAAGGCAGGTGTCCGGAAGCAGAAGGCGGAGCCAGGACAGCGGCTCTGAAAGGCAGAGTTACCATAGACAACACTCCACCAATGGCTATGGCCACGAAGAGGATGCCAATGGGCTTGCGCTAGTGTCTGGATTCAAGAGACTGCCGCGCCAGGAGGTTCCAATGAAACCCATCCGCTCGGTTCTGGTGAAGCAGAAAGAAGGCGATGGTAAGAGGCAGCTTCCCCGTTCTCTCCCCACCAACACCCTCCAGCATGAATGAACCATCCTTCTTCACTGCACAGTCTGGTGGAGGCTGCCCGGCGTGCGGGAGGGACAGAACAGGATGACTTCGGGGGCTCAGAGATGAAGGGCCTTTACCACCAGCGAGCTGAGCAGTGGTGCATGCGTTTCACTGGCTGTTGTCTTCACTGCTTTGCCCCGGAGGGGATGCCTTGTGGGGTGGAACAGGAAGGTTCCACCCCACAAGGCATCCCCTCTGAGGCAAAGCAGTAGCTTCACTTCGACACACACTGGGTCTGTGGCCACATTGCACTGAGTTAACAAAATCAGTTTAGAAGCTGAACCAGTTAACTGGGTGCAGTTTGTGTATGCGCTCGAGGCCTGAGCGACTGGCGTTTATGACCTGGCTAACATGACAGCTGGAGCCGTAGGGGAGGGCAAGGGTTCCCACTGGGTACTATGGGCTCCTAGCGAGGACCTGTCTCCCTGATACCCCAGATCTGGTATTTCTCTAGTTCCATTCCCTGAAGCTGACTTGTCTCTCTCTCTCTCTCTCTCTCTCTCCCCTGTGGCGCAGAATACGGCTTGAAGCTGGGAAGCCAGATCTTTATCAAACACATAACGGAGACAGGCTTGGCTGCAAAGAACAGCTCGCTGCACGAGGGGGACCTCATTTTAAAGGTAGGCAGAGGTCTTTAAGGGTTGGTGCACTCATCAGTTTGTTCCTGATGCTGGGTTTCAGTGTAGGGTCTGATGCTGTCCCTGGGCCCTGTGGTCTTGAGATTCTCGGTAGCTCTCTGCACTAGGAAGATGAGGCTGTTTTAATAACAGATGTTAAACTACTTCTGCCGGCCCCAGAATGGCTTTGAAATGTCTGCCCTGCCAGTGTAGACGGGGTAACTGTCTTCAGCATCACTTGAAGGGGGCTGTTTTGACCCCCACCGTCACAACAGGTTCCTTTCCTCGGTGCAGATGCAACAGCAGAAACTCCTCTCCAATCTGCTCGTGACTTGGGCGTTGCTGCCATGTGGTTCAATGGACCAATATTAAAAATCGGTGGGGGAGAGCCAGTAAAAGTTAATCAGGCTCCCCCAGCCTTAGGAAATATAGGGTGAAACATGGACACACAACCCCACGGCTTGAGAACAGAAGACGGAGCCGGGACCTGATCAGTCTCCAAATACGTCAAGGGCTGTTACAGAGAGGGAGGTGATCAACTGGTTTCCATGTCCTTTGAGGGGAAGACAAGAAGTAATGGGCTAAATCTGCAGCAAGGAAGATTTAGGTTAGACGTTAGAGAAAACTCTCTAACCCTCAGGGTAGCGAAACTCTGGAACAGGCTTCCCGGGGGGCTGTGGAATCCCTGTCACTGGAGGATTGTAAGACCAGGCTGGACAAACCCTGTCAGGGGTGGCCTAGATTTACTGGTCCTGCCTCAGTGCAGGGATCTGGATTTGATTGCCTTTGAAGGTCCCTTCCAACCCAACATTTCGATGGTTCTATCAGCAAGAACGCTCAAACTCACACTCTGTTCCCCAAGCAAATCAATTCTACTTGGACACTCTCTCATTTGCAGTTCGGAGTCTAGCCTGCTGATTGTGTGTCTTGCCATAGCACCAAGGAGCCTAGTCGTGGCCCAGGCACTAGGTGCTGGACAAACCCAGACCAGATCCTGCCCCAAAGAGCTGACAATTGGAGTAACGTTACTGGGATTTATTTCTGACAGCGCGTGGCGCTTGGAGCTGTGTAGTTCATGTTCTGTGAGAGCTGAAGATGAGCAATCGATGTATAATGATGAGTGATGTCACTTACCTGAGAGCATTGAGCTGTAGATATGAACCGATACTTGTCAGCTGATCAGTTGGTTTGATTTTGTAGCATATTATGGGAGGAGAACTTAATTTCTGACTTTTTATTACTGAGATCTCCACCTCCAGGAAGTTATTACATGCAAATTTTCCACAATGTCCTGTGCCTGTTTATTTGATATTAACAGGTAATCGATGGTTTGCTCATTGGCTCCAAAGTTACATACTTTTTTTGGCTGATGACTTGGTTTAGCTGGTCAAGGCCATGTGACACAGTGGCGTGGGGGTGGGGCTCTCTGGCACGTCGATTACTCTGGGCTCTTTCCTGGCCAGGAGATGTGTGTATTCCTCCTCCCGCCTTGGGAGAATTCAGGCTGCCTGGGTGTGACCATGGTTGCATTGCAGAGGAGTGGACAATGTGTGTCTTTGTGAGTAGCTGTGGGTGTGTGAGCGGGTGCTGATAAACAGTTTCACACTGAATTTCCCAGTTTTGTGTGAGAAACAGGTCACATTGCGCAGGACAGCAGGGTGTGGTGGGTGGGTGTTTTGAGGTTTGAGTTTCTGTATTTTAATGTTTAAATTACAGCGTTTGCTCCCTGTCTCTTCTCGCTCTGAAAGTTTCTAAGTAATTTCTTGTTCCATAAGATTATCCAGTTCACCTCCCACACCCAATGTGGGTGGAGCCAGCTCCCCCCCCCCCCCCAGGGGGCAGTTGGGAGGGGATGGGAGCAACAGCTAGTTTTACTAAATGGCACTTCACCCCCAGCCATTCTCTGCTGGGGGAATGCCCTTGGCGGCTATTAGAGACACAAGGAGGGGGAGGGAATCTCGTCTATTGGGCCAACTTCTGTCGGTGGACGAAAGCAGCTTGAGAGCTCACACGAGGCTTGGCTCTTCTTCAGGTCTGGGAGGCCAGGGAAGGTGGGAGCGGAGGAGGAGGCACAACTTAGGGCCGTGCTTGAGCTGTTCTAACCTATCCCTGCATTGATCTTCCTCTTGCCAGCCCCAGCACAGAGATGGGGCAAAGCCTCCTCAGTTGGTCCCTGCCCCCGGAAGGACTGTCCGCGACGCCTGCCTGCTCCCAGGTATCCTCTGGTCTCTGAGACTCTCCTCCTTAGCGTTCCCCCCAGAACAAAGGGAGGCGGCTACTCTCCACTCTGCCCCATTGTAACCGTGGGGCCGTGGGCTCAGACCTGCCATTCTGGGACGCGAGGATGGAGCCTGTCGGGGCCAGCGAGGAGCTGGGCTATTGCGTCTGCTCTTGTGGCTCCTCTTGTCCTTTTGTTCTCCTGATCCTTCTCTCCCAGGCCCTTTTCTCACCTCTCTGGTTGCTGGTTCAGCCATTATGGCTTTGTCTAGCCTGGGACTTTACGGGGTTATTAGGTTGCTTTCGTTAGGTTGGGCTAGCTAACGTGATCTATCTTAGCCCAGACAAAGCCTGCGTGTTGTTGGATCTCCAAAGAGGACTTCAGAGGAGCCTCTTAAACCTTCTGTCTCTCCTTTGTTGTGACTGACACTCGCTCTTGTGAGCGTTTCATGCTCAGAACCTCCTGTTATAATGCTGTGCTCAAAACTCTGTTGTGTTTATTGGTCTGCACAGACACCTCTGCTGTTTTCACCCCTTTGCTCTGGGCAGCCTTAATTTTGATCACTGATGTTAGATGTTTTTTTCATCTAAGACCTCAGCTGGAGTACTGGGTCCAGCTCCGGGCCCCACACCTTAGGAAGGTGGGGGGGGGGGACACTGGAGAAAGTCCAGAAGAGAGCAACAAAAATGGTGACAGGTCTAGAAAAGACAAGCTAGGAAGAAAGATTGGAAAAGGTTGGGTTTGTGTAATCTGGAGAAGGGAAGACTGAGGAGGGACATAGCAGTCGTCAAGTATGTAAAGGGTTGCTCTGAAGAGGAGAAGGATAAATTGTTCTTCTCATCCACTGAGGACAGAACAAGAAGCACTGGGCTTAAATTGCAGCAAGGGAAATTTTGGTTGGACATTAGGAAAAAGCCCCTAACTGTGAGGGTGGCTAAGCACTGCAACAAGTTACCTGAGGAGGGTGTGGAATCTCCATCTCTGGATCTTTTTAAGAGCAGGTTGGACAAACCCCTGTCAGGAGTGGTCTAGATAATACTTGTCCCTGCCTCGGTGCAGGAGACTGGACTAGAGACCTCTCGAGGGCCCTTCCAGGCCTGTGTGTCTGAGATTGAAATGTCTCTTTTTACTAAATGGCATGAATTCCGTGCTGTGTGGTGCATTCTGAAGGGTCTGCACCATGGCTTGGAACCCACAGAGCTCCGAAAAAGACACATCCTCTGTCTGAACAGCTGGAGCAGGTGTTGTGGGTTTGGGTGTTTTGGGAGGGTTTCTTTGTTTTGGGGACTAGATCGTCTTTTACCAACAGAAGTGTTTTGGTAGGGTTGGGAGGTAGTTAATGGCACAGTCCCTAGTGTGGACACAGCAACTCGTGTCATTTATTGCCACATGCACCTCAGTGCCAGAATAACTGCACCCACACTGAGGGCTTGTACCAGCATCGCTGTGTATCTGTTCCTAACCACTGTAGCGACATGGTGCTGTGTGTGTACGTGCCAGCTGGAAAACCGCCATTTAACACCTCATTTAAACCCCAAATCACCATAGAAAATTCCAAACGTGCCAAATTTATCATTTCAAATCATTCCAAAAAGTATTCCAGAGGGATCAGAAGGAGATAGTTGAAAGGAAGGGCCTGGGGCAGCGTTAGCCACAGAGCTGCCATCAGCGCCTGCATCATCCTGTCTGGAGGAACTGAGTCCTCACACAAACGGGGAATGCGGTAGCCAGCCTGCCCCAGGGTGGAGTTTGGCCCCTGAAAACCTGAGCAGAGGTGAGTGTTCATCGGTTACAGTGCAAGACAAGTGCACGCAAAGAACCCAATCTAAGGTCCTTTCTCCTGGCCAAAGCAACCCTCTGGCCTTGTCTGTGCAGACAAGCACAGGTACTGGCTTCCTCTGGGCCCCATGGATGCTCAAACCCCCACCCCCATCTGACTCGTTCCCGCAAGCCCCAACCCCTTTCCTGCCCCCACCCCCCCCACCCCTCTTCCCACCCCTGCTCCACCCCCACCCCACCTCTTCCTGCCCATTTCCATCCCGTCCCCTGTGTGTGCCCCATCCCCACTCCTTCCTCTGTCCCCCAAGCGCCTCCTGCAAATTGCAGAACAGCTGATCATGGCGGGGTGAGCAGGAGGTGCTGGGAGGGAGGGGAGGAGTTGATTGGTGGGGCAATTGGTGAACGGGAAGCACTGGCAGGGAGCTAGCAGGTGCTAAGCACCCACTAATTTTTTTCCATGGGTGCTGCTTGGCTGGAGCACCCACACAGTCGGCACCTATGCAGACAAGGTTTGTGTTTAACATGGAGTTACTTAGCTAGCTGGCTGAGTGGTGAAAAGGCACAGATGGGTTTTATCTCAGCAGAGCTTGTCAAGGTGAACATTTTACTAACCAGTTCATTTAATGGTCCCTGCCCCCTCCCAGCCAGACTTGATCTCTGCAAACGAGGACATCACTGATGCTTTTTTTGTGGGGGTGTCTGTGTAGTGGGGTGGGATGGGGGGGGCGATGATTTTATGTTTTAATGCATAAAAATACAGAAGCTGAAGTGGATTTGTTCAAGAGGCCCCGGCGAGAGGGTCAGAACAGACGACTATAATTAAAGTCGATTTGCAAGTGTGTTTCACAGGCTGGGCACATCAGGAGGTGCTGCTTGTCTGGGGAACTTTCTAAACATGGTGCTAGTTGTCTGTTCTCACTTCTGTTCAGAAGCTGGGGATGGGGGATGGGATGGATCACTTGATGATTGTCTGTTCTGTTCATTCCCTCTGGGGCACCTGGCACTGACCCCTCTTGGCAGACTCTGGGCTAGATGGACCTTTGGTCTGACCCAGTGTGGCCGTTCTTATGTACATAGTCAGGGGTCTTTCTGCGGTGAGAGATCCTTCCACCCACTCATCAGCAGGTGGTTTGGGGACAGAGGGAGAGAGAGAGAGAGTGTGTGTGCGCGTGCGTGCGTGCGTGCACGTGTGCTCACACTCCAACCATATACCTCCCTTCCCGGCTCAGCTTCCCATCTATCTAAGAGCTTATGATGTTGCCCACCGCGGTTGGAAAGTGCTTTGAAATCTCTGGCTGAAAACCCCTCTCTGTAGTAATGGGGAGTATTGTTGATAACAGGCCTGCTGTTCCTCGCTGAGCTGTGCTTGTAGGTGTGCACAGCATGATTAAACTCCTTGTTCCAATTCCCACGAGGACTTGCTGGGCTCTGTCCCTGCCTGCATTGTCCAAAGGAATGCCTTTCCTGATTGCAGCAGGGTAGCTATGGGGACCAGAGCCAGCCTTGGCCCTGCCCGTTAAATCAACAGTCCCACCCCTCCTGTTGGGCGCTCGGATATGAGGCACGCTGGCGGGCATGTGGGAGTGTGACTGACTCGGTGCTGCACTCCCCAGCGTGATTTTTAGATTAGCTGGGGCAGGGGGGTGGCGGATCCGGACTTACTCCGTTTTCGCTACCCCCCTGCTCTCGGCTGTGCCCAGCCCCAGAAAAGGCTGCAGCCTCCCCCTGAGCGTGGTGCTTGGCAGCTCTGTAATCCTCCGCCCCCTCTCTCTGCCCTCTGGCTAGATTAATGGTGTCACCAGCGAGAACATGTCTCTGGCTGACACCCGCAGGCTGATTGAAAGGTCAGAGGGGACGCTGAGGCTGCTCGTGTTCCGGGACAACCGGCAGTTCCTGGTCAACATCCCCCAAGTGAGGGACAGCGACAGCGACAGCTCGCGGCTGGATGGTGAGCAGAGTCACGAGGGCCCGGGGAGCCTCCAGGTGGAAGGAGCCGGGACGCTCGTGTTCTGTGGCTGACTTGGCTACAGGCAGCGTGGCAGTACCATGCTCAATGCTGGGGAGGGGGAGAACACGCCAGGGCAGCCGCAAGTTCTGAATTCAGAGGTCCCGGTGACCTAACTGCCCTGGTGCTCTGGCTGTTGGACTCTGCGGGGTAGTTACTGCTTGGGAGCCTCTGCAAAAGGCAGACTCCTCCGGCAACGGCCTATGCAGTGGGCTCGGTGCACCCTAGTCCAGCGAGAGCTGGGTTTCTGCCAGATCTGCTCGGTGCTGGGCCAGCTGGCGGGGCAAGCCAGGCGCTGCCACTGGGCGTCTAGGGAGGTCAGCAGTGGAGCGGCACGCGACAGACTCGCCGGTGTTCTCGAGTGAAGGGCAGGGCAGTGGGCTCTGAGCACTTGGTCTGTTGCCTCCAAGCCATTGTTGTCTCGGTGCATCAGACAGCAAGAGTCCTCCAGTCCTTCCCCAGCCTCCGATGGCTCAGCGGGTCTCGCGCCCTACCACTGCCATAGAGCTGAGGAGGGAAATGAACCTGTGCCCTGGTGTGCCTGGCTCTACTGCGCTCTTCTCTTCCCCCCTTTGTGCTCTAGACATCTCCGACATTGGTTCCGAACTGTCCGACCCGCCCCCAGCACAGAGCCCCCAGCGGGCCCCAGAGGCCTCCAGGACGAACTCGCTATCGTAAGCCACTTGTCTCTTCCTCTTCCCCTCTCCCGCCCCCCCTTTGAGTCATCAGACCCTCGCTGTGCTACCCTGGGCGGAGGGGCCGCTCCCCTTCTGCCCCGGCTGTGTTCCCCAGCAGCCGCCTCGTCCTGAGACACCGTCAGACCCCTGAGAGATGGCCCCGGGTTGGGGTTGTGGATCGACATGGCTCTGACGCTGATTGACTCGGGTGCTGCTCTCTGCCTGTCCCCCTCTCCCCTCTGCAACCTGGATAACGCGAGTGTACGAGTCCTCGCTGCGCCCAGGAGCCAGTGCCGAGTGGCGCCATTAGTAAGGTCATGTGGAGCTGGGCCCTGAGTCTAGTTTAAAGGCGACCTCCCCATCTTTGACCTGCACCGCAAACCTCGCCCAGTTTTCAAGGTAATGTTCCCTCTTCAGCTGGAGCAGCCTACGCGGAGTTCCCAGGGGGTCTGAGTGGGGGCCCATCTTGTAACCGTCAGTAGCCTCTGACTTCACAGGGCCAGAGAACGGCAGCACGGGCCATCTGCACCATGGGGCATTACACTGCTTGGCAGTCGCTGTTCTGTCCCTGGCCAGGACTGCCCCTGCGGATGGCGCCTCTCTAAGGGCTCCTTTGTGGATGAGGGAGGGGCTGGAGCAGGTGCCTGCTGAAGCCTGCTCCGTGTGGCAAAGCGAGGCAGGTGATGACACATGGGAGGAGACAGCAGGGGCAGCATGGGCATCTCCCTGCCTGATCCAGCCGGCAACTGGTCTGTGGCTTGTCAGAGAGGAGTCTGGGGGCTATGAGCCACCAGAGCTCTGCCCCTGCAGAGCTGAGCGGGGCTTGCGCCCCAGAGAACAGCACTTCCCAGGGGATGGCAGCCTGGCAGAGTGGGCTGCCAGCTGGTGAAGAGCCAGGCCCTGTGGCATAGACTGCACGTTTCGTGGAGCAGGGAGTATGTGCGCGTGTGCTGTGCATGTGCAGTGTGCTCGCAGTGCCCAGTACAACGGGCCCTAACCCCACAAGCACTGCCGGCACCCAGCTGCAGCGCACTCCTCCAGCTGGCATCCACTGAGCAGCTCCAGTCCCCTCAGCTCTGTTCCCCCCACTTGCTGCGGCGGGAAGGGGAGCTCCAGGAGCAGGGCCAAACCAGGCAGCCCAATGAGTGCGAGTCCCGGGATGTCCCTGTGCCTCCAGGCAAGGGGCTGCTGCTTCTGGGGGCTGCGGGAAAGGACTCTCTGAATGGGACCAGGGCCCCCTTCCCTGAGCTCATGGGGCTGCGATGGAGCCAGCGTGGAGCAGGTCGGGTAGGAGGAGCTGAGATCGACCCTGGCTCCTTCAGACAAAGCTCCCGTTTGGGGTGGTGAAGTGCCCAGTCCTGCTTAACTCTCATCCTCTCTTCGCTCTAGGGAGGGGAGACAGCTCCGCAGGGAGCCGGCAGTGACTGTACAGGAGAACGATGCTCCTGTCCCAGGTGAGTCCTGGCTATTGGGTCTCCTCTGGGCTAGGCAGGGAACCTCAAGGCTGAGTCCAGCCTGTCCTGCTCTGGAGACTGGGGCTGGGCAGCCTCTCCCCTGCAGGCTGCTGCTTCTTCACGCCCCACCAGCAGGGTAGTGGCCCATTGCGTGTTAGGAATGGGCTGATGTGTCCATCTGGTTCCTGGCACTCAGGTGTCTTCATGGCAGGAACCACCAGGGTGGGTAGGAGTCACTGGAAGTCCGGCTGTCCAGCTAAGCGGAGGGGCCAGGACTGAGGGGGGCCCTGGAAACCGATCTCCTCGCTTGTCTGGAGAGGAGGCCTCTCCGGGCACGGCTGAAGATCCGTTGGAGGTCTAGGGGGTGAATGGCAGCTGGGGGGAGAGGGTGCCTACCCAGCTGCTCTCTGTGCTGCCCCGGTTCTGTGGTGGAGCAGAGGCCGTCAGTCTCCGAGGCTGTCGGTAGGGGCCACTCACCAGCGCTGACTTCCCATACGTGAGGCCAGGCTCTGAACAGACAGTGGGCAGAGCTCCCAGCCGGGCCAGGCAGGGCAAGCGGCTGTGTTCTGGCAGCAGCCTTGTGTAGTCTCGGCGCTCCGATGGCCTGTGTGCGTCTCCCCCTGCGGCGTCCTTTGCTCTCGAGCCCCTGCACAAGGGCGCGCTGCTCTCTGGGGGTGTTGCCTGCAGCTCTGAAGTCAGCAGCATGGACGTCCCCATCTTCATAAGGCATCTCTGGAGCACTGTGCCACACACCACCCCCAGGCAGTCAGTGGGCTCTTTGCTGTTGAGAAACTCCCTGTTTCCAACCCCGCTGCCCCAGCAAAGTCCCTCCTGCAGCCCTCAAAGCAGTTTGACTGTCCAGGGCTGCTCCACCTTACCCCACCCTCTCCCACTTCAGATCCCCAGGAGCCCCCTGAGGAGAGTGGCTCCAGCATCTCTCACGGCCACCCTGCAGCCAGAGCCAGCGAGGAGGATGGGTAAGCTGCTGCCGTGTGCTCCCCAGGCTCGGAGACCTCCTGGCTAGCTGGGGAAGGGAGCTGTGTCTAGGCGCGGGTATGGCGGAGATGCTGTGCAGACAGAGGAAGGCCCTGCCCAGACGCAGTGCAGTGCAGTCCTGAGCGAGAGCCTGGGGAGAAGCCACACAGGGAGGCGATTGGAAATAGGCGGGTTTAAGAAGAGCTCTGAAGCCAAAGGAGAGGGCTCTCGGCAGGGGGTGAGCTCATGAGGCTGCAATGGAGCCAGCACAGAGTAGAGCAGGTAGGAGGAGCTGAGGGCGAATCTCTCGTGTGTGGGGGGGGGAAGTGCCCTCGAGCCCTCCCGTGCTGGCTGGGGATGATGAGCTGCTGGAACCCGACTGCTCCAACGGCAGCGCTGACTCCACTGCTCCAAGCTCACGCTCCGGTTCTTCCCTGTGCAGGTACAGCCCGGACGCCAAGATCGTGCGCTTTGTGAAGGCCAAGAGCATCGGGCTGCGGCTGGCTGGCGGCAATGACGTGGGCATCTTTGTGGCAGGCGTGCAGGAGGGGAGCCCCGCGGCCGGCCAGGGGATCAAAGAGGGGGATCAGGTTCTGCAGGTACCACCGCAAACGAGGGGGCAGAGGAGGGAGAGTGTCTGGAATGAAAGTGGTGCTGGGTCCCTGAGACTCCCTGCGCAAGGGGGGGTCCTCGGCCAGTGCGGCTCTTGGGAAGTAGCGGAGCCTGGGAAGGGCAGGGGAGCCCAAAATCCCGGGATTGTTTCTTGGCTCAGCTCCCTATGGTCTGGGATGTCCCGAGCTCTCACTTGCTACACGACGTGATCATCTCTAGCCCCTCATACCCCCTCACTCCCAGCAGCCCTGCACCCCAGCTAAGGGGCCTTGTCCTGTGTGGAGAGTCACCCACAAATGGAGCCAAGAGCCACCCTGCTCGCAGCTAATCCTGGGAGACAACACTGGACATGCTTCTCCCAGCCTCTAGTCCAGCCCTGCCCCAGCCAGGAGCGTACGTCTCCTGGCTGTGAGCACTTCGGGTATGGCTACACTGGAGAGTTGCAGCATTGGTGATGGGGTTACAGCGCTGCAATTTACTCTGTGTCCACACTTGCAAAGCACAGCCAGCGCTGCAACTCCCTGGCTGCAGCGCTGGCTGTACACCTGGTCTGCTTGGGGTGTAACGATTGCAGCGCTGGTGATGCAGTGCTGCTCGTCAAGTGTGGTCACCAAAAGTGCTTTTATTGGCCCCCAGGGTATTAGGAGGTATCCCAGAATGCCTGTTCACAACAAACCGGAAGGATGGCTGAACTCCGAGCTCCCCCAAGCTGCTTAACTAAAAAACAAACACAGCTGCTCTTTGCTCCAGCCAGCAAGCAGAGGCAGGGGAATTGCTTTGGAATGTTCACAGCTGTTTGCTTGAGGAGAGAAGCAACACGGAGGAGGGGGAGTGGGGAGTCCGTGCTGAGCAGCTGCTTATGTGGTCTGAAGGCTATTTAGGAGTGCGTAATTTGCATTTAGTAAATAAGAGAGGGGTGGGGGAAGGGGTCAAAACTTTTAAAATGATTCAAGGTTGGTGCTGTGTATCTTCCAGTCCTTAGAACTTGCAAGGCAGGGAGCTGAGAACAGTGTCAGCTCCAAAAATCCACTCTCTCTGTCTCCCCGTCACACTCCACCCCACCCCCGTTTTGAAAAGCACGTTGCAGCCACTTGAATGCTGGGATAGCTGCCCACAATGCACCACTCCCAACAGCACTGCAAATGTGGCCACACTGTAGCGCTGGTAGTTGTCAGTGTGGCCACACTGCAGCGCTTTCCCTACACAGCTGTACGAAGACAGCTGTAACTCCCAGGGCTGTACAGCTGTAAGTGTAGCCATACCCTTCCAAGGGCTCGCCCAGGAGCGGTCACCCCCTCTGGCGGTCCTGCATTGCATGTCTACAATACCCGGAGCATGTCCGTGCTCTTCCCTGAGGGATCCGGGCCCCCCACTCTCCTTGAAGCGTCCCCAGGTTAATGTGCAGCGGCTGCCATCTCAGCTGGCAGCCCGGGGCTTGAACTGGGGAGCTCCCAGAGCTAAAGACACGAGCCCCTACAACTGGAACGATGGAGCCTTGGCCCTGTAACAGCTCATCCTCTGTGGGTTGGCCTAGCGGGGGACTCAGAACACCATCAGCTGTAGGCTGTATACACAGCTACATAGGCTCCACCATCTCCCTCTAGCACCTTCCAGGCAGGGCTCTCCAGCCACGTCCCTCTGAACCCCCTCGTGCGGTCCGTGTGACCGACAGGGAAATGTAAGCACCCAGGTCACAGAGCTGGGCATACTGACTGTGGGCCTCAGCTCTGGCTAGTAGCCCTGCGATGCCTGAGCCCAGCCCCGTGCAGGCTCTCCCCCGGCGTGTGCTGCTCCCGCCCAGGAATGGACGCCGGCGCTAAGCCCCTTTCCTCTCTGGCAGGTGAACGATACCAGCTTCCAGAGCCTGACCCGGGAGGACGCCGTGCAGTACCTGCTGTCCCTGCCGCCAGGCGAGGAGGTTGTTCTGCTGACCCAGGGCAAGCAGGATAGTAAGTGACCAGCTGGCCTCCAGTCTGCAGCTGCAGGGTTGCTGGGGCTCGTGTGTTAAGGTCCCACTCCAGGCTCTGGCTGGTCCTTGCCTGTGAGCTGCCAATGTGCACCTGCGTCTGCCCATTGAGAGCCTATCGTTACTCTGCCCACACGTGTTTCCTCCCTTTTCCTCTGGGAAGTTAGGCAAGAGACAAGACCAGCCTGGGCCTCCCCTGGACTGCCCATGCTCTCAGCTGCTCTGCACAGGCCCAAGCACATCCCCTGTTGGACTGAGCACAGGTGGGCGGGAGAGTTGACCCAGCCCTCGACCGCATCCCAGAGAAACCCTCGGCACCCGCTCCAAACTCTACACCACAAGCCACCATGCCGGGAACGCTACATCAGTGCCAGCCTGCAGTGCAGATAGGCTGCCCCAGCATCCTCCAGGGCTGGCACCAGTGAGGCTAAATGGCACCCGTGTGACGCCAGGCCAGCCATCTGGGCCGAGGGGCAGGCTGGTGTAGCTGCACTTACGCCGGTTGGGAAATCCAAAGGGAAGCCGCATGTCCCTATGGCAGATCGCTTGGGTTGAATCCAGGCCTGGGTTCTAGTCCAGACGCTTGGTGCCTGATCGCTCTAGGGGGTCCCACTCTCCCATCTAGCCTGTACCTCCCAACCAAAGCTGCCTCCTGCTTCTTCCAGCCACTCGCTTTGGTTTCCAACGTGACCTGCGTTGGGGTTGCTGCCCTGCGCGCTCCTACTCCCTGACCTGCCTTCATGGTGGGGGGGCATCTGTCTCACCCACTGCCCTGGCCTGGGCTCTGCCCATCTCCCTGGATGCTGAGCTCCTGCTCCCAGAGTTTCCATGGTTGCAAGGGGTCCATATTCCTTCCAGCTTGGTTGTGTTGTGGATTGCTCCCGTTTTTCATGAGCCATGCTGGGGGACTCTGTTCCCTCTCCGCAGACGGTCCCTTGTTCTCTGCAGGGATTTGGAGACCTGGGCAGGAAAAGGTGCTGCACAAATGCAGCCAGCCATCTCTCCTCCATCTTCCCTGCATGCTGGTCCCCAAATGCCCCATCCTCTCTGGCTGCCTCGCCCTGACAGGCCATGTCTTGGCCTTGCCCAGTCTACAGGAAGATGCTCCAGTCCAATGTGGGGGACTCGTTCCACATCCGCACGCACTTCGACTTCGAGAAGGACACGCCCTCCGGGCTGAGCTTCACACGGGGCGAGGTCTTCCACGTGCTGGACACCATGTACCACGGCAAGCTGGGCAGCTGGCTGGCCGTGCGCCTGGGCAGGGACCTGCAGGAACTGGACAAGGGAATCATCCCCAACAGGAGCAGGTAGGGCAAGCCGGGGGGGACAGGGCCCCTGGCATGAGTCTCAGAGCGGGGCGCTGAGCCCTGGGAGCTGAGGCTGAGCAAAGGGCAGCAAGACACTAAGGGAGCTGTGGGGGGACGTCCTCCAGTGTGGATACAATAACTTCCCCTCCCCCAGGCACCTGCAGCTGAGAGCCCATTGAAGGAGCCCTGAGGGTGTTTACTCAGGACCCATGACGCTCCCATGGCGGGCAGTTGTCAATCCAGCTTTCTGCCCTGGGCAGCGACAGAGCGGTGCGTCCAGCAAACAGGTTCTGGGCAGGTGGCTGCTATGGGATCAAGAACCCACCAGCCCCCCCATGCTGTCCTGAGCTGCTCTGCCTCAGACCCATCCTACTGCAGAGGGAGGCCCGTGCCCTTCTGGGGAAGAGAGACAAAGCTCTGTGCCTGCATGCCCTCCTTGGAGCGAGCATGGTCCAGTGGTAGCCCTGAGAATCTTGGCTCTGCCACAAAGTGGCCATGTGTCCGGAGGCCAAGTCACATTCCAACTCTCTGCCTCAGTTTACCCATCTGTGAAATGGGGACAATGGTTTCTTCCTGGGAGGCAGTGGGGGTTGTTTGCAGGGCAGCCTGATGCCCTAGGATTGACGGGGCTGTGGCACAGCATCTTCCTGCCATGCCTGCTGGGCCATTGCTCCTGTCGTGCTGAGGCGGAAATCCAGTGACCCAGGCCATGTGCCCTGCATGGAAACGCACCCTGGGTCTCGCTGCACAGGGCTCTGCTGCTTAGAGCTTCTCTCTGCCCCTGCACACGGCTCCTGGGATAACGATACTGAGCACTCGCAGTGTCTGCTGCTTGCCAGCCCCTCCCACCGGCAAAGCAGGGCACCGAGGGAGGAGGTGAGTTAGTATCAGCCCCTGGAGGGGATCCCAGGCGCCCTGGTTCGCGGTGCTGGAAACGCTCACCAGCACTGGACCGTGGGGCACATTGGCTGTGCTGGAGCAGGGACAGTGAGGCGGCTGGTTCGGGGGCACCCCGAGATGCTTTGAGGCTCTTGATGCTGACGCTGCCTCCCCCTACGGTGCAGGGCTGAGCAGTTTGCCAGCTTGGAGTCCGTCCTGAAGGCCACCTCGGTCACCAGCTCCTCCGGGGCCCGGGCCGAGTTCTGGAAGCTGCGGGGCCTGCGGGGGGCCAAGAAGAACCTGCGGAAGAGCCGCGAGGACCTGTCGGCTCTCACCAAGCAGGGACACTACCCACCCTACGAGAAGGTGGTGCTGCGGGAAGGTGGGCATGGCCCAGGGCAGCGGTGCTGGGGGCTGAATGATCTTTAGGCCTGGGGGAGGGAGTGATTGGCCTGTGCCCTGGCCCAGGAGGCTGGTTGCAGCTGGCCTGTCCATGTGAGTGGGGCCCTGCCCTCTCTGTTGGCCCACTGGGCTGGGCTGTCCCCTGGGCACGGGCAGCTGCTTTGCACGCCTGCTCTCTGCTGAGATGGGGGGTCCCCTGCCTGGAGTGCACTGGGGGCCTGCTCCTCGCTGTGCCCTGCCCTTTGCAATGGGGGTGGTGGTGGCAGGGTTGGTATCTTCGTGGGAGCGGCCAGACAAATGAGGCTGGGAAGCTCCCTCAAAAGCCAAGCTGAGCTGCCTAACTCCAGGCCTAGGGATGAGGCTGCTGATTCTTCCTCTTCCGGCTAACCGAGGGCCGGTCGCTCGCCCCTCGGGCACTCCAGTCGGCCCTGCAGCCCACCGGAGCCAGGCCCCTCCCACAGGCCGTGAGACCTGGGAGCCTGGGCAGGGGTCACGTGGAAGCAGCGGTAGCGCACAAGCTCCGTGCAGGTGGCAGCGGGAAGCACGCTGGGCTGTGGCCCTGACCCTGCAGGCTGGCTAGGATGCTCCAGCCATGGCTAATGCTGAGAAGCTGGACACTCTGACAGCCTGAGGCCTCTGGCGTGTCTGGTCCTGCTGCTCGCAGCCATCCCCTGGGCCCATCTACGCCCAGCCTGGGAGGCATGGAGCCCGTCCCTGCAAGTTACAGGTCACGGTGGCACAGGGTGGGCAGCTGCCCGAGGCTTGCAGCGTTTCATTGGCGGGGATGGGGTCAGATCTCGTGTTCCACATGCTGCCCGGCTCGCTGAACCCTTCTCCTCTTCCCCGCAGCCAGCTTCAGGAGGCCAGTCGTGATCCTGGGGCCCATCTCTGACATCGCCATGGAGAAGCTGAGTGCGGAGCTGCCTGACGAGTTTGAAATCGCCCGTAAGCACAGCTGGGAGCGTCCGACGAGCCCTGTCCTGGGATATTCCGTGGGGATTGCAGGGCTCCTGTGTGCGGGCAGCTTATGGAGCGGGTGGGACCCACATGCCCTGCTGAAGTGTTCCCCCAGGCACCCAGCCGTGGCTAATGCTGAGAGCCTCCCGAGGTCCAGGGGCCCTCTCAGGGATGTGACCCTGATCCCAGTTGCTTCCTTATCCTGGGCGCGTGCGTGCGTGTGTGCCTTCTCCCCCTTCTGCCCACTGCTTTGCATTTTCACCTGCCCAGACTGCTGGCGGCTTCCTTCTAACTAGACGGGTCAGCAGCCCCCTCTCCACCCTAGTCTGTGCACACCCCCTGCAATGCCCTCTAGCCCCTCTCCACCTTCCCCCACTCCCCATCCATACACATCCTCTCTCCACCCCCTCCCCGGTCCGTGCACACCCCCTGCAATGTCCTGTGACCCCTCTCCGCACCCCCCGTCCATGCACACCCCCTCTCCGCCCCCTCCCCGGTCCATGCACACCCCCTCTCCGCCCCCTCCCCGGTCCATGCACACCCCCTGCAATGTCCTGTGACCCCTCTCTGCCCCCTCCCCGGTCCGTGCACACTCCCTGCAATGTCCTGTGACCCCTCTCCGCCCCCTCCCCGGTCTGTGCACACCCCGCAATGCCCTCTGGCCCCTCTCCAGCTTCCCCCCCTCCCCCTGTCCGTACACATCCTCTCTCTCCACCCCCTCCCCGGTCCGTGCACACCCCCTGCAATGTCCTGTGACCCCTCTCCGCCCCCTCCCCGGTCCGTGCACACCCCCTGCAATGTCCTGTGACCCCTCTCCGCCCCCTCCCCGGTCCGTGCACACCCCCTGCAATGTCCTGTGACCCCTCTCCGCACTCCCCGGTCCGTGCACACCCCGTGCAATGCCCTGGGGCCCCTCTCTGCAACCCCCGTCCATGCACACCCCCTCTCCACCCCCTCCCCGGTCCGTGCACACCCCGTGCAATGCCCTGGGGCCCCTCATGCCATTTTCCACAATCAGCAGGTCTGGCTTAGAGAGAGACTCACCGTCTCCCGTGCTGTGTTGTGCTTGTTCCCCAGAGAGCGTGGCCCGCGATGGGGGATCGGCCAAGGTCATCAAACTGGACTCGGTGCGCCAGATCGTTGAGAAGGTGAGGCCCCTGCAGGGCCAGGGATACCAAGGGATGCTCCGTCCACCCCGAGCCTCTTCCAGCCAGGGCCTCCGAGACTGCCCACGCTGGCTGCCTCCTGGGGCATCCATGGGGCGAGAGGTTGGGTGTCTTGCCTGAGCGGAGTGCAGGGCTAGGAATCCTGTGTCGGGCACTGCCAGTGCCGCTTCTGCGCCAGTGGGGCCTGCCGGGTCTGCCCACTGCTCAGGAAGTGGGGGGGTGAGGCCAGGCAGTGGGGATCCCCCTGCTAAGGGGGCGGGGGGCCCAGAGAGCTGTATTCCAGTGCTCGTGGCAGTGGATGGCCCAGCCCCTCCCAGCTGGTGTTCCAGGGCAGGGGAATCTCGCTGTAGATTTCCCTTCCCACCCCCAGGAGCCGCCCCCGGCGTCCCACCCAGCCCCTCTCCTGCTCCGCAGGACAAGCACGCGCTGCTGGACATCACACCGTCAGCTGTGGAGCGGCTCAACTACGTGCAGTACTACCCGGTGGTGGTGTTCTGCGAGCCCGACAGCCGGCAGGGCATCAAGGCCATGCGCCAGTGGCTCGCCCCCGACTCCAGGAAGAGCTCCCGCCGCCTGTACGCTCAGGCCCTCAAGCTGAAGAAGAACTACAGCTACCTCTTCACGGCCACCATCAGCCTCAGCGGAAGCACCAGCGCCTGGTACCAGAGCCTCCAGGAGATCATCCGCACCCAGCAGGCCAGGCCTATCTGGACAGCAGAGGAGCAGGTACCTGCAGAGGCCTTCTCGCTCCTCCTGTCTCAGGTCCCTCCTGTAGCCCCTTCTGCCTGCCCTGACTGAATCAGGGCATCCCCTGGGCAGCTGGGATTGGAGTCTGCCTGCCAGGCCTGGCTAATTCCCTGTGCTGTGTCAGACACAGCTCTGACCCCAACTGACCAGGGCAGCCCTCTGGGCACTGGGGAATTGGGGTGGGGCAATGCTCCGGAGCTAAATGGAGGGGCTCCCATAGCACTCTGCTCCTCTGCAAGGCAGCTGAGATTCAGGGCCAGGGGGAGACCGATACCCAACGCTGATAGACCAGTGCAGACGCCCGCTCGGGCAGCACCTCGAATCACCATGGGCCCCATTGCACCTGTTGCCAGGTGACCCCCGTCTCCTCTCCCTGCAGGTGGACACCTCCCCAGAGGAGGGCCTGGACCTGCTCAACCAGCAGCGTGCTGCCAGCATGGGGGACCTCACCTGCGACAGCCGTGCCAACAGCGACTATGAGGACACAGATGGAGAGGGGGGGGCCTACACGGACAACGAGCAGGACGACGACTATGCCCAGCCAGCCCTGGCCCGGTCCTCGGAGCCGGTGGACCCAGGCGAGCCCCAGAACCCAGACGAGCGTGTGGCGGTCTCTCTGGCCTACGCCCCCCCGCGGGTGAGCAGCATGCCGGGCAGTGCAGGGGTCAGATCTGGCTGGTGGCTTCCGGGGAAGGAGGTGGGAGGTCTTTGCCCTGGTCGCAGAGGGCATCGCTAGCCCCCATCAGAATGGGCACCGAGGAATCCTGTTGTGAGCAGCCTCAGCTGCACCAGGGCAGGTGGGCAGGAGTGCCTGGCCCAGCTCTGGCCGCGAGGTGCCCGTTCCAGGGAGGATGGGGGTGCTCTCCCTGGGGCCGGCCAGCCGGGCCGGTAGGCTTGAGGGCTGGTGCTGCCCCTCTGCCCGTGGAGCCCCTTCCAGGGCAGTGCCTGGGGCTGCAGTGCTCCCCTCTGGAGCACTTGGCTCTGCAGCCTCTAACAACTTCCTTCTGATTCCAATAGGATGGAGACCAGCAGCCTCAGGGCCAGTGGAGACAGGATTACAGCAGCATCAGGTACCAGCAGCCTGGTCTCTCCCACCCCAGTGGCCGTGACGTGGGCAGGGAGGGGGTGGAGGGTGAATCACCTGCTCGGAGTATCCTTCCTGCCAGGACTAGGGTTGCCAACTTTCTACAAGTTGGGGGGGGGCAGCTCCAGCTGGGGGTGCAGGCTCTGGTGTGGGGCCAGGGATGAGGGATTTTTGGTGCAGGAGGGTGCTCTCGGCTAGGACTGAGGGGTTTGGAGGGTGGGAGGGGGATGAGGTATTTGGGGTGCAGGAGGGGACTTCGGGCTGGGACTGAGGGGTTTGGAGGGTAGAATGGGATATGGGTTGAGGGCTGAGGGGTGTGGGCTCTGGGACTGAGGAGTTCAGAGGGCAAGAGGGAGATCAGGGCAGGGGGTTGGGGCACAGGAGGGGGTCAGGGGTGCAGGCTCTGGGTGGCACTTACCTCAAGCAGCTGCTGGAAGCAGTGGCATGTCCACCCTCCGGCTCCTATGTGGAGGTGCAGCCAGGTGGTTCTGTGCGCTACCCTGTCCGCAAGCACCACCTCCGCAGCTCCCATTGGCCAGGATTCCCTGCCAATCGGAGCTGCAGCTCTGGGGCTTGGGGCAGGGGCAGCGTGCAGAACCCCCTGGTTGCCCCTATGCATAGGAGCTGGAGGGGGGACATGCCACTGCTTCCAGGCGCTGCCTGGAGACACAGCAGGCAGGGAGCCTGCCTTAGCCTCTTTGAACCCAAACCAGCCATGGCCTGTGGGCCACCATGAGCACTTCAGCCCAGAGACTGGCTGCGCAGGCTGCCCCTCCGGTTTCACCCGGTTTCACCCACTCCCACTCCCCTTGGTGCCAGGCTGACCCTGGGTCTGAGCTGCAGTCAGGTTCAGCTGAAGCAAAGTGCCCCCCTGCCCTCGGCGTTGGGGGGAGACTGGCTGGGGGGCTGGCTCCTCCTGCCCTGGGTCTGAGGGGATGGCACACCCTGGGACAGTGGTGCCTGGCTCTGCAGATTGGCCCACAGGGCCCCAGGAGAGCAGGCTGAGGCAGACGCAGGGTGAACGGGGTGCTGGGAGAAATCCTCACTGGGCCTGAGTAGCCTGGGCAGGGGGTTCTGCAGCTGGCATCCCTCCCCCCCTCCCCAGCCAGGACCTAACATGGCGTCTTGCTGCCCTGCAGGGAGTACGAGCACAGCGCTCTGAAAAAGAAGTTCACCCAGGCCCGAGCCTACGACTCTGATGAGGATGAAGGCTACGACTGGGGCCCAGCCACGGACCTGTAGCCACAACGGCTTCCAGGATTCCTTGTTCTACACCGCCGAGCTGCCTTCTGGGAAGTGCCTGCCATGCTGCATCGTCCCCTTCCGCCCTGGGTGGCAAGGGCCCCTCCATCCCTTCTCGCGCGGGGTCGGCTCCCTCCAGCACGCACCCCTCTCCAGAGCAGGGCTGTTCGGTTTTCATCTTCCTAAACGCTGCTCCCTGCAGCGAGCAGCTGGTGTGAGCTGTTCTGAGCTCACACCCTCTGCACACGTCCTAGACACTAACTCTCCTCCAAGTCCCTGTAGCCGGAACCCAGGACTCAGGCCTGTCATAGCTGCCTGCAGTGAGGCCAACGTGCCAGCGTCTGGGGCACGTGCAGCTCTGCCCAGCGTGATTCATCGGGCAGGACGCCCTGGGCGGTGCTGTAAATAGCCCTGTCTTTCTTTGTAATAAAGGAATCCTTTTCTCTAGCCCCTGCTGTCTGTATTGTGCCGGAGGGGGCGGGGAAGAGGTGGTGGACTCGTCTCTGTTCTGAGCCCCAGTGCAGGGGGCTGGGGAATGAAACGCAGGACAGCCATGAGGAAGTATGCGCTGCTGCTGCTGCCCGGCTGCGTGTGCTCTGCAGAGGAGGCAGCACCATCCCTGTGCTCCTGCCTGGCTGCACAGGAACCGCATGGAGCTGAGGCCCAGGCAGCTGGCACATCTCAGCTGGGCTAACTGCCCCCTCCAGCTCCACACACTGTGTGGCAACCAGCTTTCCTCATCAGCCTTCCCAGCTGGGAAAGGGGAGGGGGGGCATCTCCACCCTGTTCGTGCACATAAGGCCAGACAGCTGGTCCTAGAAGCCCAGCCTGAGATGGTGCATGCCAGGGAGCAGTGCCCACTAAATACAGCGTCTGTCACAGAGCCAGATGCCCCCCACAACGCTCCTAGCTTAGCCATGGAGGAAGCAGCAGGGTCCAGCCAGAGCCCTGGCTCCCAGCTCATGCTTGGCCCCAGGTGGGGAACCAGGGCACCAGGCCCTTCCTGCTGGGAAGCCCAGAGTGAGCCCTCGAGCCAGCAGCCCCCTCACTTCCCTTCCATTGGCATCCACAGCAAGCGCTGGTCTCCTGGGGAACCGCACACAGCTGTGCCCATGGGTTTCACGGCAGCATGGAGACTGGGGTCCTACCTGTGGAGTGTGCGGGGATGGGCCTGGATACAGAATGGCCTCCTAAGTAATACAGCTCACTAGGCTGAGCAAACCCGCTGCAGGCAGCCGGCACGGGGCTGCTGACGGCCTCTGGGGCCAGATGTCCCCTGCCTCTGGGAGGTCCCAGGGCTCCCTCCGTCTGAGTCTGGAGCTAGGGCTGATAGGGACACTCTGAGCAGCTGCTCAAGTGAGGGACTCAGCCGGCGCTCCCAAGAGCAGGTCCCAGCACCCCGGCTGCCTGCAGCGAAGTCCTTCCCATGCAGGAGGTCAGTTGCCTGGCATTTCACTTACCCAGTCAGTCCTAGCCACAACCACAAACAGCCTTTATTCTTACATCAGCCAGCAGCACCAGTTAACAGCCGAGGGAGCGCCAGGGGCTCTGACTTAGTCCAGGAAACACAAGAGGGGGTCAGAAGACCAGTTGCTGGACTAACTTCTCTTGGTCCAAACTCCCCCACTTTGTGTCTCATGCTGGGACCACCACTGCAATTAACTTCGTACAAGCAGCCTTCTGCAGGGCTAGCCCAACACACCAGCCCTGCCCACAGGAACGGCCCAGGGCAGAGGCTCCAGCAGCCAGGCGGGATCGCAGAGAGCCCCTGTCTCCTGTGCTCCCCCACCCAATGCACCGTGGCTGGCCAGGCCTCTACTGCCTGCTCCAGCCCGACGTTCCCCCACGCCCAGCGCTAGGCCCAAGCCAGGTCTCTACTTTCTGCAGAACGAGGGTGCAGCTGACCCCTCCCCAGCCCTGCGACCAGCTGGCAGGCACTGTCCAGAGGCCAGTTTGCAAGCACAAACCTGGCTCTCATGCCAGGGGCTGCAGGTCCAGCCATAGGCCCAGGCGCTGCGGGAGGGGGCGTTACAAACAGCATTAACAAGGCAGAACTGGGAAGCAGAGGGAGTTTCCCCACATCCCCGCAGGTCCAAGAGGGGCCTTGTCCATCTGGGCAGCAGCCTCCCCTCAGCCGGAGCTGGTGTTACACTTGGACTCGCGGGCGGTTTGATGGGCCCTCTCCGGCCGATGGCAGGATGAGAGAGGGAGCAGCCGTGGCCAGGCCAGCTGCCCTCGCTCTGTGTGGCAGACTCAGCCGGGATTCAGCAGACACAAGGTGGGATCACCCACCGGCAGGCAGCGAGGAGGGGCACAGGGCTCCCTTTGATGCACTAGTGGTCTCCAGGGGCCACCCCATCAACGAGGCCCCTGATCCGCACTGTGTGGTGCCACCCGGCGACTCCGGCAGGGGAACAGGTGAGTGAGCTGAGACCCAGGAGAGGAGCCAAGGAGTTTGGGTCCCTGGCTCTAAGCCCCCTCGTGTGGTGAGGCCAGGCACAGCACGTCCAGAAAAGGCCAAAGGGGGGTTGCCTTGCGGGTCCCTGCATGAAACAAGAAAAGCGGCAGGATCTGGTCCCCAGCAGGCCCCGGGGGAACTGGAGACGCAGCTGCTGCCCCAGGTCAGGGCTCCAAAGCCAGTCAGCTGGAGCATATGCAGAGCCACCGACTGGTAAATGCAAACTCCGCCCTTCAGAGGAAGATGGGCTGCTCCTGGCCTGTCAGTAACCGGTAGGTGGAGGCCGGCATAGTCTTGATATGGACCTAGAGGGATAGGGAATGATCACCTGGGAGAACTCCATTCCCACTTGGGCTCAGCCCTGCAGACCTCACTCATCTGCCCCATCCACCCTGGGAGAAGGACCCAGGGAAAACGTTTCACGATAAAGCATGGTCTAGAGATATTAAGGCATTTTATACGTCCAGGTACTGGCTGCAAGAGTTACTTCTCCCCCCTCTGCTGAAATGTAGCTGCCTCTGGGGCAGAGCTGAGCCACTGGTTTTAACAGGGTTAAATATTGCAGGTTAGGGCAGGATGTGGAGTTTCTTGCCCAGGCTAAGGGCGAACTGGAAGGCCTGACAGAAAAGACGAACAGTTCTTAGCAGAACCCTGAACCTGCTCAGGCCTGCAAGGGAGCTCAGGGCAGCTGGCTGGGATTCCCACGCTAACCTGCATTAACCCTGGCAACTACCCCAGGGCTCAGGGGCGGGCTAGGGTAAATAGTCACCCCTACTGCAGCCTCCAAAGCCCCCCGGTAGCCTGTCACTTTGGAGAGTGAGCGAGCTCCTCCGAGACCCGGCTGTGCACCACCTGGGGCGTTAGTTCAGTGCCGGTGTGGAGGGACGGCAAATCCGAGTCACCATTTCCTGCAGCACCTGCAGTTCCAGAGGGGGCTGCGCTGCCCTGCACTACGGGGGAGAAGAGGGCAGCTGGTCCCTCCCTAAGGAAGAGTTTGCAGCCCAGGGCATCGAAGATCGGCCCCTGCTTGAGGCTCCAGGTGCAGGCAGAGGAGGCACAGAAGGGGCAGAGGGAGCAGGGTGCTGTGGGAGACAAGGCTTCGCTCCCAGCGTCCAGCCCCTGCAGTGCAGCAGGCAGAAGAGGTGTGCAGTTCAGCAGTGTGACGAGGGATCCCCTCCCCAGCAGAGAGTGCAGCTTGCAAAGCAGGACTGGGAGCTGAGATGAGCACCAAGGAAATTGGGGGGGCTGGGGGGAGTTGGCCCATGTCAGACCCCACTAAACATAGGGCAGAGGTCTCAGGGTGGGAGTCAGCCCTCCTCCCCCAAATAGGACAGGTGTCTGTCCCACACCAGTCTCCCGAGCTGAGGCAGGAGGCTCAGGGCAGGAGTCTGCCCCGTACCCGCCCCTCTCTCCCCTCAGCCAGGGCAGGGGGATCAGGGAGGGGTCTTTCCCATGCCAGCCCCCCCCCCGAGTGGGGCAGAGGGCCCTGCTGCGCTCCCTGGCCTCGGCCCAGCTCACCTCACTGACAGCCTGCGTGAGGATCTGGATGATCTTCTCGTGCGGCGTGGCCACCACGCTCTGCCCATTGATCTCGATGATGCGATGGCCCACGCGGATGCCACCTCTCTCCGCTATCCCCCCTCGCATCAGGCTGCAGATCTGAATGGCAGGGGGCGCCGGTGAGAGCAGGCCAGCCCCCGCCCCCAGCATGGCATCCTCCGCAGCCTTCACAAGCAGAGCAAATCTCGCCTGCCTGGAGCCCCTGAAACCCACCCTTGGGCCTGCCCCTCCCTGCACACAGCACTCCCCAGCCATCACCCCAGCCACAGCGCCCCCTACTGCTCACTCAGCACCACATTCCTGCACCCTTCTGCGCCCTGGCAACTGGGCTCAGCTCCTGGCAGGACTGTGTCCCCAGAATCATGGTGCTGAGCAGGGGAGTACCAGGGAGCTGGGACCCAGGACAGGCCGTGGTCACTGGGGTCCTGGCAGCTGGTGCTGTTGGGGGAGGGTGAAAGGAGACAGTCTGCAGGCGCTGGGGTAACACACCCAGGCCTCACTGCTCACCCCCACTCCCTACACTCGGTGCTGACGATGCCCCATACGGGACCAGCCCCATTGCTGCCCATGGGGCTGGGACCAGAGATCCTCTCACTCTCCCGGGACTTGACGTCCACGGGGGCCATGCGCCTCCCGCTCCTCAGGCAGCTGGAGGTTCTCCTCTAGCTCGAGCGGTGCTGGCCAGCGACCCCGGAGCACAGGGGCCCGAATTCTCACCCCAAGTGCAGCATCTGTGCTGGCCATAGGGCCCCTGGCCCTCCCCCTGCCCCCACTCAGGACTCCCGCCACTCACAATGCCATCCTCCACGCAGAAGCCCAGTGGGTACTTGGAGTCGGGCCGGCGGACGATCGCTGTGGTGACGGGCGGGCAGTGCACGATGCTCAGCGTCACCTCGCTCTGCGATTTCAGGTCCTGCCAGGCATGAGGGGAGGCTCATTAGCACCATAGAGGCTATCAGGATCAGCCCGGATGTTGGGGGGGGGAGGGGAGAACACGGGACAGGTTTACGCCCACTGGGCCCATGACACCCTCGGGAGGGAGGACAGATCCTAACATGGCCACTGTGCTCAGCATGCCTTACATGGGCGGGGGTCTAATTACCTCTCCCCCACTTTACAGGGGGGAAACTGAGGCATAGTCTTGCCCAAGGTTACAGCGCAGGTCAGGGAAAACAACCCAGGAATCCAAGTCCAGCTAGCCCTGTTCGACCCTCTAGGCCATGCTGCCCTCTGGTGCAGTGCTGGGCTGGCCCATGTTCCGCTCGGACACCTCCCGGAGGAAGCATCTCAGGATGCCGCCCAACACCTGAGCCTGGAGCTGCTCCTCCCAGGGCCAGGGCCTGGCTTGAGTCCCTCCTGCAGAGAGATCTGAGCAGGACACAGGGAGCCAGGACTTCTGGGTTCCCTGCTGGCAGACTCTTGCAGACTTAAGTCTGGAAGGTCTCACTGCACCCACTGGGGCTCCTGGGCCCAGCCTGCGTCCCAGCCGTGCAGGCTCCAGCCCCAGCTCCACCCCCGCCTGGCTGCGGCACCAGCCCCGGCTCACACGTCCCTCAACACTGGGTGCCAAGGCCTGAGCGCTTCTGCTGGAAAGGGGGTGGCTATCACGGACTGAGGGGCCCAGGAACTGGGCACAGGTCCCCCCGGCCCCCCTACACTCCCTCCCCATTCCCACCTTCCCTGGCCCCCGGACCTCCAGAACCCCCTCACCATCATGTCCCACCATTCCCCCAGTCGCCATCACTCCTTCCTCAGCCACCCTGCCCGTCTCCTCCCACCTCCCCTCGCCCCCTTTCCACCATCCCCCAATCCCCATCACTCCCTCCACAGCCACTCCTGCCCCACTGTCCCCTCTCCCGTAACCCAGCCCACTGTCCTCCCTCCCCCCATCTCCCCTCCCGCTCCTCACCCGGATGATGCTCTGGCAGGTGCTGAGGGGCAGCCCCACCAGGCTCGTCCCGTTGACGGACATGAGCCGGTCCCCGATGCTCAGCTCCCCGCACTTCTCCGCGGGGCCCCCATGCATGAGGTTTGCGACGACCACAGTGGGCAGGATGGAGCCCCAGCCCGACTCCACCACAGCGACGCCCAGGATCTCCCCCTTCTGCTTGTGGATGCAGACCTGTGGGCCGGGCAGAGCATGGGGCCCACTGAGCTGCAGAGCAGACACTGCGTGGCCGGGAGCTCAGGCTGCAGCACAGGCACCAACAGGACTGGGTGACATGGCTACTCCAGACCTGGGTCCCGGAGGGTGCAGTACTGGGCTGGCACTGGGCGGGAGGGGGACCCTGGAGAGGCTGTAGGGAGCGGGGCACTGGCCACGCAGGAGCCCCCGGCTACCCCAGGCTCAGCTCCCCCAGCACCGCACTGGCAGGTCGCAATACAGGAGGCTCTCAACTGCTGCAGACACCAGCAGGAGGCGCTGCAGGGAGCCAAGCTGGAGCACTGGGTGCCAGGGATCCCGTCCCACCCCCAGCCCCTGCGGGCAGCTCTTACTTCCTTGCAGTTCTCCTGCTTGGAGAAGTGGGCCAGGTCCCCGTTGTGCAGCTCCTGGCTCTCCAGGGCGTGGCTGTCCTGGCTGGGGGACAGCTGGCTCGGGTCGATGCCGCTGGCCTGCAGCAACTGCTGGTAAGCCACGCTGAAGGCCTGCCCGATGGCCTGGGCAATCAGCTGAGCCTGCAGGAGGAAGTGCCCTGAGGTTACCGTGGCAGGGGGGCACTTGTGGGTACAGGGCTACACCTTCCAAGGGCTACACCTTCCAATGCACCCAGCGCCCAGGAGCCTGGGCAGTGCCAGGGGGTCAAAGCTAACTCATCTGCCATCTTGCCAGCCTGTCAGGGGCACAGTCAAACCCTGCAACAGCAGCTGCAGGGAACCTGGGATGTATTGCAGGGGGGGAGGACACAGACACTTCCAACCCCCTCTATGGAGAGATGCCCCCACACTTTTCCTCTCCCCCACCCAGGTGGGGCCCCCTCTACAGCACTGACACCCCCAGGCCTTCTCCCCTCCCCAGACCCTTCCCCCCAGCCTTGGCGTTCCCTACAGTACAGAGGATCCCCTCCCCTCCAGCAGTCTTTACTATCTCCGAGCTGGACTCGGGGTGACTGGAGATGGGGGTGAGCAAGCTCCCAGCCCCCAGGCTCAAGGCCCAGCACAGCGGCAGGGAGAGGTGTAACTGAACCACCCCAAGGAACAGCACCACCTGGAGGCCAAGCTGAGAACCCCCAGCTCGTGACGCCTACTGGGCTTCGGGTAGGGCTGGGATCTGGAGCTCCAGGCTCGAAGTCTGTGTAAAGCCCCCGTGCGGTGCTCCGCCCCCTGCCCCGCCCGCCGGGCTCAGACTCACGTCAGCAGAATGGAAGACGTGGCAGATCATCTTGTAGAGCCTCTTCTCCCCTGAGGCGTCTGCCCTCCGCGGCAGCTTCCTGCGCGCCATCAGCACAATGATGCTGCCGATGTCCGCGATGTAGGAGATGGTCTGGAGCGGATGGTCCATCATGGCCTCCTGGGGGAAGGGGCATGAGAAATTCAGGGGTCATCTACCCCGCTGGCCCTGGTGGCCTTGGTGGACAGCTGGAGAGCCAGCGGGACTATGGGAGCACAGGCTCCAAGCCAGGGGAGCCTGTTAACCGAGAGGAGGGAAGGGTTCTTAACGGCCTGTTTAAAATGCTGGGGCCCTGGTGACTATTTCACTCAAATGCCGGCCACACGGCTGGGAGAAGACCCCTGAGTTACAGGTTGGTCTTCTCCCACTCCTGTGGGTCCTGCAAGGAGACCTCCAGCAAAGCCAGCGGAGACCTGACTGCACAGGCCTGATGGTTATGAAGGAGAACACGAATCCGCCTCAGCTTTCTCTATCCATCCAGTGCAACTGCTGCAGAACTCTGCCTGGACACGGGCTGAGATTGACACCTGGCGTATACTGACATCGTTTAGCTTGGTAATCAATCAATAGAAACCAGGTTTAGATTAATTTAGGAGCCTGCACGCAGGGCTCAGCTGTGTCCCAGCGCAGCTCTGAACCCAGAGGAGGCGTAAGGCATAGGCACCGACCCCGTGGGTGCTCTCCACACCCAGCGCCTCCCCCTCCCTCCCAGCACCTCCCGCGATCAGCTGTTCCACCATGTGCAGGAGGCACTGGGGAAGATGGGGGGGCTTGGGAGAAGGGGTAGAGTGGGGGCAGGGCCTGGAGCAGAGCTGGGGGTCAGGCACCCCCTGGCACATTAGAAAGTTGGTGCCTCTGGCCTAAGGGACACACAAAACCAATTGGTTTTCCCTTTACATGTAAACTTTTAACTGCTGCTGGGTCCACCCCAGAAGTGGCTGCATTTTGGCAGCAGCTGTGTGATCCCCACTGATGCCAGTGGATCCTCCAGAAGGAAAGGCCTCTTTATCCGTGTGGGGTCACAACCCCAGGACACCTGCACCATGTGCAATCGACAGGGATTCACAAGCAGCCTAAAGCCTGTTTCCTGCACAGGCCAAGTGCCCTGATCCAAGATAGAGAGGGCGGGGTGCAGAGAAGGCAACATCCCAAGAGGGGGAGAATTCTAACAGGAACAAGCCTGGTTCTCCTAGCGCAGGTGACCCACCCCCCGTAACGACATCCCATTTCCGACACACCTGCGAGTCAGCCGTCAGGACCTTGATCCTTTGGGTGGAGACAAACAGATCCACCTCGGTCATGGGCTGGGACTCCCCATCCGGTGCCTGCAGCATGGTAAGGACAAAGCACCCATGTGTGTGGTCACCGGTAGCCCCAGGGCAGAGGGTCAACGTAAGTGATCTGTCTCCTGCCATCCATCTCCACCCTCTGACAAACAGAGGGACCTGGAGCCAGGACTCCTGGGTTCTATTCTCGGCTCTGCCCCCGACCTTCTCTGTGACCAGGGGTGAGTTGCTGCCCCTCTCTGTGCCTCTGTTTCCCCTCAAGGAGCAATGGGTCCCCATGAACATGCAGTCTGGGGTGCTGGGATGGGCGATGGTTACTAGTTCACAGCCCATTGGAATGCCAGAGCTGGCTAGCAGCAGCTAACACAACGGATTGGGTTTGCCCTGCCTTCCTCTACCTCATCTCTGAGCAACTTCCGTCCAGAGCAACCCACACTAAGCACTTTACAGACAGCCCACGCAGGAGGAATGGATCAGTCTCTTTTTACAGGTGGAGAAACTGAGGCACAGAGAAACCATGACTGGCCTAGTGTCACCCAGTGGAAGGGTGGGACTGGAACTCAGGTCTCCTGACTCCCTGGCCTGTGCTTTGACCATGGCTTCCTCCCTCTTGTCTCTGTGCATCCCACTGCTGGAACCCTGTTCAAATGAACCCTCCTCCCACTCCCTTCCACCCAGCCTAGTGAGCGAGAACTCGGCTTCCAGCTGCAGCCGGACCCAGGAGTGACCTGCTTTCGCTGCTCTTCACACCTGCTCCCTGCAGCCTACAGGTCCAAGAATAAACAGAGCTACACACCTCGGGGAAGTCAGCAGCACCCACTTCTGGAGTGGGGCCCCGAGAATGGGAGGCGTCTTACTCTTTCACCCCCTGGTCAAAGCCCAACTGCTGGCTGCTATGGCAGGGGTGGGTGAGAACCAGATGCAAAGGCAGCCATTCATTCATGACAAGCTCAGCTTTGTCCTGCGGCACCTGGTCCAGAGCAGCCGAGGGACCGGACAAGGATCCTGCCCTCGGGGCCCACATTTCCCTCGACCTGCTGCCATGCCAGGTCGGCCCAGCGAGCCCAGGAGCCGCCTGCGACAGGCGCAGGGCGAGGGCAGAGGAGGATGCACTCTGTGCTCTGGGCAGGAGGGGGCACCTCCTCGGCTGCACTCATGGGGGCACATTGGCTGGGCAGTCCCAGACAGCTGGGCTTTGGCTCCTGGCGGGTGAAAATCAACTAGTGCCAGGGGCTCATCTTGACGGGACCGGCTCACACCGACTAGTGACCGCCCGGCTCACCCGGTGCCCTCACCCACCTTTATCCTGTCCACGGCCTCCTGGGCCTGCGCCATGCGGACGCTGGTGGGGGGGTTCCTCTCGGAGACCAGCTGTGTGGAGCCCAGATACTTTGCTCCGAAGATCACTCCATCCAGGAGATCCTCAGGCTCACAGGGGCCTGCCACTGAGAAGCCAGGGGAAGGTGTTAGCAAAGGCATGGCCCCCGCACTCCTCCCTTCCCTGCAATGCCCATGGCCTGAGACACTGCACTGGAGCCAGGCCCCACTGCTGCTGACTGCGGGTTATGGAGGAGGAGGGGGCACAGCCTCTCTTAACAGGCCTTTATCCTGGGGGTCAGGTTACCCCACGCCTCAGCAGGGCATGATTCCCCGTTTAAAGCCGGAGCCACCCCTGGAGCCCCAGCATTCCTGCAATGCCCCTCAGCATGAGTGAGATCAGCCCAGGCACAGAGCCCCCCACTTCACAGCCCTGAATCCCCCGTGGGAAAAAGCCCAATGCGTGCCCCTCTGCGGAGCAGGGAGAAGCTCCCTCCCGTCACACAGGGACGTGCATCCAGCCAGGCACAGCGCCTGGCCAGGCCTGGCGGGTGGCTGGGCCTGAGCAGCAGCAGGCACCACCAGAACTGGCTTTTCAATCCTGGTTCCCACACCCCTTCCAAGGCAGCTCTCCATTACACCCCACCTTTGAGCTCCCTGCAGGCACTGCCCCATTCCGAGGGGCACAGATCTCTTGGGGGTAGCTGCAGGGGAGAGGGATGTGTCCCCAGCTGGGTATTCTGCATCAACTGCTGCTTCCTCCTTAGGGCTGGGAATGCCAAGCCCCCATAGCAACTCCTTGTCCCGCATGTGCTGTTGGGAGGTGCCACGTTGGCGGCCCCAGAGGCTGAGGGCACTGACAGTGGCTGGGCAAGTGCCCCCCCCTTTCCTTTCCTCCCTCCCCCCACCCCCCCGAACTGGAGCAACCCCTTCCTTGTGCAAAAAAGGAGTGCAGCCTCCTCGACCTCCCTGCCACGCTGCCCTGGGGCACCCACCACAGACACCCATGAGAAGGTTTACGCAGCGTGGGGACCCGACTGAGACCCCCCAAACTCATTTCACACAGGCCACAACAGGTCACTTGTGACTAAAGCAGGATTCGAACCAGGGTCCTCATGGTGGCCCCTCGCCCAGGACTTGGCAGCCAGAAAGCCTTCCTCCCATGAGCCAGGGCAGCGAAAGACACGTCCCCCCCGCCCCCCCTTCATAAATCCCCTCCCCTGCCTGGCTGGGCCAGCCCATGCACTAACCACACAGCACCCAGGAGAGGCTGCCACCCACACCAAGGCCCACGAGCTGGTGGTCAGAGCAGGTGATGGGGAGGCAGGACGCCTGGGTTCTATCCCTTTTACAAGTGGACGAGTCACTCACCCTCTTTGAAGGCCGGATAGGCTGCCCGGGATTCTTTAACCTACAAAGCAACCACGAGATCAGCGAGTGTCAGCAGCCAGGAGGATGCAGAAGCCGGGATACCTGCCGGCCACCTCCATGGGCACAAGAATGAACTAACCCCCTGGCAGCTGCCAAAGGGGAACCGAGAGCAGCAGCAGGACAACGCCAGAGGGCTCAGTGCTCTGGGCAGGCTGCGTGAGGGGGCAAAGGAAGGGGCAGGCCAGGGATGCTGAGGTCAGTGGGCAGCTACTGCCGGGGTGGAGGCCCCTGGGTCAGCTCAGCGGCCTGGGGATGGGCCATAGCCATGTGGGGGGGGGGGGTCAAGCGGCTGGGGAGCCTGGGCAGGGGATAGGGCTGGAGGGGGGCAGGGATTCCCGTTGGTACCCGCTGCCAGCCCATCATGCAGCCCCCAGAACCGCTCTCTCGTGCCGAACTGTCCGGCGCATCCAGTGGAGAGCAGACTTCGCCCCCGGGCCCTGAGAGGGTCCAGACCTGCCCCTACCAGGGCTCTGGGCTTCCACAGCCACCACATGATGCTGGGCCCCTCACTTGGCTGCAGGGTAACAGCGGGTGCCAGCAGCCCCTTGACCTGCCAGCTGCCCCCTGGAACGCCTCCCCCATACCCCACACATGGCAGGAAGCCAGGGGCAGCCACTCTCCACATCCTGCTCTCCCCCGCCAGCCTGGGGGCAGTCGGCAGCAACTCTTGTGTCAAGGGCTGACCCCCAACCACCCCGTGTAGCCGTTGTCATGGGATCTGTCAGAGCCTCAGCTCCAGGCCTGGCATCCAGAGGTAGCTCAGGATCCCCCATGGCAAGCTGGCCCAGAGCCCAACCCCATCCCAGGGTGCCCGGGGCTAGTGGACCCCCAGCCAGCATGCAAAGCACTCACAGCCGTGCTCCTGGGGGTGGGCTGCTCCAGGCCCTGGCTGGGGGGAGGGGACATGGCCACCCATACGGGCTCTGGGGAGCTGTCCTGACTGCCCGGGGACACACAGGCAGAGTCTCCCTCATGGGCTCCCCCTCTCCGATACCACCGGCCGGAGCCTTCTGCCTGCGAGGTGCCTGGCTGCGAAGCGGCCTCCTCCGCCTGCTGGGCTGCCAGGCTCTCCTGGCTCTGCAGGACCTCCCCATCGCTCCCAGCCAGGACATCTGACCTGGCGAGGGGGGTCTCCTCACTGGCTTCCACTGGGAGCCCCCCCTCGTGGTGCAGGAGGCTTAGCAAGTCCTCCCGGTCAGCCTCTGCAAAGAGCAGGCCATGGCTTTCCCGGCTCCTCTGGGAGCAGGCAGAGGGCTGAGCGTGGCAGGATGGCATTGCCAGGCCTCTCCCCATGGCAACGTGCAGAAGGCAGGGAGGGCATTCGCCAGGCAGCCCCCGGCAGCAGCCAAAGGCCCCTTTGTGGGGAAGCGCCACGTCTCCCCCAAAAGGGCCTGCGCCACAGTCCGATGCCAGCAGTGGGTCGTCCTCCGAGCCAGGCGAGTCGTCGTGGAAGCTGGGGCTAAGGGTCTGGAGCTGGGTGAGGAGGCCCTGGATCTCCGACTGGTCGTCCTCCTCCAAGCTCTCAGCCCACTCCTCCCCTCTCAGGTGGGCCTCAGGCTCCTCATCCAGGTCCATGCAAACCAGGTCACTCTGCTCCGTGCTAGCCGGGACTCTGGGACAACCCACCCCCCGGTGGGCTCCCTCTGGGTTCCCTTTCCAGTCAGCATCGCTCCCAGGTACTGCAGCGTCCTCACAGCCTTCCATCCCCACTCCCAGGGCCCTGCAAGCTTCATCACATGCTTCCCTGGCTGCTTGGAGGGCTAGGTCCAGAGCAACTGGGGAGCTGGGGGTCTGCAGGCCCCCCAGAGTGCTTTTGGGGACAGTCGGCTCTGCGATGGCTGCATTGAGAGACAGTTCAGCCTCAGCAGCAGAGGGGTTAAGGCCGGAGCGCAGGGCACTGAAGGGGGATCCAGGCTGCTGCAGGCCGTGCAGGCTTTGTTCACAGGCTGTTGGCATGGCCAGTCTTGGCGAGGCCCTTTCCTCCAGGTCCATGGCTGGAGGCTCCAGGAGCTCCTCGGGAAGGCTGTGGCTGCCAAAGCCAGGCTCCAGGCGCGCCTCGGTTTGGAAGTCCATGCCGTTGTCCATCACAGTCGCTTCTGCCCAGGTGGGGAAGAAGAAACTCCCCCTACACTAAGAACAGAAGGAGAGAGGTATTCGAGGTTAGAAATGGGCAGGACTGAAAGGAAGAGCAGAGACAGCATCATAGACCAGATCCTCAGCAGAGCTGCCCTGAGTCAGGCCTCTGGAGGATCCAGCCCCGGATCTTCTGGATGGAAATAAGCAGCAGAGGTTGGGCAGGGCTGAATTACCAAAGGCAGCTGCTACGCTGTTTCTGCCATTGAAACACGTAAGGAACAGCCGTGTGGAGTCTCGCACGGCATGGACCTCAGGCCCAGGTCCTCCACTGCAGAGAGGAATTGAAATCAATGGGAGTAAGGTACTGGCCAGTGCACAGACTACACTGGGCAAGTCTGAAAACCCACATCAGTCTCTCTGATGCGCTGCTGATGGACACTGACACTGGGAGCCCAAGCTGATTATTTCAGAGGTGCTGAGCCCCTTGGTTCCCGCTCCCAGTTGTGGGCACTTGGCATTTCTGAAAATTGGCCCCGTTCCAGGTTTCTCAAGTTGGGCACCCAAAGCCAGTAGCCATTTGTGAGAACTGTGCCCGAAGGGACAGTGAGTCAATGGCAGAGCCAGGAACAGACCCCAGGAGTCCTGACTCCCAGTCTGGTGCCCTGGGACCACATTAACAATTCTAGCTTTAGTCCCTCTCCAAACGTTTTCACTGTCTAACCTGAAGAGGGTGGGTGCTTCCTTGCCTGCAATGGGGCTCAAGCCCCACTCCTGGTACCACTGCAGGAAATCCAGCCCCAGGATTAGTGCAGGAGACTCATAAAAACTACTTCTGCGGAGCTAGTGTGTCCACCCCTGCTGGGCCGCATTATCTAGAATCAGCTGCTTTGCCCTGGAGGGCAGGATCCACGGACGTACACTGAGATGCTGGGAAGCACCCTCAGATCCCAGCAGGACAAGGCTGGAGGTCACCATGCACAGATCAGTGGCTGCTTCCTGTGTCTCTGCCAGCAGCTGTGCTGAGAATGCTGAAACCCTCCACTCCGCTGCTTCCTCGCTGTCTGATCTGGGAAGTAGAAATGTCACAGCCCCCTGGCACCCCACATGCCCCTTCACACTGCTTACATTGCACGTTAACATCCCGACATGCAAACAGGGAGTCCTCGTTCTGTGTTCACCGGTGTACATCAAGAGCAAATCCACTGAAGTCCATGGAGTGACTCCTGATTTACACCTGCATCATTGAGAGCAGAATCTGGCCCCATAACCTCAATTTAGCCTTACAAAATTATACTGCCCCAAAACAAGGTGGTTTCATTAGACTGGTGAGTAAAACCAATTAGCTAGGCCTTGATTTTGCAATCAGACCCTTCAAGACTTCCACCTCCAGGGGCTGCCAGGGCACTGACTTCAGTACAGCTCCACTGGGACAAGGGGGGCCGATTGCAGGATCAGAGTCACAAAGGTGATAAAAGGTGGGCAACTAACTCTTGTGCCTGGGCTAGTAAGTGTTCCAAGCAACACTGCCCACTTTTTGAAGATGCCTGGAGCACCATGACTAGTGACCCACATCTCACAGGAGTCACCACTTAATAAACAGACCGGATCCCCTCACTCCCCAGCCCCAACTTAGGCATCAAACTTATTTCTAAAACACTTGCTTTGAACCCCTCTTTCCTCGCTGCATCAGATAGAGCGGAAGGCCAGGAAGGGAACCCCCCAGATCCTGGCACCTTTCAGGATAGGAAACGTCCCAGGAGCAAGAGGTGTTTTAGTCACAAACCTCCCTGCCTCTCTGCACACATCTGCCTTGCACAGAAAACTTACTTCCAAGAAAGTTTCACCAACTGCTACAGAAGCAGCAATGCAGGAAAGTGGGGTTAGTTAACCCTTTGTGTGCTGGAATCTCCGCAGGCCGAGGCGCTCTCCTCTTGCAGGCAGCTGCCCTTGATGTGGCTGCTGAGTTAAATTTCACTTACTCCTGAGCCTCTCCGTCCCCCCTTCCATTTTCCTGTTGCTCTGCCCCTTCAGTGAGCATGCGCAGGCCCCGGAGGCTGCTGGGGGATGTAGTTTTGGGCTGCGCGGCGGCGCTCCGAGCACGTGGGGCGCTGCTGGGGGATGTAGTTTGAGGCGCAGTTCCCAGGCGCGGTGCTGCAGGGTGCGGGGTCGGGCTCACGTGCCTCCGCAGCGGGGGAACCAGGGAACTCACCCAGGGGAGATATTCGCCCTTAGACCCCAGCCCTGCAACGCTGAGAGCCGGGGCCTCCCTGTGCCCATATGGCTAAGGCGGGGTCGGGGGGGGCATCGCCCCCCCCGGGTTCCTACCGCAGCAGGATGCAACCAGGAAAGCGAACTGCTGTTTCGTGCCTTGCAGAGGAACCCACAGCCCTGAGCTGGGGGCTGAGAAGCGCTGTTGGCTGGACCCCCGGCACTGGGTGGTGGGAAATGGACATTTCCCGACTGGGTGGGCTGCCGGCTCCGTGCCCTGGGGAGCTGTGCTGTCTGCATGGGCCTGTCCACCCCCACCCCTGTGCAGAGCTGGTCCAAAGAGGTTCCCAGTGCTCCCTCGGGCTGGGCAGCTGAGAGCCTGTTACCCATTAGCGACCACCTGCCAGCCAGCAGCAGCACTAACAGCCCCTCGACCGGGGAGCACTCGAAGCCCTTCATCCCAGCTGATGGGATGAGAGCCAGGAGAGAGCAGTTTCTGCCTAGCGTTGGCTGAGAGAAGAGACCCAAAGAGTGCTGAGCTCCTTAAGTCTCTCCCACAAAGCTGATCTGTTTTATTTTCAGTGTTACAGTCAGGGTGGCCAGACGTCCCCATAAAATCGGGACTGTCCTGATATTCATCAGTCATTTGTCCCGCATCCCAACGGATGTATGGTCGGAACGCCATTTGTCCCAATATTCTGGCTTGGGGCTTTTTTTTTTCTTTTCCTTTGGCGGCGCTCCAGACCTGCCCCCCATGTGTCCCGATATTTTGTTCATGTGATCTGCTCGCCCTATAGTCAGTGCTGCCTTTAGAGATTTCAGTTGCTCCTGCTGGAAATCAAAGGAAATTATTGTACATAGCTCTGCTTCTCAATCAGAAAATAAAACGTTTTCTGTCTTGATTTAGTCTATGGGCAATGACTGTAGGGTGACCAGATGTCCCAATTTTATAGCGACAGTCCCGATTTTGGGGTCTTTTTCTTATATAGGCTCCTATTACCCCCCACCCCTGCCCCGATTTTTCACACTTGCTGTCTGGTCGCCCTAAATGACTGCCTAGGAAGGAGTACTGCGGAAAGGGATCTAGGGGTCAGAGTGGACCACAAGCTAAATGAGAGTCAACAGTGTAACACTGTTGCAAAAAAAGTGAACATCATTCTGGGATGTATTAGCAGGAGTGTCGTTAGCAAGACACGAGAAGTCATTCTTCCGCTCTACTCTGCACTGATTAGGCCTCAACTGGAGTATTGTGTCCAGTTCTGGGCACCACATTTCAGGAAGGATGTGGACAAATTGGAAGGAGTCCAGAGAAGAGCAACAAAAATGATGAAAGGTCTAGAAAACATGACCTGTGAGGGGAGATTGGAAAAATTGGGTTTGTTTAGTCTGGAAAAGAGAAAACTGAGAGGAGACATAACAGTTTTCAAGTATGTAAAAGGTTGTTATAAGGAGGAAGAATAAAATTTGTTTTTCATAACCTCTGAGGACAGGACAAGAAGCAATGGGCTTAAATTGCAGCGAGGGCGGTTTAGCTTGGACATTAGGAAAAACTTCCTGTCAGGGTGGTTAAGCACTGGAATAAATTGCCTAGGGAGGTTGTGAAATCTCCATTATTGGACATTTTTAAGAGCAGGTTAGAAAAACACTTGTCAGGAATGGTCTAGATAGTTAGTCCTGCCACAAGTGCAGGGGACTGGACTAGATGGCCTCTCGAGGCTATGATTCTGTGGACTCTTGAGACTTTTTACAATTCCTGGAGGGCTCTTAATCCTACAAGGTTGTTTCATCCTCGGAACATAAGAATGGCCATACTGGGTCAGACCAAAGGTCCAGCTATCCTGTCTTTTAACAATGGCCAATGCCAGGTGCCCCAGAGGGAATGAACAGAACAGGGAATCCTCAAGTGATCCATCCTGTCACTCATTCCCAGCTTCTGGCAAACAGAGGCTATGGACACCGTCCCTGCCCATCCTGGCTATCGCCTTGGAACACGTCTCTTTATTAACTTCCTTAATATTTGAGTAAGCTCTTGAAAATGACTTTGTTTAGAGGGCAAATTTTCTAACTCAAATTTAAGACCTATAGTATCACATTATATTTGAAGACATGGTTAAGAATCATCCAGCTGGGTCACTGTATGGAACTGAACAGTTTCCAGAAGCTAAAACAGGCTTTTAGATCAGTCATTTGTAAATGCAAGTTCAATTTTTAAATTCATTTTTTATGTTTTTAATCATTACACCTTGAACTGAAGTGTGTTTTCGTTTGTGCTGGAGAAATAATCAAATGCATTGGATAAACTGATTACAATGGTTAAGACCTTATTTCTAATTACTGACTTACTAGGAAAAGAAAACACCTGGCCATTGGAAAAAGGTGATAACTTTTATCTACTGGAAATATACCTTCAGGTGTGTCAGAGCTGATAGGAAATCCATGTTCAAATCTATTGTAATATTTTCTTTCCAATTATCACTTAAAACCCTTTTTGTCTTTCTTTTTTTTAAGCTAGTGCCGAAACAAATTTGTTTTCTAATTTGTTAGTTATTCCATGTTTTAGAAGAATGTTTGAGAGGAAACTCAACTACTTTAGACTTCATAACTTTTTAGTGAGAAATGAGATATACAAATTAACAGTGCATGTATTTGCTTGCTTATATTTTGCCAGATGATAATATAAGTGAAAATAAAAAGTGTGTGGGTGTTTGAGGGTGATTGGTGTGAGGTTGTAAGAACAATTATGTTTAGTAAATATTCTGTATTGTGACAAACCCAGACCAGTGGGGTACAGGCGTCTGGTAGAGGGCAAATATACTGGTCACTGACTGAGTAGTTTTCTGTTCGCTGAGTGACCAGAGCAGGGGCTGCACAGAGTAATCAGGAACCTGCTAGAACCAATTAAGGCAGACAGGCTGATTAGAACACCTGCAGCCAATCAAGGCAGGCTAATCAGGGCACCTGGGTTTAAAAAGGAGCTCACTTCAGTTTGTGGTGTGCATGTGAGGAGCTTGGAGTAAGAGGCACAAGGAGTTGAGAGTATGCTGCTGGAGGATTAAGGAGCACAAGTGTTAGGAGACACCAGGAGGAAGGTCCTGTGGTGAGGATAAAGAAGGTGTTTGGAGGATGCCATGGGAGTTGTAGCTGTCATGTAGCTATTACTGGAGGCACTATGGACAGCTGCGATCCACAGTGCCCTGGGCTGGAACCCGGAATAGAGGGTGGGCCTGGGTTCCCCCCAAACCTCCCAACTCCTGATCTGACACAGGAAGAGTTGACCCAGACTGTGGGGAAGATCACTGAGATGAGCAAATCTGCCAATAAGCACAGGACCCAGCAAGGCAGAGAAGGAACTTTGTCACAGTATTTACCAATTAAAGTTATGAATTCTTGTGCTAAGGTTCCAAAACTGACACAGGAGAGCAAATGCAAAGAAATGCACATTGGAAAACAAAATCCCAGCTGTACAAATGATGGGATCTAAATTAGCTGTTACCACTCAAGAAAAAAATCTTGGAGTCATCATGGATAATTCTCTGAAAACAACTGCTCAGTGTGCAGCTGCAGTCAAAAAAGCTACCAGAGTGTTAGGAACCATTAGGAAAGGAATAGATAATAAGACAGAACATATCGTCTTGGCTCTATATAAATCCATGGTACGCTCACAACTTGACTACTGTGTGCGGATGTGGTCGCACCATCTCAAAAAAGGTATATTGGAATTGGAAAAGGTTCAGAAAAGGGCAACAAAAATGATTCAGCAGGGTTCTCAAATTTCATTGCATCATGACCCCCCCTTCTGACAAAAATTACTATACAACCCCAGGAGGGGGGCAAAGTCTGAGTCCCACTGCCCCAGGCAGGAAGACCAAAGCCCAAGGCAGGGGGCCTGTAACCTGAGCCTTGACACCCAGGGCTGAAGCTGTTGGGCTCCGGAGTCTAACGCCAGCCCTGGCAACCCCATTAAAATGGGGTTGTGACTCACATTGGGGTCCTGACCCACAGTTTGAGAACTGCTGGACTAGGGGTATGGAACAGCTTCTGTATGAGGTGAGATTTAAAAGTCTGGGACTTTTCAGCCTGGAAAAGAGAAGACTAAGGGGGGATATGATAGCTATAAACACTTGACTGATGTGGAGAAAGTGAATAGAGAAGTGTTATTTAACCCTTCTCCTAACACAAGAACTAGGGGTCACCCAATTCATAATGCAACGGATTTAAAACAAAAGGAAGTATTTCTTCACACAACATACAGTCAACTTGGGGAACTCATTGCCAGGGGATGTTGTGAAGGACGAAATTATAACAGGGTTCAAAAAAGAACTGAAGGACAGGTCCATCAATGGCTATTAGCCAGGATGGACAGGGATGCAGCCCCATGCTCTGAGTGTGACACTGTCCCTAGCCTCTGTTAGCCAGAAGCTGGGGGTAGAGGACAAGGGATAGATCACTCGATTGCTTGTTCTGTTCATTCTCTCTGAAGCACCTGGCATTGGCCACTGTCAGGAGACAGGATACTGGGCTAGATGGGCCATTGGTCTGACCCAGTATGGCTGATCTTATGTTCTTATGATACCTCAAGGTTTGAAATTGGGAATATCTTGGTGTATTATCTCCTTATTGTTCTAAATTCACATATAAACTTAAAATATGACTTTAACTGGTGTTTGTAATTATTTTTTTCTTTCTTTATATAGGAATTAGATACAGTGCTTCTGTCAGATAATTTCTAAGTTATCTGCAAAAAAGCTAGAGTTTATAGGTGCCTAAGTAACTCCTTGAATTATGGTAAAAGTTGCCCCCCTCCCATCTGAAATGTTGCCACTGGGGCCCTAAATCTCGTGAAGATGCATTGCAGGTTTGGCTCTTCAGTTAGTCCCTTGCTTCATGGGGTCAAACAGCAGCACTGGTAAAGTCCTGCAACCTGATCAGTGCAGATGGGTCCTTATGTCTGTGCGGAGTTGACCTCAGTGGGGTTCCTTATGGGTGCAGAGGTCTGCCTAGGAGGCCAGATCAAGACTGGGTGTTTTCCTGAAAGCTCTGCTCTAGGAATTCGTCTGGGGACATTCTCTGGCCTGTGTTATAAGGGGCTCAGACTAGATGATCACAATGGTCCCTTCTGGCCTTGGACTCTCTGACTCTGAAGGGATTTATATTACTCTCATAGCACCATTTAGGAATTTTCTCCCAGCTGAGACTGGGAGGGACCATGAGTTTTTTTCACCTTCCTCTGCAGCATGGGGCATATTCGCCTGCCGGGATCATCTGTGCACGTCTCACCTAAACAATTTCCTGCCATCACATGGACCTTGGGCTTTGGTGGCAACATGGTCTCTCCTGTTTTCTACCTGCAGCATGCTACAGTTTAGTCTCTAGAGGACTGAAATGCTACTCCAGAGGTCTGCTCAGGAGCGTGAATTTACTTGCATAAGTACTTGGAGAGGGCAAGGGGCCAGGATTATTACTAACTAGAATCTGATCTGTGCTCTTGTTCTAATCCTGCAAGTGCTTGGATGCGTGAGTAGGCCCATTGATCTAACAGGACTATATTCTTACCAGTAAAATCTCACACAAGTGCCAATGTTTACAGGATCAGGCTTTGGGTACCTGTATTGCTGAGCAATGACAAATGGTGCTGGTGGCTTAAAAATCATGAGATTTTCAAAAATAATAAATTGTAGCTTCTCTGTATTTGCTTTCTGAGTTTTGCACCTTTAGGGTCCATTTTCAAGCTTTCCCCTGCGACCACGAGGGCCAGAAACATCCTTTTTTTCAGTTAACGTAAGCTGAGATTCTCATGTAATCACATGACTCTGGGAGCTGGGGCTTTAAGAAAACCCACAAATATCATGAAACTCCTGGTAGAAGTGTAGGACTAGAAGGGACCTTGGTAAGTCACCTAGTCCAGTACTGAGATTTTGCAGCACTAGATACTTTACATTATTATTTAATTTATTGCATCAGGTGGTAGCCGTGTTAGTTTGTATCTGCAAAAAGAATGAAGAGTCCGGTAGCGCCTTAAAGACTAACAGATTTATTTGGGCATAAGCTTTCGTGGGTAAAAAACCCACTTTTTCACCTACATGGATCATAATAATGATTGAGTGCAAGCTATTGTTATGACATTCCACTTGAGTATAATAATAATGATATTAATAATAAATAGCATAAGTAATAATGACAAATGAAGGTGTTTGTGCCACTCCATAGTTGCATTGTATTTTGCAGTTAAAGCAGAACTAAAATCCTTTAATGGTTTTAATAATCACTGTAACACATTAAAGAGTCCTGTGGCACCTTATAGACTAACAGACGTATTGGAGCATGAGCTTTCGTGGGTGAATACCCACTTCGTGGGATGCATGTAGTGGAAATTTCCAGAGGCAGGTATATATATGCTAGCAAAAGTGAGACAGGCTGGAGATAAGAGGTTAGTTCAATGGGGGAGGATGAGGCCCATTCACAGTCTTTGTTTAATCCTTAGCTGATGGTGTCAACACAGTGTTACAGATTCCAAGGCCAGAAGGGCCATTGTGATCATCTTCCTCTGACCTGTATCATCACACAGGCCGGAAATCTGCCCTGAAATAATTCCTGGAGCAGATCTTTCAGAAAACCATCCCGGAGCACAGCGATGATACCAATGAGGATTCATGTAATTGTAGCAGTAATGCTCTGACCCTCCCCCAGTATTAGTGCACTGACATTGGGCACGATCAGAATTCAAGTTGCAATTAATCCACAGGAGCAGATCTACACGAGATACAGTTTGGTCCATGACCGACACTGCCCCCTGGCTGCGCAGCAAGGGGGGGCGGTAAATAAACTACACCTCCCAGCATGCTCTCTGGTCTCTCCCGGACTACAAATCCCGGCCTGCACCGGGCCTGCCCGGGCCGCCAGGGGCAGGAGGCTGGAGCGGGCCCCGCGTGTGCCGCTGCGAGCTGCGCCCATGGCCGCTCGGGCGCTCGTGCGGGCTCTCGGGGCTGGGCGCGGCCTGGGCGCCGCCCCCGCTGCCCTCTGCAGGCTGCGGGCTCATGGCTACGCCAAGAAGGCAGGTGAGCGCGGGGCTGAGCCCCCCCGTGCTGCTGGGCGCTGCCCTGCCCGGGCTCCCCGGGCTCCCGGTAGCGTTCCCAGTGTGTGCCGGGGTCCAGCCCCCCGAGCCGGATTTTATTCCCTGCAGTCCCCTGCCCCGAGATTCCCCCTGCCCTGGGTGCCACCGGGGGGCAGGACTCCTGGGTTCCGTTCCTGCTGGCGGACCCCTGCAGCCTCTCGGGCCACTTTCTCTTTTCCTTTCTCTGCCTCAGTTTCCCCATGTTGCAGATGCAGAATCCCAACCTCCTTGGGCGGGGAGGTAGGATTGGCCCAGGAGCTGGGGCAGTCTCCGTGGGTTCAGGAGACCTGGGCTCCAGAGGCCTCCTGTGTGACCCTGGGCCAGTCGGGCAGCCTCAGTTCCTCACCCGGAAAAGGGGGGGGCATAGGCCTGTCCTACTCACGGGGCATTGGGGCGATAAATACACTGCAGAGCGTGAGGGGTCACGTACTGTGTGACCTGGCGTCATATGGGCACCGTGGATTGATGCCCATTTTGCTCTGCGCTGAGGTCTTCCCAAATGTGTTTGGGCATCAGCATGGTGGGGGGGTTAATATGCCCACCCTGACTGCCCCCACAAGAGAAGCTCATTGATTTGCAACATAGTGGCCTGGAATCTCAGGGAGAGAACGTGACCTGAACTGGACTGAGAACTGCCTTGATATCTCAGTGACGGGCACGTCAGAAATTCCTAGGATTCAGCTCCTTGCGTTGCCATGGCCTGGGCTTCTGAGAAGTCAAAGCGAGAGTCCAGTGGGGCAGTTGTGGAGCATTTGGGGTTTCAGTGGCCGTGCCTCCAAAGCTGATCACTTGTGTAGCGAGTGTGTTTGGTCTGTGCCCCCCGGGATATGGAAATCGCAGGCCGAGGAATTTGGCAGCGCCATTGCTGCTCCCTGCAATAGTCTGGTGTCTCCCCCCAGCATGGAGGTGTCTGGACTCTGTGCTGACGTCTGTGCTTGTCTCTGCAGCGGTGAAGACCAAAGGGAAAGGCTTCAGTAAGGAGGAGATGAAAGGCCCAGAGGTGTGCAAGGACCCCGTGCTGCTCACCACACACGCCATGGGAGTGAACTTCTACAAACAGGGCCCGGAGGTGGCTCTGAAGGACGACTCTGAGTATCCTGACTGGTGGGTGATGCCTGATCTGCCCTCTCCCAGCCATGCAAGGAACATGGGACTAGTGGTTAGAGCAGGGTCCTGGGAGCCAGGACTGCTGAGTTCCATTTCTGGCTCCATCACTGACTCCCTGCAAGACCTTGGACCTGACTGTCCCAGTCCCTATCATGGGTTTAAATCAGGTTGATGCCATATATTGTGCCCCACAGCTGAAAGGTGCCACGGGAGAGCAAGGAGCTGAATAACTCAGGTTGTGAACTCCCTGGAGCAAGGGCTTTGTTGTGTGTTTGTGCAGCCCATGGGGGCTTGGGCTATGTCTGGAGTGCCTCAGCACTACTGTAATACACCTAATAATGTGCAGCCCTAGCACAGTGGGGGCTTGGGCCATGTCTGGGGCTCCTAGGCACTACCATAATACACCTAATAGATAATGTACAGGCCTACCACTGTGGGTCCTGGGTTGTGACCGGGGGTCCTGAGCGCTACCAGAATAGAAATACTAAACACGCAGAGCTGTCACCCCCATGCTGGCACCCCTGCACTTGAGTCTGTGTCTGACTCTAGCCACCTGCAATGCTAGTGCTATATCCCGGCCCCCTGAAGAACCGGGCAGTGTCCCCTGGATTAGGTCCTGAGCAGGTCCTTCCTCCCCCGTCCACTGCGGGGGGTGATCAGCAGGGCTGGGCAAGTAAGGGGAGTTTCTGGTTTCCTGGTAATTCTGAAAAGCAGGAAAAATATTCATTTCAGATGGAACAAAACAATTTGATTTGATCTTGTCTGTTTCTCAACACTTTTTATTATTTAATGAAAGGAAAGCTGGAAATGCCACCTCGGTTTGAACCAAAAAAATCAAAACATTTTGTTTTGAAAAGGTGGAAGTGAAATGGGATCATTTTTCCCAACCAAAGCAATTTGGTGTGAATTTTTGAAATTTTTTTCAGTGTAGTTGAATCTGCATTTTTCACTGAAAAGAAAAAAACAAACAAAAAAAAAAACTTTGTGCAAAAAATCTGGCCCAGCTCTGGTGGTGACCCTGGCTAGTCTTGGGGTGCTTTAAATGACGAGGTGTGCTAGCTGGCAAGTGACTGCATGAGCCAGGAGCCAGCTGGAACCTGAAGGGCTGCTGCATCCCATTGCCTGGGTCAGGTTTCAGGGATTCTGCCTCGCCTGGGAACTCACTCTCCTGTGCATTGGTCACCAGGCTTTTCCAGATGCACCTCGGCCCCCCCAAGACACTGAAGGAGCTGGACCCCGAGACGCCCCAGTACTGGAGGCTCCTGCGGAAACACAACACCTGGCGCCGCAACAAACTGAGCAAGGGCAAGAAGTTTTAGGATGGGACCTGTGTGGTGACATCCCTGCACCTCCTGTGCCGGAGAAGGATGCTGCACTGGGGCTCGAGATGGGGTTTGGACATGTCCTGTGAGACAGGAAACAGATGCAGCTGGGCAGGTCCCCTGAGCTGGGATCAGCTGGCACCTCTTCCCGGACAGGGTCTCTTATTTTTACTTTGAATACTGACGACAATAAATCACTGGCCATGGCTGGACAGCGTTGGTGTGTCTGTCTTGTTATCCATGCTGTGCATTGCCTGGGGTGTGGGACCAGAGCACTTGCAAACCCAAGGCTCAGATCTTCATGCCTCCCTCTCTCCATGGCATTTGGGGCATCGCGGGCTGGTGGCTCCCTTTGAAGGCTGAATCAGGGTTGGGGAGGGGATGTAAGTAGCGGTACCTCCCAAGCTCCGCCCACAAACCGAGCTCCAGCCATTTGACACCAGTGTGAGTCCACTCATGGTGGATCTTCATAATATAGTGGTTTCTCCTTTTTCTTGCTTTGATAGATTGTCATTAGTCTTCATTGATTTAGTGAACAGCCCATTAGCTTAACAGAGGTGAAGGAGTGAACATCATTCTGGGATGTATTAGCAGGAGTGTTGTAAGGAATTATTCTGGGGCATGTCTCTGGCCTGTGCTGTGCAGGAGGCCAGGCTAGATGATCACAACGGTCCCTTCTGGCCTTAGAATCTATAAATCTATGAAAAAAATGGCCCGGGGTTTTGCAGAGCCGTTAAAGACAGTGGCACGTGGCCAGCCAACTCAGGCTGTGGAGTAGCAGATGCTGCATGCCCAGCGAGCCGAGTACAAAAAGTGTAGAGGGTGCGACATGGTTTAAGTGAGTAGAGTCCAGGACCCACCTGAACCCCCAGGTTTGTCCTCTCCGTGGCTGTATACAAGCCCAAGCAGTACCCCCACTGTGTTTAACAGAGTAGTGTCCCGCTGCCTCCCCCTGGCCAGAGTATATCACTGCGGTGTGTTGCTCTATGTGCCGTGCCTGTACTCAATACACTGCTGCAAATGCAGACATCACCTCAGGCAGGTATCAGTTACAGGTGGCTCTGAGATTTTTTAAATTTTATTTCACAGCCGTGAGGCTAGAGGCTTCATTTTTTTTAAATTATTTCCCCCCCCCAATGAAAGCTTGGAATTTGAGGCTCAGCGTCCAGAAAGTGCTCTGCTTTGCTGATCCGCTGTGAGGCAGCATCGGTTCACCCCATCTCTGTTAGACTATCTGCTGCCCTGCATCAGACCAATGGTCCATCTTCCCCAGTAGTCTGTCTCTGACAGTGGCCCATAGCAAAGCTTCGGGGGAGCATTTAGAACAGCGCAACTATGGAGTGATTCTGCCCCTCCTCCCCCCCCCAAGTAGTCAGAGGTTTAGGGTACTCCATCTGTGGGGTGGCGTCTCTGACTGTCTTGGCTAATAGCCACTGATGGCCTTCATCCTCCGTGAATTTACCCAGCTGTGTTTTGAACCCAGTTATACTTTTGGTCATCACAGCATCCCATGGCAATGAGTTCCACACGTGAGTTGTGCGTTATGCGAAAAGTACTTGCTCTTCCTTGTATTAAGCCTGCTGGCGATTATTTGAATCAGGGTGTTTATTTTGGGAATGGGGAGGTAACTTTTTCCACGCCAGTCATAATTTTATAGACTTCATATCATTCTACCCTTGTTTGTCTCTCTTCTAAGATGAACAGCCCTAATATTAGTCTCTCCTCATATGGAAGCCGTTCCATCCCTCGATCATCTTCATTGCCCTTCTCGGGACCTTTTCTAGTTCCACTCTATCCTTTGAGTTGGGGGCAACCAGAACTGGTCAGTAGTCCAGGGACGAATGCCCAATGGATTTATATTGTGGCATTATTATATTTCCTGGCTTATGTTATCCCTTCCCTACCAGTCCCTGACCTACTATTACCCTTTTTAACAACAAGCTGTGCACCTAGGTGATGGTTTGGAACTTTTCTGAAAGAGCCTGCAAGGAGCAGTGGATGAAATTTGTTTGTATCGTCAGCAGGTGCCAGCGTAGGCCAAGGGGAATGGCTCTGTGTCCAGGCCCTAGGGCAGCCCATGCCCTGACATGGAGGATTGATTTCAGTTGCAGATTTGAATTGTAATTTAAATCAGCAAACAGGAAACCTTGATTTTAAATAATCAAATTGAGTCCTGTTTTGCATTTGCACTTTTTAGTTATTTTCCTAAAGCAAGGTTGATTCTCATTGGTTGGTAACCATTAAAGCAGGTTGGTCTGCCATTAAAATAGCATTTATGCTAAATTTGGTACTAGCTTTTGCTAATCGGGAGGATACACTAGAGCAGTACATATTTATTTAATCAATTACATTTACTCAGATTCTTAATTTTTCCTATTTTCTACCATTAGAAAACAGAGTGATGCATTTCTTATTTACTAGATGATTGATTAGTTCTTGTGTTAATCTGCATTTGGTGAAATTGGGATTCAATCAAAAATGCACAAATCCAGCATTTCAAATTAGTTTTTTTTCAATACGACAGCCACAGCTATGTTGGATACATACATCAGGCACCTGACTCTCTCTAAAGCTTCAAGAGCAAACATACTGCTTAGTATTCTATGGGATTTGATGTAAACAATTTTAGATTAGGGTAAGTTTAGGGCCTTGACCCAGGTTGTCAGTAACTTCCCATTTAAGTAGGTTTGTTTAAAACAAGAAAAATGCACTTAATTCAGATGTAAAAGAATTGGATTTAGTGTGAATTCCCCTGTGCTCTGAGCCCACCATGCTGGGAGCGTGAGGGATGCTCCTAATCTGCAGCCTCCCCCTGGGTGGTGCTTGCTTGTCTCAAGGATGCCACAGAGGTTAGAAATGGGGAGGAAGGGGGATGTGCCCCACAGCTCTCTGCGAGGTAATGTTTGCCCCTCCCTTGTGGATTTACAAAGCACCTTCCGCCTCCAGACACTCGCACTTCCTCTTTGGCCCCCCCAGTTCTCAGGCTGTGCAGTCAGAGGACTCACCTGACCCTGGGGACGGGGGGAGAAGTGTATTCACCCATTCTGCCTTCACGTTTTCTAAAAGGGAGAAGTGCAGAGGTCAGCAACCTTTCAGGAGTGCTGTGCTGAGTCTTCATTTATTCACTCTAATTCTAGGTTTTGCTTGCCAGTCATACATTTTGCGCATTGGCCTCCTAAACCCCAAGGTTGTGAGTTCAGTCCTTGAGGTGGCCACTTAGGGATCTGGGACAAAATCAGTTCTTGGTCCTGCTAGTGAAGGCAGGGGGCTGGACTGGATGACCCTTTGGGGTCCTTTCCAGTTCTAGGAGATAGGTATAGCTCCATTCATTTAATTTGATTTTAACGTTTTTAGAAGGTCTTTCTATAAGTTTATAATAAATAACTAAACTATTGTTGTCTGTAAAGTAAATAAGGTTTTTAAAATATTTAAGAAGCTTCATTTAAAATTAAATTAAAAGGCAGAGCCCCCTCCCACCCCCCTGGACCGGTGGCCAGGATCCGGGCAGTGTGAGTGCCCCTGAAAATCAGCTCGTATGCTGCCTTTGGCACCCATGCCATAGGTTGCCTACCCCTGGTCTAGTGATTAGGGGAGGGAGTGGCAGCCAGGATGCCTAGGTCAGAGGTGGCCAACCTGAGCAGGAGCCAGAATTTACCAATGTACATTGCCAAAGAGCCACAGTAATATGTCAGCAGCCCCCCATCCGCTCCCCAGTGCCTCTCACCTGCTGGCAGCCCCACCACTCAGTGCCAGGGCCTCCCAGAGTAGGGGAAGTGAGGCAATTTGCCCCGGGCCCTGCAGGGGCCTCGATGAGGGTTTTTGGGCCCCTGGAGTGGGGTCCTTCACTTGCTCCAGGGGCCCTGGAGCTGCTTCTGCTCTGGGTCTTCGGTGGCGGGGGTTGCTTCTGCTCTGGCGCGGAAGGACCCCCCGCAGCCGAATTACCGCCGAAGTGGGACCTGCCACCAAAGTGCCAGGTCTTCTGTGGTAATTCGGCAGTGAGGAGCCCCTGTTGCAGGTCTTCGGGGCACTTCGGTGGTGGGTCCTGGAGCAGAAGGACCCCCCGCTGCCGAATTACCACCGAAGTGGGAACCCCCACTTCCGAAGACCCCAAGCCCCCTGAATCCTCTGGGTGGCCCTGCTCAGTGCCTTCTTCCCTCTCCCACAGCAATTAGCTGTTTCATGTGTGCAGGAGGCTGTGGCTGGGAGGAGTGAGGGCATGGCGGACTCAGGGGAAGGGATGGATTGGGGGGAGGGCTTGGGGTTGAGCAGTGAGCACCCCACATCACACTGGAAAGTTAGCATCTATCACGTCAGCCCTATTAACCTCTGAAGAGCCACAGGCTGGCCACCCCTGGCCTAGGTTCCATGCAAGGATTTGCTGGGTGACACTAGGCAAAACCTGCTCATGCTTCTCCCAGAAAGCCTGGTGCAAGGAGATCAAGATCCAGACCCACATGCCTGAATCATGGAGCAGAGCCCACCTGGCTGTGCCCATCCTGGGCCTCCCTCCCTGCTCTGCCAATGCACCTTGAGCCTTCCCAGCCCTGCACTTCCAGCCCAGGGTCCCCTCGTACCCTTGCCTTCAGCTCTGCACAGAAAAGTCCTATCTCCTAGAATCTCAGGGTGGGAAGGGACCTCACGAAGTATCTAGTCCAACCCCCTGCTCAAAGCAGGACCAATCTCCAGACAGATTTTTGCCCCAGATCCCTAAATGGCCCCCTCAAGGATTGAATGCACAACGCTGGGGTTAGCAGGCTAATGCTCAAACCACAGAGCTATCTCCTCCCTCATCAGCTGTTTATGTAGTTACACTAGAAACTGCTCCAGAAGTTTAGGGAAGTTTGTCATAAACAGATAGCTAAGGGTTAATGTTCTTTTACCTGTAAAGGGGTAACACCAGAAACCTGAAACACCTGACCAGAGGACCAATCAGGAAACAAGACTTTTTCAAATCTGGGTGGAGGGAAGTTTTGGGTGTGAGTTCTTTGTTCTTTGTCTTGTGTCTGTGCCCTCTAGGCTCTGAGAGTGATTCTTCTATCTCCTGGCTTTCTAATCTTCTGTTTTCAAGTTGTAAGTACAAGGATAGTAAGACAATAGGTTTATATTGTTTTCTTTTGTATTTACATGTGTGTAGTTGCTGGAATGTTTTGAATTGTATTCTTTTTGGATAAGGCTGTTTATTCATTTTTCTTTTAAGCAATTGACCCTGTATATTGCCACCTTGATACAGAGACTATATATTATGTCCTTTTTCACTCTTTTTATATAAAGCTTTCGTTTTAAGACCTGTTGGAGTTTTTCTTTAGTGGTGTTAGGCCTGAATAAAGATACAGCAGACAAAACCAGGTATGCCAACCTGACCAAAGTCAGGCTAACAGAGGTTTGTGTGTAATCCCTGAGTGGAAAACACTGAGAAGCAGCAGCATGTCTCACAAGCGCTGGAAAAAAGTAAGATAAAAGAGAAGCTGCATTCCTGGCATAGTACCAGATGTGCAGTGTTCGGGCAGCTCCTTCGAAGAACTGATAAGAGCCCTAGTTTCCCAGCCTCCTTGTTTTCACTCCCTGGTTTTGTTCTTTGTTTGTTTTTAACTCCCCTACATTTCTAACTTTAGGCATGCATGTATACTAAAGGTGTCTAGTTTCTAGTTGTTAGAAGAAGGGGGTGGGTTGCTTCAGTGAATAATTTATGACGCGATGGAACTGTCTATATAGGCTTATACTAAGATGTAAAGAGGGGGCTGGTTCTCTCTGGAGACGAGCTGCTCTCTATTGATGCGTGCACTTGTCAATAAAGAGCTTTTGATCGGACCTTGCTGGTGTTGCCTGTTTCTCTTGCGGTCAGACAACGAACTTTGCCGTCAGGGTTAGAGTCCCTGACAGTGGGGACTCCAGGGAATTGAGTCTGCAGCTCACCAGGGAATTGGTGGGAGGAAAAAGTCAGGGGGAAAATCTCTTTGTGTTAGATTTACTAAGCCTGACTTTGCATACCCTCTGGGTGAGTGGGGGAGAGAGAGTAGCTCTCTCGGTACTTGTGTTTCCAGGACTGGAAGCAGGGACTCTACTAGGGTCGCCCAGGGAGGGGAGCCTGGGAGGAAGTAACCAGGAAACAAGGGGAGGGGGTTATTTCCCTTTGTTGTGGGACTCAAGGCATCTGAGTCTGGGGGTCCCCCGGGGAAGGTTTTGGGGAGACCACGGTGAGCTAGGCACTGTATAATTCCTGACTGGTGGCAGCTTTACCAGGTCCAAGCTGGTAACTGAGCTTGGAGGTTTTCATGCTAACACCCATATTTTGGACGCTAAGGTCCAGATCTGGGAAAAAATGTTATGACAAAGTTGCTCGGGGGGTTGGGGCAAGCTGCAGTCGCAATGGATCATGCAAGATTCCTGGGGCATAGAAGGGCAAAGAGCCAGCTGGTACCTGCACAGGTGAGATGTTACCTAGCAGCTCTGTGTTCTTGGGGAACCAAGGCACAGTACCCAGCCTGTCTGACTCACGAAACACCTGCCTCTGCCCAGCCTTTGCGTGAACCAAAACTGATCGGAAGAAAGACGTACAAAAAGCAATGAAAAGACAGTGGGAGGTCTGTTCTACGCTACAAGGTTAGGTCCAATTTAGCCACATTAGCTCCATTGTATAAGTCATGTGGCTACACAACCAACCCTGTTCCACCGATCTTAAAATCGACTGCTGTACTCCTCTCCGATGAGGGGAGTAGTGCTAAAATCAACCTTCCTGGGTTGAATTTGGGGTAGTACAGATGAAGCTCTGTGCAATTCGATAGTCTTGGCCTCCAGGAGCTATCCCAGAGTGCTCCAATGTGACCGCTCTGGACAGCACTTTCAACTCCGATGCACTAGCCAGGTGCATAAGAAAAGCCCCAGGAACTTTTGAATTTCATTTCCTGTAGGTCAGCATGGCAAACTCAGAAGAACAGGTGACCATGCAGTCCCAGAATCAGAAACGAGCTCCAGCATGGAGCGAACAGGAGACACTGGATCTGATTGCTGTATGGGGAGAAGAATCTGTGCAGGCAGAACTCCAAACCAGCAGAAGAAATGCTGATATATTTGCAAAAATCGCACAGGGCATGGTGGAGAGAGGCTACACCAGGGACACACAGCAGTGCCGCATGAAAATTAAGGAGCTCAAGCAAGCCTATCAAAAGACAAAGGCAAATGGTCGCTCCGGGTCAGAGCTCCATACATGCCACTTCTGTGATCATGCATGACATTCTGGGGGGGTACCCTACCACTACCCCACCACTGTCCGTGGACACCTGCAAGGGGGGAGTCTCACGCAGCACAGAGGAGGATTTTGTGGATGAGGAAGAGGAGGAGGAGGAGAATGTGCAGCAGGCAAGCGGAGAATCCGTTCTCCCTGGCAGCCAGGACCTTTTCATCACCCTGGAGCCAATACCCTCCCAAAGCAGGTTCCCGGACCCTGAAAGTGGAGAAGGCCCCTCTGGTGAGTGCACATTTGTAACTACAGTACAGAGTTTAAAAGCAATTGTGTTTAATGTTTGATTTGCCTTGAAGAATTGGGATGCATTCACGGCCAGTACAGCTACTGGAGAAGTCAGTTAACGTGTCTGGGGATGGAGTGGGACTCCTCCAGGGACATCTCCATGAAGCTCTCCTGGAGGTACTCCAAAAGCCTTTGCAGAAGGTTTCTGGGGAGGGCTGCCTTATTTCATCCGCCACGGCAGGACACTTTACCACGCCAAGCCAGTAGCAAGGAGTCTGGAACCATTGCAGCACAAAGTGTGGCAGCAAATGGGCCTGGGTTTTGGTCGCATTCATGCAACTTTCGGTCTTTATCTTTCTGTGTCAGCCTCAGGAGAGTGATATCATTCCTGGTCACCTGGTTGAAATAGGGGAAGTTTTGTAAGGGAACTGAAAAAAAGACCCCCATTCATGCTGGGCTGTTCATGCTTGGCTTAAAGGGATCATCCCAGAGAATAGCCATAAGGTGGGGGAAGGGGGGAAGGGATCATCCTGGAGAATAGCCATGCACTGGGGGAGGGGCGTGCTGCACATCCACCCCAAACTCGCGGCCCCTCCTTTTAAACAGCAAGCCCAACTGGCATTGGTTGCTATGGGAAAGGAGGGTGCTGCAGTTTGAAACCATTCCCACGTTATGAAGGTGGAAAAAGCCAACCCCCGTACCCTTTGCTTACCATGGCTGCCTGGAAACCAGGGCCGGTGCAAGGACATTTCATGCCCTAGGTGAAACTTCCACCTTGTGCCCTCCCCTGCACCCCGCACTCCCACCCTGAGGCGCCCCTCCCGCGGCAGCTCCCCACCCTCCGCCCTCAGGCACACCTCCCTGCCCCAGCTCACCCCTGCTCCGCGCACAAGCACCTCGAGCACGCCTTGGCTGCTTCACTTCTGCCTTCCAGGCTTGCGGCGCCTAAGCTGATTGGCACCGCAAGCCTGGAAGGCGGGAGAAGTGAAGCAGCCACGACGTGCTTGGGGGGGAGGCGGGGCTGGGGGGAGCTGATGCAGGGAGTTCCCCTGTGTGCCGCCCCCCACTTGCTGCAGGCGGCCCTCCTTGCGCTCCCCTGACCCAGCTCCCTCCCCATAAATACCACTGGCTGCTGAAGATCTGGCTGCTGTGGTTGCTGGCGAAGAAAATGGCGCCCCACAAATGCCAGCGCCCTAGGCGACTGCCTAAATTGCCTAAATGGTTGCACTGGCTCTGCTGGAAACCGAATTCTGTTGCCCAGCTGTGTGTGATGTCACCATACCAGCAGCGGGCGCTCAATAGAAAAGGCAAAATGCGACCTTGTACCTAAAGCACATGCGCTGTCTGCTGTGAATTGCTTGATTCACTCTGAAAGAATCTCCCTTTTGTCCTCAGAAATGTATCTTCTTAAATTGTGCTCTCCCTTTCATCCCCCCACAGGTGCAACTGTTTCTGTGCTCCCCCTATCATCTCCGTCCCTGAGGTTATCGCAGATTAGAAGGTGAAAAAAAACCGCATTCACGATGACATGTTGTCCGAGCTCATGCAGTCCTCCCGCACTGATAGGGCACAGCTGAATGCATGGAGGCATTCGGTGGCAGAGGCCAGGAAGGCATATAGTGAGCGTGATCAAACCATTCAGGAGAAGATGCTGAGGCTAATGGGGGAGCAAACGGACATGATCAGGCATCTGGTGGAGCTGCAGGAAAGGAAACTAGAGCACAGACCCCCCGCTGCATCCATTGTGTAACCATCTGAACCTCCTCGTCAAGTTCCAAAGCCTCCTCACCCAGACGCCAAGAACGCAGGGGGGAGGCTCCGGCACTCAGCCACTCCACTCCAGAGGATGGCTAAGCAACAGAAGGCTGTCATTCAAACAGCTTTGATTTGTACTGTGGCTACAATGAGTAATGTGACCTTGTCCTTCTCTCCTCCCCCACCCCACCCAGGCTACCTTGTCAGTGAGCTCAATATTTTTTAAAATAAATAAATAATGAATGGATTCAAAGCAATAAGGACTTTATTTCCTTTGCCAGCTGTAGTCGAAGAGGGGAGAGGGATTGGCTTACAGGGAAGTACATTCACCAAAGGGGGTGGTTTTGCATCAAGGACAAACACACACAGCTGTCACACTGTAGCCTGGTCAGTCATTAAACTGTTTTTAAAGCCGCTCTGATGTGCAGCGCGCCTCTGTGTGCTCTTCTAATCGCCCTGGTGTCTGACTGATCAAAATTGGCCACGAGGCGATTTGCCTCAACCTCCCACCCTGCCATAAACATCTCCCCTTACTCTCATAGATATTATGGAGCACCCAGCAAGCAGCAATAACAATGGGAATATTGGTGGCGCTGAGGTCTAACCTACTCAGCAAATAACGCCAACACACTTTTAAACATCCACAGGCACGTTCTACCACCATTCTGCACTTGCTCAGCCTATAGTTGAACTGCTCCTTGCTATTGTTCAGGCTGCCTGTGTACACCTTCATGAGCCATGGGAGCAAGGGGTAGGCTGGGTCCCCAAGGATAACTATTGGCATTTCAACATCCCCAATGGTAATTTTCCCGTCTGGGAAGAATGTCCCTTCTTGCAGATTTTCAAACAGCTCACAGTTCCATAAGATGTGAGCGTCATGCACCTTTCCTGACTATCCCGTGTTGATGTTGGTAAAACGTCCCTTGTGATCCACCAGTGCTTGCAGCACCATTGAGAAGCACAAGAACAAATGGATATAAACTGGACACTAGGAAGTTTAGACTTGAAATTAGACAAAGGTTTCTAACCATTGGAGGAATGAAATTCTGGAACAGCCTTCCAAGGGGACTAGCGGGGGCAAAAGACATATCTGGCTTTAAGACTAAGCTTGATAAGTTTAAGGAGGGGATGATATGATGGGATAGCCTAATTTTGGCAATTAATTTGGCAATTGATCTTTGATTATCAGCAGGTAAGTATGCCCAGTGGTCTGTGATGGGATGTTAGATGGGGTGGGATCTGAGTTACTACAGAGAATTCTTTCCTGGGTGCTGGCTGGTGAGTCTTGTCCACATTCTCAGGGTTTAACTGATTGCCACATTTGGGGTCGGGAAGGAATTTTCATCCAGGGCAGATTGGCAGAGGTTTTTCACCTTCCTCTGCAGCATGGGGCACGGGTCACTTGCTGGAGGATTCTCTGCATCTTGAGGTCTTTAACCATGATTTGAGGACTTCAATAACTCAGACATAGGTGAGGGGGTTGTTACAGGATTGGATGGGTGAGATTCTGTGGCCTGCGTTGTGCAGGAGGTCAGAGTAGATGATTATAATGGTCCCTTTTGACCTTGAGTCTATGAAAAGTACCCTTTGCAGTTTATGTACAGTTTGGCAAGGTGCTCCAGTGCCAAGATAGGGATATGCGTTCCGTCTATCACCCCACCACAATTAGGGAACCCCATTGCAGCAAAGCCATCCACTATGACCTGCACATTTCCCAGAGTCACTATCCTTGTTAGCAGAAGGTTATTGATTGCCTTGGCTACTTGGGTCACAGCAACCCCCATGGTAGATTTGCCCACTCTGAATTGATTCCTGACTGACCAGTAGCAGTCAGGTGTTCCAAGCTTCCACAGGGTTATCGCCACTCGCTTCTCAACTGTCAGGGCAGGTCTCATCTTGGTATTCCTGCGCTTCAGGACTGGGGAGAGCAACTCACACAGTTCCAGGAAAGTGGCCTTACGCGTGCAAAAGTTTCACAGCCACTGGGAATCATCCCATACCTGCAACACTATGCGGTCCCACCAGTCTGGGCTTGTTTGCTGGGCCCAGAATCGGCGTTCCACTGTATCATCCAGTCCCAGTGCCACCATGTCCCAATTGCTATATCCCATGCTTTCAGGAATGTCTGTGTCCATGTCCTCACAATCTTCCTCATGCTAGCGGCTCCTAGCCAGCCTCTGCACATACCGCTGGATAATGTGTGAGGTGTTTACAATGCTCACAACAGCTGTGCACAGCTGAGCGGGCTCCATGCTTGCCGTGCTATGGCATGTGCACGGATAACCCAGGAAAAGAGGCATGAAACGATTGTTTGCTGTTGCTTTCAAGGAGGGAGGGAGGGGAGACAACATGTACCCAAAACCACCTGCGACAATGTTTTTGCCCCATCAGGCATTGGGAGCTTAACCCGGAATTCCAATGGGCGGTGGGGACTGTGGGATAGCTACCCACAGTGCACCATTCTGTAAGTCGATGCTAGCCACGGTATTGAGGACGCACTCCAAGGACCTGCTGTGCTTCATGGGGACACACACGATCGACTGTATAAATTCTTTCTAAAGATCGACTTCTATAAAATCGACCTAATTTTGTAGGGTAGACATGCCCGGAGACACCTAAACCCCTGGGATAAGGGTGACAGGATTAAAGAAACTCCCGTAGCCTCATTTGCATCGAAGATGGGACAGGGAGGCATCTCCATTAGCATATAGAATGGAAAACAGAGATTCCTAGGCAAGAACCGCACAGAACTCTGGGTCCAGAAAAGCAGGAAAGCAAAGCGTGATGGGGAATCTCTGTTCCAGATGTTAATGAACCTGCCTGCCCACACCCAGCTCAGCAGTTATCAGACCAATTCTAGTAATAAATCCTTTATTGGTATCCAAATCAGTGAAGCTCCCTAACTGCACTGTGAGCTCCCTCCAAGGAACACCGCCCATAGCCAGGAATGAGCAGTTCCTGTTGTCTAGCCTGAACAAAACACCTTTGGTTTACTCCCATGAGCCATCAGTTTACACATAAACAAATCTACAAAAACAACAAGGCGTCCGATGGCACCTTAAAGACTAACAGATTTATTTGGGCCTAAGCTTTCGTGGGTAAAAAAACCCACTTCTTCAGATGCATTCCCCCCGACACAAACAAATCTAGTGTTCTCCCTGAACCATTGTTGTTTCCCTACAACCCCCCCGACCCACGCTCAAGTAAGTGATCTGATGCCTGGATCCAAAATCTGCATCAGTTCCATTGGGACTTCGTCTTCTCCTGACTGATCGTGTAGGGGGCTCTGCCTGACTCCAGCACTCCAGACCCTCATCTTCCACCACCACCTGGGACCCTCAAAGGATTCAGGCTTCACAGAGTGGTGAGAACCCAGCTTTCTTTCTCTCTCTCTCTAGGTGTAGCCTTCTGACACTGACTTGTGGGATCAGTGAGTTTTCTAAACCTGACTTTTATAATTAAATTTAAGTTTGATTTACTATTATCACTGTTCTGTTTGTTTGGCTCTCCTATGGTTATTACCCAGCAATAAATAACTTTCATGGTTAAGCTGGTTGCTTCTCTCTCTCTCTTCCTCCACCCCTCGTGGGTGGTTATTTTTTTGGCTTCCGTATTTGCTCTGCAGCAATGCTCCTGGTATCTAAACTAAAGATCCTTGCAGCACCCAAAGATCCTGTGGGGTTTGCTCATCAAGTGGGTTCTACCAGAACAATTGCAACGAGAAAGTGGGGCAAGGGACGTGCTGAACCTGGGACATATGAGAGCGGCCGATTGAAAATGCTGCTCGACCCAGCCAGGCGTACTCTGTTCCGGTGCGGTGCCCATGGCATATGAGGGGGACAGCTTGGTGGCGCTGCTCGACCCAGCCTGCTGAGACCAGGGACATATAAGGGGTCAGCTTGGGAGTGCTAATTAACCCTGTCCGCTCAGACACACTCTGGTGTGTGTGTGTGTGTGTGTGTCTGATTCTGCGGCTGGAAGAACCCAGCCATGGGGAACCCAGGTCCTGCAGGACAGCTCCACTGGGAGGGAACTTCCAGCTGGGAGAAGCAGAGCTTTGTATGAGAACACAGGTGCCGCAAGCAGTACATTGATAGAATTACAGAACCCCGCACCCCCTGAAGAGTAACCCTCACAAATGAGCACACCCCAAGTAACGGGCAAATCTGGTAACAGAGGGAACTGTTCACTGCTAAGTCCCAGGTTCCCATTCAGGCTGGGAGTCACCAGAAGCTCCTGGGGCTAGATCCCCACGGGTATTTTTGTACCTAACTCCTGTCTGGGCCTTGGCATCTCCTGGCTGTTGACCAGGCTGTGTGTCGGTGAGTCGCAGGGCAGCTCCATGGCAAACTCCATCCCCCATGGCACGAACAGGACTCGGGAGAAGCTAAGGTTTGAACTGGGCCATGGAGACTGAGCAGGTCCCCTCAGAGCAGCGCTCCCGGTGCGGGGCAGAGGGATTTTGTCCTGGTGCTGCTCACGTTGCACCTGTGGCTCAACGGAGAGCTCCGTCTCCAAAGCTGGAATTCATCTAACCAACCAAAGCTGGCACTGCCCAGCCATGGATTCTCAGAGACGCCGGTGTAGGCCAAGAGCGAACCCCCTTCCCACTGGCATGTGGAGGGTGGTGGATGGAACTGCCTGGGTGTCAGGTTCCTGTTTTAGCTGGTTCCATTTAAAGGCCAGTGTCTTGTTCCCAGGGCCCAGCTGTGTGCGATGGGCTGAGCAATGGCCATGCAGACCAGCCCCACCTCAGAGTCGGGGGCAGCACCGTGGGAGCAGAGGGGGTTCTGCTGGGCCCCAGCGCTGCTGCAGTCAGGGCTCAGGAAGCTGCTCACAAAAGCAGAAGTGCCGTGTACTGCTGTGGGGAGGGGGGGACTTTTGTTTTTAACCCTCATTTCCTGTGCGTGGGCTTCAGAGCTCGGTGACTCGGCTCTGCACAGCTGGGGCGCGGGCAGGCCTCTTGGACGGGCATGCAGAGGGCTGCCGTCCCCAGGCTCGGAGCAGCGCTGGCAGGAGCAGGTGGGCTTCCCCAGCACCCAGGCTGTCTCCAAAGGTGAGTCCACTCGGCCAGGGGTGAGTTCACTGTTGCTGACTCCCTGCTGCCCAGACTTCTGCCCTCCCCTCCACTTCCTCCCATGCTCCCCTTCCTTTGTGCCTCCTCCCATTCACCGCTTGGCCCCAACGATCTCCCCTGTGCCCACCCTGAGCAGGCCAGGCCTGCAAAGCCTGAATTCCACCCTGCCAAGCATCCAGCACCCTCAGCTCTATTGCCATCAGCCTCTTTGAGGATCAGGCCCTAGGCTGGTAAATCCAACAAGGAGGGGCACAGCCTCCCTCGCAATGCCAGCAGGCTGGTCGCAGGAGAGAAAGGACATGCTTGTGGTTAAGGCAACTGGGGGCGGGGGCAGGACTCCTGGGTTCTATTCCCAGCCCTGCCAGAGAGTTCCTGTGTGACCTTGGGCAAGTCACTCTTAAGCCCTGGGGAAGTGTCTGAACTGTGGCCCCCGTCTGCCGCGCTCCTGATGCCAAGGGTCTCAGGCACTGCGGGTCCTGCTGCTGCTGGAGTTGCATGAGATGGAGCCAACACAAGATTGCTCAGCTGCCCGCAACCAGGATCAAGGCAGGGCAGCTCCCCCCTGCGGGTGCTACAATAACATTGGAATGGAGGAAAATTACAGAAAGGAGCTCTGGGCTGGTGGAAAGTGGAAGTGGGGGAGGATTCCTGGCAATAACTCTCTGGCCCTTAGGGGTCAGCCAGGCATACAATACCTCTAGGAGGAATCTGAAAAATCCCAGCCCCTTCCTATTCAGTCATAACAAGAGAGTCAGAGGCTGAGGCAGTGCAGCCTAGGGGTCAGAGCACAGGACAGGGAGCCTGTGACATACCAGGGTACAATCCAGACTAATGAGCAGCTCAGTCATCCTGGCTCTGCAACCTTGGGTGCCTCACGATGCCTTGCTGAAGTGGCTTCCACCTGGGCCTCTCACAAACAGCTTCCAGCATGCACCACTCCCTGCGTGTTTGTGTGTAACTGCAGCCTGCCAGCCACACTGGGGTTACACACTCTGCTCTCACCAGCCTGGGTTATATTGCAGGGTGACACCAAAACACCCCCCGTCTTAGACGGTCCCTCAGTAATGTCTGTCCTCTTCTGGACAATACAAGCTACATTGAGTCTATTTCTTAAATAGAAATAATATGCACACAACTTGCCACCCCAAATGGAGTTTGTCAGACACTTTAATTTAAACACAGTGGGTTAGATAAAAGAGTCAAACAAGTTTATTAATTACAAAGAGAGTCATTTTCAATGAGTACAAGTAATGAGACATAAAAATCAGAAATGGTTACAGGAAAATAAAATTAAGACATTTCCTAATGCTGAACTTAACAAACTCTATCAGATTCAAGCAAAGCTTCTTACCATACACTTTCAGCAGTCTTACTGACCAAACACTGGAGGTTAGGACCCTTCTCCCAGAATCCAGTGAAGGCTTCTTTTGTTAGAATCATAGAATCTCAGGGTTGGAAGGGACCTCAGGAGGTATCTAGTCCAACCCCCTGCTCAAAGCAGGACCAGTTCCCAACTAAATGATCCCAGCCAGGGCATTGTCAAGCTGGGCCTGTCATAAACAGATAGTTAAGGGTTAATGTCTCTTTTACCTGTAAAGGGTTAAGAAGCTCCGTAAACCTGGCTGACACCTGACCAGAGGACCAATAGGAGGACAAGATACTTTCAAATCTTGGTGGGGGAAAGTCTTTGTTTGTGCTTTTTGTGTTGTTCGTTGTTCGCTCTCGGGACTGACAGGGACAAGACGTATACCCAGGCTTTTCCAATCTTTCTGAATCAGTCTTTCATGTTTCAAAATAGTAAGTAATAGTCAGGAAATGCAGATTAGTCTTATGTTTGTTTTCTTAATTTATAAATGTGTCTTTTTGCTGGAAGGATTTTTACCTCTGTTTGCTGTAACTTTGAATCTCAGGCTGGGGTGGGGGGGTCCCTCTAGTCTATATAGACTCAGACTCATGGACTCTAGGACTGGAAGGGACCTCGAGAGGTCATCGAGTCCAGTCCCCTGCCCTCATGGCAGGACCAAATACTGTCTAGACCATCCCTAATAGACATTTATCTAACCTACTCTTAAATATCTTCAGAGATGGAGATTCCACAACTTCCCTAGGCAATCTATTCCAGTGTTTAACTACCTTGACAGTTAGGAACTTTTTCCTAATGTCCAACCTAAATCTCCCTTGCTGCAGTTTAAGCCCATTGCTTCTTGTTCTATCACTGGAGGCTAAGGTGAACAAGTTTTCTCCCTCCTCCTGATGACACCCTTTTAGATACCTGAAAACTGATATCATGTCCCCTCTCAGTCTTCTCTTTTCCAAACTAAACAAATCCAATTGTTTCAGCCTTCCTTCATACGTCACGTTCTCAAGACCTTTAATCATTCTCATTGCTCTTCTCTGGACCCTCTCCAATTTCTCCACATCTTTCTTGAAATGCGGTGCCCAGAACTGGACACAATACTCCAGTTGAGGCCTAACCAGCGCAGAGTAAAGCAGAAGAATGACTTCTCGTGTCTTGTTTACAACACACCTGTTAATGCATCCCAGAATCACATTTGCTTTTTTTGCAACAGTATCACACTGTTGACTCATATTAAGCTTGTGGTCTACTATGACCCCTAGATCTCTTTCTGCCATACTCCTTCCTAGACAGTCTCTTCCCATTCTGTATGTGTGAAACTGATTGTTCCTTCCTAAGTGGAGAACTTTGCATTTATCTTTATTGAACTTCATCCTGTTTACCTCAGACCATTTCTCCAATTTGTCCAGATCATTTTGAATTTTGACCCTGTCCTCCAAAGTAGTTGCAATCCCTCCCAGTTTGGTATTGTCCGCAAACTTAATAAGCGTACTTTCTATGCCAACATCTAAATCGTTGATGAAGGTATTGGACAGAGCCGGTCTCAAAACAGACCCCTGTGGAACCCCACTTGTTATACCTTTCCAGCAGGATTGGGAGCCATTAATAACTACTCTCTGAGTACGGTTATCCAGCCAGTTATGCACCCACCTTATAGTAGCCCCATCTAAATTGTACTTTCCTAGTTTATCTATAAGAATATCATGCGAGACCGTATCAAATGCCTTACTAAAGTTTAGGTATATCACATCCACCGCTTCTCCCTTATCCATATGAATCTGAGTACCCTGTAAAGCATTTTCCACCCTGATTTTACAGAGATAAATTTTACCTTTTCTTTCTTTAATTAAAAGCTTTCTTTTTAAGAACCTGATTGATTTTTCCTTGTTTTAGAATCCAAAGGATGGAGTCTAAACTCACCAGGGATTGGTGGGGGGAAAAGGAGAGGGGGATGGTTAATTTCTCCTTGTTTTAAGACCCAAGGGGTTTGGGTCTTGTGTTCCCCAGGGAAGGTTTCGGGGGAACAGAAGTGTGCCAGACTCAGACTTCTGGCTGGTGGCAGTGTACCAAATTTAAGCTAGTAATTAAGCTTAAAAGTGATCATGCAGGTCCCCACTTCTTGAACCCTAAAGTTCAAAGTGGGGAAAAAACCTTGACAGGGCCTTAAAAACCTCTAAGGAAGGAGATTCCACCACCTCCCTAGGGAACCCATTCCAGTGCTTCACTACCCTCCCAGTGAAACAGTTTTTCCTAATATCCAACCTAAACCTCCCCCACTGCAACTTGAGACTATTACTCCTTGTTCTGTCATCAGGTACCACTGAGAACAGTCTAGATCCATCCTCTTTGGAACCCCCTTTCAGGTAGTTGAAAGCAGCTATCAAATCCCCCCCTCATTCTTCTCTTCTGCAGACTAAACGATCCCAGGTCCCTCAGCCTCTCCTTGTAAGTCATGTGCTCCAGCCCCCTAATCTTTTTAGTTGCCCTCCACTGGACTCTTTCCAATTTTTCCACATCGTTCTTATAGTGCGGGGCCCAAAACTGAACACAGTACTCCAGATGAGGCCTCACCAATGTAGAATAGAGGGGAATGATCACATTCCTCGATCTATTGGCAGTGCCCCTACTTATACAGCCCAAAATGCCATCCACTGTAACCCCTAGGTCCTTTTCTGTAACAGCGAATGGGATTCTTCCGTCCTAAGTGCAGGACTCTGCACTTGTCCTTGTTGAGCCTCATCAGGTTTCTTTTGCCCAATCCTCTAATTTGTCTAGGTCTCTCTGTATCCTATTCCTACCCTCCAGCGTATCTTCCACTCCTCCCAGTTCAGTGTCATTTGCAAACTTGCTGAGGGTGCAGTCCATGCCATCCTCCAGATCATTAATGAAGATATTGAACAAAACCAGCCCCAGGACTGACCCTTGGAGCACTCAGCTCGAAACCGGCTGCCAACTAGACATGAAGCCATTGATCACTACCTGTTGAGCCCAACAACCTAACCAGCTTTCTATCCACCTTACAGTCCATTCATCCAGCCCACACTTCTTTAACTCGCTGGCAAGAATACTGTGGGAAACCATATCAAAAGCTTTGCTAAAGTCAAGGAATAACACATCGACTGCTTTCCCCTCATCCACAGAGCCAGTTATCTCCTCATAGAAGGCAATTAGGTTAGTCAGGCATGACTTGCCCTTGGTGAAGCCATGCTGACTGTTCCTGATCACTTTTCTCTCCTCTAAGTGTTTCAGAATTGATTCCTTGAGGACCTGCTCCATGGTTTTTCCAGGGTCTGAGATGAGGCTGACTGGCCTGCAGTTCCCCGGATCCTCCTTCTTCCCTTTTTTAAAGATGGGCACTGCAGTAGCCTTTTTCCAGTCATCCAGGACCTCCTCTGTTCACCATGACTTTTCAAAGATAACCTGTTGCTTCAGGTGCAGTGAATGTGATGGGCAGGGAGAGAGAAAGAGGGGACCTGTGGGGTTTTTGTCCTTCCTTTTTATAGTTTCAGTCCTCCTCTTGAAATACATTTCCAGGTGGGACTAGAAGGTAAAGAGTCTGTATGGAAGGATGTTCCCTGCTTTTTCCCCTCATCTATTTAAGCTTCCTTTGTTTCCCTTCCATCTTGATGATTCTGTTTACTGCTTAAATGCAAATTAAGCAGAGGACACATTCCTTTGTTTAGGACAAGCCTGTTTGCCATCCTCAGTTTGGAACATGTTTTAATAATGTCACACAGTGGACTCTTATAACTTCAGATACAAGTTTACCACACAGGTTTTATCAGGACATTACTGATCAGCAAATTATGAGTTTTCAAATGATATCTCACAAGGTGTACTTTGTACAGAGTTTATTACAATAGTGTGTCAGATGTGAGTACAGGGGCATGTCATTTTGTCATAGAGCCGAATTCTAAGGCCAGTGTCCGTGTGTCTTTCCCAGGTGCTCTCCCACCCAGGGCCTGAGAGGCTATTAGGACATTACCATGGGAGGCAAGTTTGTAGAAATTTTGGTGGTGCCCAGAACCTGCCCCCCCAACTCTGCCCCCCCCAACTCCGCCCCCAGTTTTGGTGCTGGGTGCAGGCTCTGGGCTAAGGCAGGGGGTGGGTGTGCAGGAGGGGGTGAAGGATGCAGGCTTTGGGATGGAGTTTGGGTGCAGGCTCGGCTGGGGGTGGGAGTGTAGGAAGGGGGAGGTGGTGCACGCTGGGGCAGAGGATCAGGCTGCAGGGGAATGAGGGTTGGGGCTGAGGATGAGGGTTTCATGATGCGGGGGGGCTCTGAGCTGGGGCAGAGGCTCAGGGTGCAGGGGGATGAGGGCTCTGGCTGGGGATGAGGATCAGGGTGCAGGGGGGATGAGGGCTCTGGCTGGGGATGAGAATTAGGGTGCAGAGGGGATGAGGGCTCTGGCTGGGGATGAGGATTAGGGTGCAGGGGGGATGAGGGCTCTGGCTGGGGATGAGGATCAGGGTGCAGGGGGATGAGGGCTCTGGCTGGGGCAGAGGATCAGGGTGCAGGGGGATGAGGGTTGGGGCTGAGGATGAGGGTTTGGGGCGTTGGAGAGGCTCAGGGCTAGGGCAGAAGAGCAGGGTAAGGGGAGCCTGCCTTGCGATTAGTGGATGGCAGGTGCTAGGACCCTGGGGCAGCAGACAGTAGTTCTGCCGGGATCTGCGAGCAGGCAGCGGTGGAGGGGGGGACGCAGGGGGAGGGGTGGAAGGCGGAGGCCAGGACCCGCTCCAGGCAGGGACGCGGCGGGGCAGGGTGGTGAGGGGAGATCCGCGGGGGCCGGGGCTGGGGCCCGATCCAGGCAGGGCCGGGGGAGAGACCCAGCTCCAAATATTGCTGGAGCAGGGCCCCCAGCCCTGAATATTCCTGGAGCCCGGGCACCTCGAGCCCATATAACTCGCCGCCTCTGGACATTACTGTATTTCCCCTACCCTAAATCCCCCTGAAACCCATGTACCAGGACCCAGGGGCAGGATCACTCTGCCCTGGCCTAAAGCTAATCAGACTCTAGCTCAAGCCTTCACCCAGGTCTGGGCTCCTTCTTCTGGCTCTAGGAAATTAAAATAACTGCTCCTGGGTCCCCTTGGAACATGGAGAGCTTTTTATCTGGGGGGGGAAACAGTCAAATGAAGCATGACAGCCCAGGTATAGATTTACCTGTAAGAACCTAAGCCACCTAAAACTGTGTGCCAGGAGTCTGGATGGCCTCACGGGCAGGCTGCCTGAGCAGAGATCCAGGACTCCACAGGGCTTGTCTTGCAGCAGAGTTAACTCGAGTTACACTTCCAGCATCACCCCTCACTGGAGACCCACAAAACCCTTCACTCCTGTGACGGTGCTTTTTACACCAGCTGATTGCTCCCCCCTTCCCCCTGCTAGAGCACAGCTGATGAGCTGTGCAGTGCGGTGGCAGGCTTGCTCCACTCGACTGCTGCTCATCCTCCAACGCCTTTCTGCAATTCTCCCCCGTGCCCCCCATGCCCAGAAAGGACAAACGAGTTTCCGTTTACTGCAGAGCCAAGGCCTTGTGCCACACACGAGGGAGGGCTGCGCCCAGTGTGGACACAGCAGGTGGGATTCCGCAATGTAGCCGCTCTCACACGAGCAAGGCTAACTTGAGTGCAGATAACGCGAGTTAACTGTGCGGTGAAGACAGATCCCAGGCTGTCCACAAGCCCCACCCGCCTAAAGCCCTCTTGTGGTTCTCCTCTGCTGGTCTGCTCCCGCCCGAAGAAAACCGTGCACCTACCTGGCCCAGCTCTGCAATATCCGCTCCGGTCCTGCTGGCCCAGGATGCTGGGAAGTCAGCCCTGGCTGGCATGACTAACAGGGTGCCATGGGCTGATGGAGATCTCAGCCACGTTCCACTGCTGCTAACGGCTACAACGCCAGCTCTGCACGATTACCTCCTCCACTGCTCCAGCCCCACAGATTCACTCCACACAGAGCCAAACCGCCAAGTGGGGAACCCAGAGCTCGCTGTCCTCTACTCTGAGGAGGATTTCATTCCAAACCACGGTCCCCTCGGGCCGGGTGACCCCACCCTTGGCATAGTCTGGCCAAATCATCGGCACTTTGGGGGATTCAATACTAACCTATTGTCATGGACACAGAACAGAAGCCAGTGCCAACCAGAGTGTCCAAGGGCAGTAGAGGGAATTAGGAGTAAGCAAGATGTGTCCAGGAGGCTAACTAGAGAGGGCTGTTCCCTTCCCCCAGTAGGGAGCAGAGCACCAGCCCAAGGGAACGTCTACGCTGCCTTTTCTGTGGTGCTCAAATCAGCTGTTTGGCCTTGGGCTGAGCTCCAGCTGGAGCATGAATGGGGGGAGCATGGGGGGGGATGAGATTTTGGCGAGGGTGGGAGTCGGACTGAGCACGGCTGAGGGGGATGTGTCTGGGAAAGGCAGCGGCACCCAGTCCCACTACGAGGCCCCGGAGCAGGGGTGTGGGGAACGCCGCTGAGTCCCATTCCTTTCTCACCCGCAGCCGCAGTTACTGGCTCGGCAGTAGGTGTCCAGGGCCTGCTCCAGCCCAGGAGAAGTAAGTGGGGAAGGAGTTGTGAGGGAGGTGGGTGGGGACAAGGTGATGCCAGCTTGGAGGGGTCTGGGGGGCACAGGGGGAATGGGAAAGGGACCAGATGCGACACTTGGAGCAGTCACATGCCCCCCTAATCCTACGGGTGGTCTCTGTCTGGCACCATAGGGTGAGCCCCACGTGCCCAAGTCTGCGGACCCAGGCTCTGCACACGCGTTGCTGTGTGGACGTACTCTGTCTGCTGGCCTGCACCTGACGGCCCCACCAGAGGGCTTGAAACCCCTTGGGCTTCGGCTTATCGTGTTCCCTTTGGATCATTCCTTTGGGGGTGGGGGACAAAGGAGTGGGGGTTTGCACCCCAGCAGAAGGGACTGTGGGTTCAACCTCCTAACCCTGCTGGCACTTGCCCTGGTTGCAGGCTTCCCTGACTCTCCCCCCTTGCTGGCCTCCGGGCTGTGGGATAGGGAGCTGCTGCTCCAAACAGCCTGCCCTCCCGATGGGAGATTTGTGGGAGCGGGGCGGGTGCCAGGAAAGGGAGAGTGGCTGCCCATGGGAGATGCCTGGTTATTTTTCCCCCGGCTCTCAGTTCAAACAGGAGCTGTGTTGCCCTTCTCAAAATGACGCTCCATCAACGCTGGCTGTGCTTTCTGTGCCCAGGTGGACGCTGGTTCGGGATCGGCAGGGAACAGGCCACCTGACACCTCCTAGGGCTTGAGGCGGAAGGAAGGGGCCAGGCGGGCCAATGGCTGACGGGAATGTGCCCATCAGTACCCTGGGAGAAGCTGCTTTGGCCAGGCTCTGCGAGCTTCTGGACAACTGCAGCCGGGGCTGGAGGAAACTGGCTGAAATCGCCGGCGCCGAGAAACGCTTCAAATGCAGGTGAAGGAAGCGCAGGGGCACAACGGGCTTCGGGCATCGATATGGGCAGCGTGGCCACGGGCAACACATCATTACAGGGGCCTCACCAGCCTGCCTGCCACAGTGTGTGTGCAGAGATGGCCAGTGTGTGTGTTTGTGTATGTGCACACGCAGGGGGGTGATGTAGGTGATGCTCCTGGGTATGAGTGGGTAACACTGTGTGTGTGTGTGTGTCAGGGGGTCATTACAGTGTAGGCCTTTGGTACCTACCTACGTCAGAGTGTGTGCATGTGTGATAGAGAGCGAGCTGTCCAGTGTAGGCCCTGTGTGTTTGCATGTGTGTAGATGTCCCAGTGCAGGCTGTAGGGGGGTGTGCTGACCCAGTGCAGGTTGTGTGGGGTGTAGAGTGTTTGCTGTCCCAGTGCAGGCTGTGGGGGTGTAGGGGGTGTGCTGACCCAGTGCAGGCTGTAGGGGATGCAGGGTGTTTGCTGTCCCAGTGCAGGCTGTGGTGGGTGTGCTGTCTGAGTGCAGCTGTAGGGTGTTTCCTGACCCAGTGCAGGCTGTGGGATTGTAGCGGGTGTGCTGACCGAGTGCAGGCTGTAGGGGGGTGTAGCGGGGATGCTGACCCAATGCAGGCTGTAGGGGGGATGCTGATCCAGTGCAGACGGTGGGGGTTGTAGGGTGTTTGCTGACCCAGTGCAGGCTGTGGGGGTTGTAGGGTGTTTGCTGACCCAGTGCAGGCTGTGGCTGTGTCTGTGTTGACTGCACCAACTCACCTGCGCTGTGTCTGGGCTCCTGGGAGCCCTTTGAGGTGAGGTTCTCTGTGGTGCTTGGCCCCTTTCCCCTGAGCTATGGGGCACTGCCTCTGAGACACCACTCAGATGCTCTAGTTCCTGGTGCTGCAGTGCATGATGGGACCTGTAGTCTCTGTGAGCTGCCTTCCCACATTCAACATCAAGCTGGCTGCATTCTGCACCCTTGGGCACCGTCATTGTGTTGCTCCCAGGCAGGCTGCTGTGCCCAGTGCTAGCAGGCTCTTGGAGGACAGATCTCAGCCCCATCTCATAGAATATCAGGGTTGGAAGGGACCTCAGGAGGTCATCTAGTCCAACCCCCTGCTCAAAGCAGGGCCAATCCCCCAACATTTTTTGCTCCAGATCCCTAAATGGCCCCCTCAAGCATTGAACTCACAACCTTGGGTTTAGCAAGCCAATGCTCAAACCACTGAGCTAGCCCTCCCCCCTCATACCCTTCGAAACGCTGATTGAACCCTCCTTTCTGTCTGCGATTGCCATTCTTTGTCCCGTAGGGGGGTTTCACCGGATAGCGTCAAGGCTTGGGATTCATTGAGATCCTGCCAAAGAAGTGCCAGGCACGATCAGGCCAGCAAAACCCTCCCTTTGTGTCTGGGCTTAAATAACAGGCTGGCCAGGAGACCACAGCTCCGGCTGAGTGACAGAGGGGCCGTGACAAGTGTTCACAGCGTCCTGCCCAGCAGCTCTCTCCGGGAAGCTCAGCCCTGGAGGGCACAGTTCTTGGTGCTCCAGAACCCACACCACCAAGCCCCCAACGCCCAGTGATGCTCAGATGCTGGGTTTTCATTCCAATCTCGTCTCTGCTCCTAACCCATGAAAAGTCCCGTCAGTACGCAGCTCACCAAGCACTGGCTGCGAAGAGAAGCCTGGGTAGGGGGAAGGGCAGGAGCTGATGGATGATGGTTGTGCCAGTGAATGTAAGTGTGGGGCCCCCGGGGTTCTCTAAGGACGGTGGGTGTCTCAGCCTGGATCCCCTACCCAGGAACGTTACCCCGGCTGTAGCACAGCTCCTGCGTAGATCTCAAGGCTAGTTAGGATCATTACCCCTGAGACACAGGCTGTCCCGCTGGAGGTTTTTCGCCTTCCTCTGCAGCGTGGGGCACGGGTCACTTGCTGGTGGATTCTCTGCAGCTTGAGGTCTTCAAACCACAATTTGAAGACTTGAATAACTCAGGCGTAGGTTAGGGGTTTGTTATAGAAGTGGATGGGTGAGATTCTGTGGCCTGCTCTGTGCAGGGGGTCGGACTAGATGATCACATTGGTCCCTTCTGACCCTAGAATCTATGAGTCTATGAGCTGAGCACCTGGGTCTCCTGCGTCCCCGTTTCCCGCCCTCCCCCCAGCCAGAGGATTGAAAGGGTTAATGTTGTTCTGTGTTTGCTGTGGGTTCCCAGTGAGGAGGAGCTGGAGATGTGTTCCCTGAAGGTCCTAGAGCCCTGCGGGAGCCCCAGCCAGTGCCTCCTGCAGCTGCTGTCGGAGCGGGACTGCACCCTCAAGTACCTGCTCTGCTGCTTGGATAAGATGGGACACACTGAGGCCTTCCAGTTTCTCTCCAGTGTCGGTATGGGCTGGTAGTCGGAGCAGGGACGGGGGGGTCAGGACTCCTGAGTTCTGCTCCCTGCTCTAGGGTGGGAGTGGGGCCTGGCGGCTGGGTCTGGGGGTCAGGACCGGGGTTTTGCTCCCTGCTCTAGGGTGGGAGTTGGACCTTGTGGCTGGGTCTGGGGGTCAGGACACCTGGGTTCTGCTCCCTGCTCTAGGGTGGGAGTGGGGCCTGGTGGCTAGGTCTGGGGGTCAGGGCACCGAGGTTCTGCTCCTGCTCTAGGGTGGGAGTGGGACCTGGCGGCTGAGTCTGGGGGTCAGGACTCCTGGGTTCTGCTCCCCGCTCTAGGGTGGGAGTGGGGCCTGGCGGCTGGGTCTGGGGGTCAGGGCACCGAGGTTCTGCTCCTGCTCTAGGGTGGAAGTGGGGCCTGGGGGCTGGGTCTAGGGGTCAAGACTCCTGGGTTCTGCTCCCCGCTCTAGGGTGGGAGTGGGGCCTGGCAGCTTGGACTGGGGGTCAGGGCACCGGGGTTCTTCTCCCTGCTCTAGGGTGGGAGTGGGTCCTGGTGGTTGAGTCTGGGGGTCGGGGCACCGGAATTCTGCTCTCTGCTCTAGGGTGGGAGTGGGGCCTGGTGGCTGGGTCTGGGGGTCGGGACATTGAAATTCTGCTCCCCGCTCTAGGGTGGGAGCGGGCCTGGTGGCTGGGTCTGGGGGTCAGGACACTGGGGTTCTTCTCCCTGCTCTAGGGTGGGGGTGGGGCCTGGCGGCTGGGTCTGGGGGTCAGGACTCCTGGGTTCTGCTCCTGCTCTAGGGTGGGAGTGGGGCCTGGCGGCTGGGTCTGGGGGTCGGGACACTGGGGTTCTTCTCCCTGCTCTAGGGTGGGAGTGGGGCTTGGCGGCTGGGTCTGGGGGTCAGGACTCCTGGGTTCTGCTCCTGCTCTAGGGTGGGAGTGGGGCCTGGTGGCCGGGTCTGGGGGTCAGGACACCGGGGTTCTGCTCTTGCTCTAGGGTGGGAGTGGGGCCTGGCGGTTGGGTCTGGGGGTCAGGGCACCGAGGTTCTGCTCCTGCTCTAGGGTCGGAGTGAGGCCTGGTGGCTGGGTCTGGGGGTCAGGGCACCGAGGTTCTGCACCTGCTCTAGGGTGGGAGTGAGGCCTGGTGGCTGGGTCTGGGGGTCGGGGCACCGAGGTTCTGCACCTGCTCTAGGGTGGGAGTGGGGCCTGGTGGCTGGGTCTGGGGGTCAGGGCACCGGGGTTCTGCTCCCCGCTCTAGGTGGGATTGGGGCCTGGTGGCTGGGTCTGGGGGTCGGGGCACTGGAGTTCTGCTCCCTGCTCTAGGGTGGGAATGGGGCCTGGCGGCTGTCCCCGGCGGTCAGGACTCCTGGGTTCTAAGCCCCACGGTGGGAAGGTGGGAGAGGGCTCTGCTGGAGCAGGGAGCAGCAAGGCAGAACGTTGGGATTCCAGAGTGTGAGCTGATGGCTGGAGCTGGGAACCAGGAGTCCTGATGGTGGTTGGAGTGGGGCCCCCAGGAATTTACCGGTGAAGGGAAATTCTGCCAGGGGAGTGTAATGGGAACGATCTAAAACTACGGCAACTTACGCACAAGCCGGATACTTGCCCGAGTCTACGTCTACACTGGAAACGCTGCAGCTGAGCCCCTCTAGCACTTCAGCATAGACACCCTCGCCGCACGAGTGGGGTTCTCCCATGGGTACCTAATCCCCCTCCCCGAGAGGCGGTGGCTGCGTTGCTGGCAGAATTCTTCCCTTGACTTAGCGCTGACTGTGCTGGGTGTTTGTTGGCTTCTCTGCGTTGCTCAGGGTGTGGATTTTTCACATCCCTGAGTAACATAGCTGGGTTAACGTTTGAGTGTAGACTGGGCCTTGTGACATGCTCCTGGAGGGGCCTGATTTCCCAGAGAGCCAGGGGTTTGTTCTTTCCTCTCTTGCAGTCCAAGAGTCCATCAGGATCGTGGTGCAGCCCGAATCTCAGGTGGTTACAGAAGGGACCCGTGCATCTTTCACCTGCTGGGCGACGGGGCCCCCGGAACTCAGCTACCAGTGGTTCTGTGGGAAGCAGGAGGTGAGGCTGGGGGAGGAAGGAGGGAAAAGGGAAAATCTCCGGGCTTAATAAATTAATCAATCAATAAATCCACAGCAGCAGGGTCTAGTGGGAGAAGAACAGCTGTGCCACTGACACACTGAGTGGCCTTGGGCGAGTCAAATTTGGGGGCCCAGCTTGAGACACGAAGGGCTGAGCAAAGCACACCCAGCTCCAGCTGAAGCCAATGGAATCGTTCATGCCTGGACAGCGCAGGCAATGCTCAGAGCTCTGTGTCAATGCTAGGCGGTATCATTAGATCATGCAGCCTCCCGGCACAGCCCCCGGGGTGGGGGTGGAGAGGGCACCTGGGGCTGGATGGAGGGCACAGTGCCAAGAGGCTGCGTGGTTTCTGCCCCATTAAACCTGGCATGTTTTATTTCATGCCTGTTAGGTACCTGGTGCTACCACCCCTGAGCTGGTGATTGACCCAGCTACTCCGCAGACCCCGGACTGGTACATCTGCCGCGTTAACCACAGGGCCAGCTTCGCGTTCTCCAGGTGGGCCCGGCTCCAGGTCAAGCAGAGCAGCAGCCCTGCGTCAGGTAGGAGGACAAGTCACAGGGCTGTTTGCAGCAGTGGCAGGGAAAGCAGCCGGCAGGGCCAGCCAGGCAGTTGAGCTGTCTGGGGGCAGCTCCAGTCTTGGTACCGTGTTGACTTGCAGATTCTGCCCCCTGGGCCTGGCCGAACCAGGAGGGCCGTGTACCGTCGATGTGGGTTTCATGCTTGTGCCTGGGATGGGCCTGCTGCCCAGTGCTACCCAGCTGTGTCCTGTCCTGCTGTCCTTTTGCATGCTGAACTCCCATTGATCCCAGCCCTTAAACAGCCTGCCTAACAGGCTGGGGTCACCAGGGCCTTCCTGCAAGTGTATTACAGCTGGGGAAGGCAGTGTGGTCTAGTGGGTAGTGCACTGGACTGGGACTTAGGTGTCCTGGATGCTATTCCTGGCTCTACCAGTGGTCTGCTGGGTGACTGTGCCCCTGTGCCTCAGTGTCCCCATCTGTAAAATGGGGACAAGGCTCCTGCTCTCCTTCATAAAGCGCTGTAAGCTCTGTGGATATAAAGTGCTAGATAAGGGCTCAGGATTGCTGTTATGATGATTAACTGAAGGGGCCCAGCCAGTCTGATCAATGCCCCAAGTGATGCTATGAGTAGATGGCGACTTGGGCTCTGGGGTGACACGGTGCCGGAGGCTCAGACTGAGATGGAGCAGTGCCTGCTGGGATATGTAGTCTCCACTGGCTGTGCCTCCGTATTGCCCATCTGCTTCAGGATTGCACCCTTGGCTGCCCTTGCATGAGCCTGCCCTGGGACCTGGTCCCACATGAGGACTCCTGTGCCTGCGGTGTCCTGCCCCAGGCTAGCACTCTGTTCTCCACCCCCCTCCAGCGAGTGGCTATTGCCCTACAATGGTGGGACTGCAGATCCTCTGTCAACCCCAGCCCTGCACCTTGGACGAAGGGGACTCCCTCCAGCTGCGGTGCGTGGCCATCGGGAACCCGCCGCCCCAGTACCAGTGGTTCCGAAACGGGAGTCCAATTGAGGGGGCGCGGAACTCCCACCTCCAGGTACCCTCCCTTGGGGTCTGGGCAAGGGCTGCTGGCTGGGCAGGGGTCCCGTAATGGGCTGCAGACTCTCAGTTAGGCACTGTGGGCTCAGCAGCCCAAGGTTGGGGGTGGTCTGCAGTGCAGGACAGCGAGCGAGGGGTAATCCCCGGTTCAGTGCACCAAGCCGAGCCCACCCGGGCACGTTCTGCTGCATTCAGTGCCCGCAGCCCCCAGCTCACCAAAGGTGGTTTCCTGGGGGCTCTAGTCACAGCGTATGGTGCCCACAGTGCAGAGTCCGCCCGCTGGAGCTCGCCTCTTCCTTTCCCCTTGCTGCAGGTGAAGCTGGTGACGACTGCGGAGAGAGGCTGCTATGCCTGCAAGGTGTTTAACCTCTTCCAGGTGCTGTGGAGCCAGGATACGGTGGTGGAGATTGGTGAGGATTCGGGATCTGGTGTCGAGACTGAGGATCTGTAGCCACCCCCACCACAGACAATTGGCAGGCTTAGAATGGGGGCCTTCAGAACCAAAACTCCGTCCTCCATCACACTAGCTAAAGGAGCAACTCTGTGCATGGGTAGCGGTAGTAGGCTGTTACCCTCTGTTGACCAGCCACTAGAGAACAGAAGCCACATTTTGCTTGCGTGCTGGACCTTGGCTCACCGAGCCCGCAGGCAGCCCCCACCCCACCAGCACTGCCCTTTGCACTCCAGGTTTGCTGCCCGTTCAACAAGGCCTCAGCAGTCCCTGCGGGAGGGCTTTGAGGCTGCTGGGCAGGCTGTGAAGTGAAAGTCCTATGTGAAAACCGGATAATCATGTGGGACACAGGCTAGTCACACAGCTTGGTGCAGTGGGGGAAGGTGCTTGATATCCTGATGAGGGGCCTAGGGCTGCCTTTTAAACCCAGGGATCTCAGCGGGGTCTCATGAACAGGTATTGGGGGTCACGGCCACCCTGGCTTGCTCGTAATGTTAAATGGATGGGGCCCCAGCTGCGTCCTGGATAGACTGCAAGGTGTGGGGAGGAGTTGAGGGCCCATAGTAAAATAATCCTCTCTCATGTTGGCCTGGAGTTCCCACCTGGGCACGGCCAGGGACAGAGGGTACATACCCCCTGCCCACTCTGGGCATTCCTGCCTCTGTAATACCTTCCCAGAGGCGTTGTGCAGGGAGCCTGGGGGCGGGGGAAGAGACCCCAGCGTCTCCTTATGGTGCCTCCTGTGCCTGTCTGCAAGCCCTGCAGGGAGGACGAGGTTTGGGCAAGGACTGTGGCATGAATGATCTGCGGCCCCAGTCAGCAGCTGGAGCCGACGCTCCCAGGCAGCCCTACTTATCTCGCCAGCCTCACGGCTTCCCCCTTTGTTTTGTTCCAGGCCCACAGTTGTTTGCCTCTGGAGGCTCTTGGCGGGAGGAGGACGCAGGTAGGTGAGGCCCAGGTCCCAACCAAAGCTAGGAGCTCCTATCTGAACACAACTCCCCTGGGCTGGAGGCTCTGGCTGTTCCTGTCATGGGGCAGGTCAGGAGTTGTCACAGCAGTCGTGGCCTTTACATGTGCTAGTTAGTGGCCTGGACTTCTTTGTCCTCACCCAGCTTGGCTGGCTGCTGGGGGCCGAGTGCCTGCCCTGCAGCCGAGTGGGTGCTGCTCTCTCCATGGGCTAGGGAGCTCCTGGGACTTGTGCTGTGTTGCCGAGGTTCCCTCCCCGCCATGGGGGCAAGGTCCACCAGCCACAGTGCCTGTGTGGCGCTCAGAGAGATGATCAGGTGTCTCTTTCTTTCCAGGGAGTGCCCCAGAGCACAACGGCCCCAGCCAGCTGTACGGTAAGAGGCTGCATGCAAATCCCCAAGCCAAGCCTCCACTTAGAAATGGATCCGGCTCTTGGCCTTCCCCCCTCTATACATGCATCCTCCTCCCTGGTGCCAATGCAGGGACCCACTCCGGACTGTTCTCCCAGCCAGCTTGTCTCTGCTGGTCCGTGGAAAAATATGTCTCCCACACCAGGTCAGCTGATCCATCCTCACATGGGCTCCTCCCCGTGGATTGGGCAAACCATGGATTGGGTGGATCCAGCCCTGCCTGTGGACGTGAGAGATGGAAAAGCTTTGCCACATACCCTCCTGCCCCAAAGAGGCACCACACCCACTGCAGACCTGGCACCCACTGGCAGGCAGCGAGGGCAGCGTGCTGGCCATTTTAGGCAAAGCGTGGCCTTCAAGGAAGAGCCAAAGTCTTGGCTGGATGGATGAACCAGCTGGAGGGAGGACTCTGCCTTGGTTTGGAATAGAGGTCTGGGCCCAGGGGTAAAACTGGGGGCCGACTAGTTCCATCCCTGCTCTAGAGAGTCCATCCCCAGCAGGTGGGGCAAGAGGCTGTCTGGGATGGTGCTGAGCGTAAAGGGGAGATAGAAGCAGGGAGAGGATGAACGTTCATCCCAAATGGCCCAGGAGAGTTCCACTCGCTTCCTCCCCATCCCCCTGACGTGTTCCTCTTGTCCCTCTCCTGGAGCAGCCACAGACAAAGTGGCTCTGCTGATGGGCAACATGAACTACCTGCACCACAAGCACCTGAAAGCACCCATGGTGGACGTACACGAACTGACCAACCTGCTGCGCCAGCTGGATTTCAAGGTGGTCTCCCTGCTGGACCTGAGCAAGGACGAGATGCAGATGGCCGTCAATGAGTTCCTTCTACTCTTGGACAAAGGAGTGTACGGTACAGAGGGAGTGCCCTATGTCGCTGGGTAGCGGTGGGAGAGCCCTTCTGCCCTGGAGGAAGGGATGTCTACATGGTGTACATTGGTCTACACTGGAATGGCCATTTCCTGCTGGGGCCCCGGCCCACCTGGGCAGGCTAGTGCAGGCTGGGGGAGCGTGAGGGGGGACTTCTTCACCAGTAAATACACGGGAAGATTTTCATGAACATTTCAAAGCTTTTCCCCAGTTTTTTTCCTTTAAGTGCCAAGTTTTAAATGGAGTCAAATTTTAAACTTAAAAAATGTTGCCCCCTTGGTGGAGGTGCCCATTTCCTGCCCCTCTTGTGGCTGGGAGGTTGGGCAGCATGTCGGGGGCTCAGGCAGTCAGGGCCGCCGAGAGCGGGTTTAGGGCCCGGTGAAAATTTTTTTTCGGACCCCCAGCAAGGGCGGACCGGCTAAATAGGGCTGACGAAGCCAGGCCCCAGGCCCCCTTCTGGATCACCAGGCCCCGGTAATTTGTACCGCCTTTCGCCCCCCCTCATCGGCCCAGCAGGCAGTAAAAGCAGAGGATGGAGTATGTGTATTTTAGAAGCTCTATCATTTTTCCTCATCGCCCTCATTCGCTTGCCCAAGTGCCAGAAGGGAGCTGGCACTGAGTGATTGTCACCAACTTGAGACGCGCTGGGAGGTGTGGGGTCGGTAGAGCCCGGTGGGGGTCACAGACGTGCCATGGGATGGCGAGGGGCCCTTTCTTGCTCTCACTACTGCTCAGCACCATCCTGGGACACTGCGCCACCCCGCCCGGGGACCAGAGTCACGATAACTCAGTGTTATTATTAAACATGGCAATGGAGGTAGCGGCTGGGCCAGCCAGGTCAGTCCCTGGTGTGCTGGGTGCTGTACAGAGGTACAGAGAGCGAGGCGCTTAACATCTGAATGACAGGAAGGTAATGGGGCCATAAGGAGAAATGAGCGAGCTGGCGGGAGGGATGGGGCGACAGGTGGAAGAACATAACAGGAGCTGTGTATCTCCTAGCTCGGCAGGTACAGTGGCCACAGGCCGGCTAGCAGCCACCTAGGAGATGCCCACAGGAAAGTGCCCCAGCAGACACGGGGGCACGAGGGACTTGGAGGCACCAGGGGGTGGCTGGAGGATTCTGTCTGGGAGCCTCCCACTCGGGACAGGAGAGAGCACACAGATGCTTGTGAGACAAGCCAAGCATGGAGCTCTGGAGGATGGAGTGTTAGCAGCTCAGTGGGAGCTGACCTGAGATCAGGCCCCGTGCCCGAGCTGTGGAAGGCTCTGTCATTAAGGACAGGGTTTGGATTAGCAGACGTCAACGGGGTGGCACAGCCAGAGCCTGAAGCCAGACCCACGATTCTGCTGAAGGCCTAACACAGGACATTACTGGGCTTCTCCTCCGACAGCCTGGCCAATAGAGGATCCCACAATCCATTGCTGCAAGCAGGAAAGGGCACTCCAGGCAGTATGACCTCAGGGATGGGAGAGGGGAACAGGGCGAGCAGAGGAGGGTTGTGTATACGTCAGACAGAGAAATGAGTGGGAAGCAGGAGGAGAACCTGAACTGGATTTCTGAGCCACCCCAGAATGGACTTTGCAGCCCTGGACGCAGGGCCGGCGCTTCCATTTAGGTGACCTAGGCAGTCACCTAGGGCACCAGGATTTGGGAGGGCGGCAATTTGGCGGCGAGGGGTGTCCTTCTGCGCTCTGGGTCAGCAGCAGCAATTCTGCAGCGGGTCCTTCACTCGCTCCGGGACCCGCCGCCAAAGTGCCCAGAAGATCAGGAGCGTGGAAGGACCCCCCCCCCCAGCCGCAGAATTGCCGCCAACAACCGGGAGCGCGGAAGGACCCCCACCTAGGGTGCCAAAAACCCTGGCACCGCTCCTGCCTGGATGCAGTGGGCTGCTAGGCCAGAATTAGGAGGGAGGCAGAGACGGAGAAGGTGTGAGAGCAGCACAGACCTTTGCAGTTTGATGCACTCTGCTCCTGCTCTCCCCCAGGTCTGCTCTACTACGCTGGCCACGGCTACGAGAACTTTGGAAACAGCTTTATGGTTCCTATTGACGCGCCGAGATCCTACACCTCGGAGCACTGCCTGTGCGTGCAGAGTGTGCTGCAGAGCATGCAGCAGCGGCAAACCGGTCTCAACATCTTCCTGCTGGACATGTGCCGGAAGAGGTGAGCACACCAGAGCCAGCCGCCCGGGAGCGGCAGGGCCAGAAGTGTCCCTCGGCACAGCTGAGCGGGTGCATATGCACTCCTGTACCGCGGACGGAGATGGGGGCATAGGTCTTGGCTGCCTGCTTGAGGGCCTTGGCTGGAAGGTGCTATGTAAGTGCAAGGATGTGTGAAAGCAGTCCTTTCGCTTTCCGAAACACATATACACACGCTAATGCAAGCACACGTATAAGCATGCTATCAGGTGTGAAATATCATAGCCACACACACTGAGGTCATGCACACCATGTGTGTCCATATGCACATATAGCTGCCTGTGGGCATGCGTATACTGAGCGATTCCTACCCAGGCACACACAAGAACACGCACGCAGAGGCAGCACCGGTGCAGTCCCATCCACAGGCGCATCGCCCAGTAAAACCAGCCATGATTACTCATGAAAGGGGACACCTGACAGAGAGAGAGAGGTTGTCACAGAGTCACCGCGTGATGCTCTGGAACTGCTCCCCACCAAACCAGTCAGGACTTTGGGGAGCCTCCTCTCCCTTGGAGCAGACTTGTTCAGGGCAAGAAGCTCACACGTCTTCACCTCCTGGGTCTCTCCTTGGAGCATTCAGCATCCTCTGCCCCTCCGTGCGCTTCCCTCAGTGAGTCACCCAGCGAGGTCCTGGGGAAGTAGGTGCACTGGCCCCTTGCTCTGCAGCAATCACACACCCTTATCCCACCACCTAGATACTTAAGAACTGCGTAGGGGACACTGAGGCACCAACACAGTATGCAGAGAAAACATTAAGATCATTCCCAGTTTGTCACAGAGGTCCCTTGTCAGAATTAACTCCAGTGCTTCCCCGGAGAGCAGCCATCCCTGGGGTAACCCCTGTGGAAAGGAGAACAGCAATAAATCCACAGCCAGGGGACCGGAGCTCTTCTCCAGAGACTTTCTCGTCTAGCTCAGTGTCCCATTGGCGGTTGCCTGGGTTCCCAGCCCACACACATGTTCTGCGAGGGCATGCCAGACGCCTGCTGTAGGACATCAAGTGGCTACATACTCTTGGCCATTGACCCAGCAGCGCAGCCTGACTGCTGCTAAGCTGGCAAGTGCCATGTTGGGCCGTCACTGGCAAATGACGCCATTCCACCAAGTAAAGACACCGTAGCCTCCAGGTGCAGACAGATTGCGATCCAGGCGCCCGCTGTTAGTATCCGACTCATTGGCTGACCTAACAGGTCTTCCCTGGCTAGGAGTACTGCAGTGCTGACGATGCTGGGCTGCCAGCTGGTGTCTCATTGTGTTGGCGCAGTGGCCTCATGCTAAACAATCCATCGGGCTTGCACTGTTTCCAGCCCAGTCCAGGGTTGTTCCTTACAGCATGTTCTGCAGGACTTTGTCCTGTCTGGGCCTGGGGGCCCAAGCAACAGGGCTCCCACCCGAGGGACTAGTCTGCTACCTTCCAGAGCTCACCGATAGGCAAGTGAATAGCATGAAACCTTTCCTCTGCTCGTCTGCTCAGAGCCCATTGGTCTGGCCCCAGCCCAGAGGTCCCAGCGCGACCACGGGCTGCATAGGGTTCATGCACCTTCCATTTCTTTTCAGGAACCTGAACGATGACATCATCCCGCAGGTGGGGGCGCTGCAGGTCACCGCCAACATCGTCTTTGGCTACGCCACGTAGGTGCTCCCTGTCGCCTCCTGCTGGCCACAGTCACTCCTTACCTGTGTCCTCCTGGAGCTTGAGTGGGGGGACAGCGCGGGGTCCATTTCAGGGGACTGAACCCACCAGTCACTCAGTATTTGGAGAGCTGCTAGCAGGGGTGTGTTCTGCTTGGGCCTCCTGGGGTGACAATCCTTAGGAAAAAGGGCAATAACGCAGCACACCTCCATATTGCCTCTCACCCCAAGCTCTCCAAGAGGCAGCCTTGTCTAGAGGTTAGTGCACAGGGAGTCAGTATCAAAATTGCTGGGTTCGGTACCCCATTCTGCAGTACTTTGGGCATGTCAGGTCTCTGCTCTGTGCCTCAGGCTCCTTCCCCTGTCCGTAATGTGGCCGTAACAATTCTTGGCCACTGATTTGAGCTCCTTGGCTGGAAGGTGCTGTGTAACTGCAAGGGACTGTGGCAGAGCCCTTTTAATTCATTACACATCACAGTCCTCCTGGAAGAAGGTAGAGTTATCAGCCCCTATTTAGAGGTAAGGAAACTGAGGCACAGCAAGCCATTCTACCACCCACATGGCTGATCCGTGCCGAGTGGCCCTGCCTCCCAGTCCTGGGCTTTGTTCTCCAGACAGCACTTCCCCCCTGCTGCATGTGCTGTGTATTTTGTTCAGCTCCATGTCTCTGTCCCAAGCCAGAACTTCTCCCCTATGTAACCTGAGGGGAGGGGATGACTTTCGGGGGCTGCTGCCTGCGTCTCTCCCAGGCAGTGGCACTGCTGAGATCCTGGTGCTTTGGTGAGTAGGTACGTCTGCCTCTCAGGGTGGTGGGTAGCTGCGTCATGAGCAGGCTCTGCAGGAGTGGAGAGCAGGGGGATTCCCCCCTCAGACTGGCCTTGGAGAGCGAAGCAAGGGGCACAGCTCCGGAGCCGGGGGCTCCATGAGAAGCAAGGCTCCGGTTCCCATTGAAACACAAGGACAGCAAAGTCCCTGCGGCCCTGTGAAAAACCCACCATTAGAACACAAGAGAATCCAGCCTCTCTTCCCCCCTTATCTTGGCTATTGGGCTGCCTTGATAGGCCCTAGGCCAGGGGTGGGCAAACATTTTGGCCTGAGGGCCACATCAGGGTTCTAAAAATGTATGGAGGGTTGGGTAGGGAAGGCTGTGCCTCCCCAAACCCTAACCGCCCCCTCCCACTTTCTGCCCCCTGACTGCCCCCCTCAGAGCCCCCGACCCATCCAACCCCCCTGCTTCTTGTCCCCTGACCACCCCCTCCTGGGACCCCCTGCCCCAGGACCCCACCCCATCCAACCCCCCCTGCTCCCTGACTGCCCCGACCCCTATCCACACCCCCACCCCCTGACAGGCCCCCCTGGAACTCCCTCTCATCCCAAACCCCTCCCCCCAAGCCCCTTTCAGAATGCGGGGGGCTCAGGAGGAGCAGGGGCAGCCGCGCAGCTGGAGAGAAGTGGCGGTTTCCCCTTCAAAGTGCCACTTCTCTCCAGCTGGCTCCTCGGCCGCCCTGTGCTCCTCCTGAGTCGTTTGCCGCGCTCCCGCCACCCGCACTGCCCGCCTGCTCCCCTGAGGCTGCAGGTGAGCTTCTCTCCCTGCTCCCCCCTGCCCCGCAGTGCAGCCCCTTCCCGCGCTGGCGGCGTGGCCAGCTGAGGCTGTGGGGGAGGTGGGGACAGCAGGGGAGGAGCTGGGGCGAGCCTCCCCCGCCAGGAGTTCAAGGGCCGGGCAGGACGATCCCGCGGGCCGTAGTTTGCCCACCCCTGCCCTAGGCCCAGACCCAAACCTGAACTTCCCCAGGTTGTAAGGATGTCTGGAGCCAGGGTCTTGGTTCCGGCCCATCTCTGGTGAGCCGTCCTGCCTGAACCCGAAGCTTCCTCAGGAGTCTGAATCAAGCCAGCTGATGCTGAGGCCAGGTTCCCGGGAGCAAAGTCCCAGGACATTCCGTGCTGAGCGGGAGAAAGGGAGCAGTTGGGCGTAGAAGAGTCTTCGCCCCTCCTATGAAGGAGCTCCAGGCCTTAGCTCTCTCCCGTGCCCCTCTCAGATGTGCGGACGCAGAGGCCTATGAGCTGAGCCAAGGGGAGCTGTTCAACGGTATCTTCGTCAGCTTCCTGAAGCGATGGCTGCTGGAGGAGGAGAAGATCACGGTGCTGCTGGACAAGGTGGCGGAAGGTGGGTTACCCTGGGGTGGGGCTAGAATGGCTCTTCCAGGCCAGCCCGTTACAGCTCAGACCCACAGACATGCCTGCCAGGGGCCCGGGGGCTGATTGCATGCCATATTCCCTGGGACTCAGGACTGTCTGTGAGCCTGTTGACTCAGCACTGTGCTGAAGTCACCTGCTTGTGTCTTCCAGACATGGGAACCCTGGAGATCACCAAGGGCAGGCAGGCACTGGAGCTGCGGAGTAACCTGTCCGAGCGACGAGCCCTCACTGATCCAATTAAACCATCCGAGGGCCCAGAGGAGTTCTCTGTCAGGAACCTGCAATGGGCCAAGGCCCATGGTGAGCACCGGGGCCCCGTTATCCCTGCTGAGAGAGCAGTGGTGAGGGGCAGACAGTGAGAGAGGCCTGTCCTGGAGTCGAGGGGAAAGGAGTTACTCAGGGAGCCCCCAGGGACTGCAGTGACTCGGGGAGGTCTCAGCCCACGGAGCAGGCATTACAATGCACTTACCCAGAAAGCATGGGAGTGGGCGGAGTGCCACCAGTGCAGTCAACCATGGAGAGCCAGAGCGTGAGGGGCACACAGCTGGGTCGAGCAGGAAGCCTAGAGCTCGTCAAACTTCTGCAAATGGCTTTGCTGCTATTTGTCCAGCTCTGATCAGGACAAGCACTGCTGGGATGGTGAGTTAGTGTCACAAAGCAGCTGCCATTGGGGAGCTCCACACTGACCCTGGGGACAGGACCCAGAGCCGCCTCCGTTCCCAAAACGCAGGCCCCTGCCATGTGAGCTGAAGGAGAATCTCCATTAATAGGGCCTAGGACACCTGGCTGAGCAGTTCTCATTCTGACCAGTAGGTGGCAGTGAGACACACACGCGTCTCATGGCCCCATTTCTTTGTTTGCAGTGCTTCCTGAGAGCCGATACCTCCAGTTCGACTGCGGGGCTCGGGTACAGCTGGGCTTCGCTGCCGAGTTCTCCAACATCTTGATCATTTACACCCGCATTGTCGAAATGCCGCAGGAGATCACACGGTGTGAAGCAAAACTCACAGATGTCCCGGAGGTGAGAGGCCCAGTGCCAGAGCCTGGCTCGGGTTAACTGTGGGGTTGGGAGCTCAGCGCTGTGAACTGCGGGGCTGAGGGCTCAGCGCTGTGAACAACGGGGATGCCCAGGCCAGAGGTGAGAGCAAGCATTAGGCCAGGCCCATTCCCATTGGGGCATGAGAGCAGAGAGCAGCTCAAGCAGCAAAATCCCAGGTTGAGAACAGCCCAGTTCGAGAGGTCCCGGCTCCTACTCCCTCTCTACAGGACACTGGTGAGATCCCGGACGATCATGCAGGGATGTCAAACAAGGGGACAGTACAAAGAAACTTCCCCTGTGGCAGGAACCAGTCACAGTTTGCAGTCCCTGGCACGGCTCCCACTTAGCGGCTAATTGGCCTTTGGAATTCTGCCTTCGCTCCTGACACCTTACTAGGAGAGAAGGCAGAGGATGGCGCACCAAAGAGGCTGACAGCAGGGCCCTACCTCTCAGCTCATTACCCCTTCCCTGGTCTCCCCAGAGGGAACAAGAAGCTTGCCTTATATAGTCTCACCTTTCCCAGCAGTCCTTGCTGAGCCTCGCTTCTGGACTGAACTCAGAAAGAGGTTGTGCTATGCTCGCTGCCTCCTTTCAAGGCAGCTGCCTGTTACAGGCATGACAGCGGTGCCAGTGTTGCCAACTCTCATCATTTCATTGCAAGTCAGTGGCATTGGGTGTGTTCCTTGAGCCCCAGCTCCTGGAGTCATGTGAAGATGCAGGAAGCTCACCTTTCATTTGGCAAGTGAGGACATGTCTGTCCCTCCTGGCCACAGTGAAAACGTGACACCTAAAGGCTATGAGCCTGGAAAGCAAAGAACTAAACCTCCACCATTATTATTTTTTAAATCTCATGATTTTCAATCCAATCTCATGATTTTGGAGGGCGCTGATTGATGATTTCAGACCGCATGGGGTGGCTGGTACTGCAGCCTGGTGCCCTCATGCCTTGGCTGCCTTTGATGACAGTGCTGTCTCTGGCAGGAGCTGGATGTGGATTTGAAATTCACCAACAAGGAGAGCCCAGAGGAAATGGGGAGCAGCCTCTCCCTGGCTTGGAGCCTCAGTTTCCCCGGCTGCTGCCTCTACAGCCGCCTCTGTGGCCTGCAGAAGCTGAGGGTAAGTGCTGCCCCGCCCCATCGGTGCTGTTCCTGGTGAGACTGCTGGCTGTGTAACCACATCCAAGGTGGAACGGACTCCAGCTCCCGCAGGGCCAAGAGAGGCCAAGGGCAGGGAAAAAACAATGACCCTGATCATGCAGAAGGAGGCCAAGTGAAGCCCTAGTGTACATGCACTGGGTCACTCCGCTGCCTTCAGGGGACTCCCAGGCCCTGACACTGGGATTCGGATCCTTCTCACCAGGGCACTCCAGTGCTGGGCTCCCAGGGGGAGGATTGCTGGGCTTTGCTGGAGTGAGTGACTAACCTTTGGGGCAGAGACTGTTTTTACAGCACCTAGCACAGCTGGGTCCCGGTCTGGGACTGGGGCTTCTAGGTGCCCAGGCAATGCACATAATGAATAGCAGCCTCAGTGGGCAGGAGCGCCCCATGTTATTATGCCTGTTATAGTGAATGGATCCAAGGCATCCTTCGGGTAACGTCCAAGTTATTATCTAGTGGCACCTAGAGTCGCCAACTGGCAGCAGGGCCCTATTTCCTGGGCACTGCAGGGACAGTCCCTGCTCACAGACACACACTAACAGGAGCCAGACAAAGGCAGTAGCATCCACATTGCACAGCTGGGGAACCAAGGGGGAGAGAGGTGAAGTGATTTACCAAGGGCTGCACACGGAGTCTGTGGCAGAGCTAATTTGACCCAGGTCTCTGGGGTCCCAGGCCAGTGCCTTCCCCACAAGGCCATCGTGAACGGCGCTGAGTCCCAGCCACGAGGAGTTGGCACTGTTAGGAGTCAAAGGACCGGCATTGACCTGGCTGGTGGTTAAGGAGAGGGCAGTGGGGAGTGTGAGGTAGATGTCTTGTCACATGCCCACCTATGGTAACCCGGCTTGTGGTGTTATTACAGAAGGAACTGGCCTTCACCATCTGCCTTCAGTACCAATACCAAGGACTCGACGACTTCATTGAGGAGAGCCAGTCAGTAAATATCGGGAAACCACTGATCGCAAAGCTCAACCTGTGTGTCAGCGACGGGCCAGGGGCAAACACCCCACTGGCCCATGCAGACTTGTGTGCAGACGCCTTGACCGGCTCATTCCAAAGCACCGAGAGCATGCAGACCTCCGAGTGCCCCGCTGCCTCAGAGGCCTACCAGAGTCTGCCTTGTGACTCGCACCTTGGCAGCTGGGGTGCTGAGGATGGCCAATGGGCAAACACCCCCGAGGAGAACCTGAGCCCTGAGTTCCCAGGCTCTCACTCCATGTAGCGCTCGGGGTCCGGCATAAACGTCTCCATCCACTTCTCTTCCCAGCGCGGACTGAGGGAAACCACTAGGGTCAGATTCTGCCCTGGCCTCCCCCCCCACACACACAGTTAGCAGAGACTGGGAACCATCTGCAAATGGATCACTTGTTATTGAGCATCAAATAACACAGAGCTAGTGACAGGAACGAGAGTCCCAGATCCCAAGGCAGAAGGGACCTCCGGGCTCACCTAGTCCAGGCTTCTGCAGCACACACCTCACCCAGCAGGGGCTGCACCGGCCCAGGACTTGGAACGCTGTGTCCATTGTCCTCCCAGCCAGCCCCACGCTGGCCCCTCTGCATAGGATCGCAGGCAAACCCGGGCAGCTGCTGGGGAGTTGTACTGAGAAGATAAATGTAGACCTTAGTATAAAAGAAGAGACGGGCCTTCTGCACTGATGGGGGGCATGGCTGGGGGATGGGGGGTAGAAGAGGAAGTACTTGCCCTTGAAGCTTCAGCTCAGATGCCCCCAGCCAGGGTAGTGACCACAATGGTGGCCCGGCTGGTGGCTGCTCAGCCAGTACAACCCCCCCTTCGTGATGGGCAGTCCCCATTTACCATTGGCAGACTCAGTAGACCAGGGGTTCTCAAACTGGGGGTCGGGACACCCCAGGGGGTCGTGAGGTTATTACATGGGGGGGTCACGAGCTGTCAGCCTCCACCCCTGACCCAGCTTTGCCTCCAGCATTTATAATGGTGTTAAATATATAAAAAGTGTTTTTAATTTAGAAGGGGGTGTGTCACACTCAGAAGCTTGTTATGTGAAAGGGGTCACCAGTACAGAAGTTTGAGAAGCACTGCAGTGGAGAGACCAGGGACTGTCCAGTCTGTGAGGCCTGGCCTCTCCATTCACCAGGAGGTAGGAGCCCTTCCTGCGAGGGCTAGGAGGGGATGGGTGGCCCATTCTGTGCCCTCTCTATGTATAGAAAGTTGCTGCCCTCTGGGCCCCTGCCCCCAAAGGGAACAAGACACCACTGTGTCTGTAAGAGCCATCCCCAGCCTGCCCATCTGCCCAATGGCCCGTCGTGGCTGTGGTGGGCCAGGGCCCTGCTTTGCCCACACGACGTGGCCTGCTGGAGCCGGCGTGAGGGAGAACCTCCATGCAGAGCGACTGGTTTACTAGGGGCCTGGGGCCTTCCATATCCTGGGATGCCCTGACAGCCACACTCTGGGGCTGGTGTCAGAGCCGTCACTGCAGCTAAGGACGTAAATCTACTGCCAGACATACAGGGGCTTAGGAAGGAGCATTAAGGAGGCTGCAGTGTCCTCAGCAGCTAGGCAGGGGCAGCTGGGTAGAATCTGAGTAAGTTACAGTCACGAAAATCAGGGCCTGCAACAAATCCTCAGAGGGAGCCTAGGGACAAAGCAGCACCAGGCGGGCGGTGTGAGCCCCTTAAGGCTCCACCTACCCTGGGAGGTGAATTCCATTGGGCTCCTGGCTGCCAGCCTGTCTCTGCTCCGGCCAGCTCTGCCCACTGCCAGCCAGCCCCACCTCTGCTCAGCACTGCCTGCTGTGTCCAGCCCTCTCCCCTCCTGCCAGCATGGCACAGTGCCAGCCAGCCCCACCTCTGCTTGGCACTGCCCGCTGTGTCCAGCCCTCTCCCCTCCTGCCAGCATGGCACTCTGCCAACCAGCCCCACCTCCGCTAGGCACTGCCCGCTGTGTCCAGCCCTCTCCCCTCCTGCCAGCATGGCACAGTGCCAGCCAGCCCCACCTCCACTCGGCACAGCCCGCTGTGTCCAGCCCTCTCCCCTCCTGCCAGCACGGCACAGTGCCAGCCAGCCCCACCTCTGCTCGGCACTGCCCGCTGTGTCCAGCCCTCTCCCCTCCTGCCAGTATGGCACACTGCCAGCCAGCCCCACCTCTGCTCGGCACTGCCCACTGTGTCCAGCCTGTCTGTCTTCCTGCCAACCAGCCCCACCTCCACTTGGCACTGCCTGCTGTGTCCAGCCCTCTCCCCTCCTGCTAGCATGGCACGCTGCCAGCCGGCCCCACCTCTGCTCGGCACTGCCTTCTGTGTCCAGCCCTCTCCCCTCCTGCCAGCATGGCACAGTGCCAGCCAGCCCCACCACTGCTCGGCACTGCCCGCTGTGTCCAGCCCTCTCCCCTCCTGCCAGCACGGCACAGGGCCAGCCAGCCCCACCTCCACTCGGCACTGCCCGCTGTGTCCAGCCCTCTCCCCTCCTGCCAGCATGGCACGCTGCCAGCCAGCCCCACCTCTGCTCGGCACTGCCCGCTGTGTCCAGCCCTCTCCCCTCTTGCCAGCATGGCACAGTGCCAGCCAGCCCCATCACCGCTCGGCACAGCCCGCTGTGTCCAGCCCTCTCCCCTCCTGCCAGCATGGCACAGTGCCAGCCAGCCCCATCACCGCTCGGCACAGCCCGCTGTGTCCAGCCCTCTCCCCTCCTGCCAGCATGGCACTCTGCCAACCAGCCCCACCTCCGCTAGGCACTGCCCGCTGTGTCCAGCCCTCTCCCTTCCTGCCAGCTCTGCCCACTGCCAGCCAGCCCCACCTCCACTCGGCACTGCCCACTGTGTCCAGCCTGTCTGTCTTCCTGCCAGCCAGCCCCACCTCCACTTGGCACTGCCTGCTGTGTCCAGCCCTCTCCCCTCCTGCCAGCATGGCACGCTGCCAGCCAGCCCCACCTCTGCTCGGCACTGCCCGCTGTGTCCAGCCCTCTCCCCTCCTGCCAGCATGGCACAGTGCCAGCCAGCCCCACCTCCACTCGGCACTGCCTGCTGTGTCCAGCCCTCTCCCCTCCTGCCAGGATGGCACTCTGCCAGCCAGCCCCACCTCCGCTCGGCACAGCCCGCTGTGTCCAGCCCTCTCCCCTCCTGCCAGCTCTGCTTACTGCCAGCCAGCCCCACCTCCACTTGGCACTGCCCGCTGTGTCCAGCCCTCTCCCCTCCTGCCAGCATGGCACAGTGCCAGGCATCCCCACCTCTGCTCGGCACTGCCCGCTGTGTCCAGCCCTCTCCCCTCCTGCCAGCATGGCACAGTGCCAGCCAGCCCCACCTCTGCTCGGCATTGCCCGCTGTGTCCAGCCCTCTCCCCTCCTGCCAGTATGGCACACTGCCAGCCAGCCCCACCTCTGCTCAGCACTGCCCGCTGTGTCCAGTCCTCTCCCCTCCTGCCAGCATGGCACAGTGCCAGCCAGCCCCATCTCCACTCGGCACAGCCCGCTGTGTCCAGCCCTCTTCCCTCCTGCCAGCATGGCACGCTGCCAGCCAGCCCCCCCTCTGCTCAGCACTGCCCGCTGTGTCCAGCCCTCTCCCCTCCTGCCAGCATGGCACAGTGCCAGCCAGCCCCACCTCCACTCGGCACAGCCTGCTGTGTCCAGCCCTCTCCCCTCCTGCCAGCACGGCACAGTGCCAGCCAGCCCCACCTCCACTCGGCACAGCCTGCTGTGTCCAGCCCTCTCCCCTCCTGCCAGCACGGCACAGTGCCAGCCAGCCCAACCACTGCTCGGCACTGCCCGCTGTGTCCAGCCCTCTCCCCTCCTGCCAGCACGGCACAGTGCCAGCCAGCCCCACCTCCGCTCGGCACTGCCTGCTGTGTCCAGCCCTCTCCCCTCCTGCCAGCACGGCACAGTGCCAGCCAGCCCCACCTCCACTTGGCACTGCCTGCTGTGTCCAGCCCTCTCCCCTCCTGCCAGCATGGCACAGTGCCAGGCAGCCCCACCTCTGCTCGGCACTGCCCGCTGTGTCCAGCCCTCTCCCCTCCTGCCCGCACGGCATGCTGCCAGCCAGGCAGCATACAGAAACTGTCCAGCTCCAGTGTCTGCAACCCAGGTAGTGCTATGCAATCTCCATCCCAGGGCACCCATGCAAAGGCCCTGCCCCCTTGCCCAGCCATTACAATGGGCAGAGGGCATCCTGTACATCCCTGTGAGGCCGCAGGACCCTGCAGGGTCTCTCTCTTCCCAGCAGCCAGTGAATATGGCATGCAACCAGCCCCCGGGCCCCCGGCAGGCATGTCTGTGGGTCTGTGTCCCAGAGATCAGGCCGCACACAAGGTGTCGCATTTGTTGCGATTGGGTTAGTTCAGGCAGAGGAGAAATAGAGAGAAATAAACAGATTACAGGGCGCCCAAGGGGAGTGGATTAGAGGGACTGGAGGGGCAAGACAGGAAGCTGCTCTTGGGGCTGGAGGCAGGCACTTCCGTTGGCTTTTCAAAGCCTAGAGTGAACACCAGCTCTTCGTGCACCTGGCTCTCCTGCAGCACCACTTCCATAGCCAGATGCTCTCCTGGAGCCAGCAGCGCTACACCAGCGCCTTCTGGCCTCCTGGGGGGGACTGGGCTCAGAGCAGCAGAGCGCCCCCAGCCCCCTAGATCATGGGCTGGCTTGGCCCTCAGCTCCACAGAGACAAGAGTAACTGGGAACTGTGTCACCAGCACGCCTGCTCCATTCTCCACAGCACCCCCTGCTGAGAGCGGCTGGGACTGGGGGAGCTGGGTGCTCCCTCCAGACAGCACCCCCTGCTGAGAGCGGCTGGTACTGGGGGAGCTGGGTGCTCCCCCCAGACAGCACCCCCTGCTGAGAGCGGCTGGGACTGGGGGAGCTGGGTGCTCCCTCCAGACAGCACCCTCTGCTGAGAGCAGCTGGGACTGGGGGAGCTGGGTGTTCCCCCCTAGACAGCACCCCCTGCTGAGAGCGGCTGGGACTGGGGGAGCTGGGTGCCCCCCCCAGACAGCACCCCCTGCTGAGAGCGGCTGGGACTGGGGGAGCTGGGTGCCCCCACCAGACAGCACCCCTTGCTGAGAGCGGCTGGGACTGGGGGAGCTGAATGCTCCCGCCCCCAGACAGCACCCCCTGCTGAGAGCGGCTGGGACTGGGGGAGCTGGGTGCTCCCCCCAGACAGCACCCCCTGCTGAGAGCGGCTGGGACGGGGGGAGCTGGATGTTCCCCCCAGACAGCACCCCCTGCTGAGAGCGGCTGGGACGGGGGGAGCTGGATGTTCCCCCCAGACAGCACCCCCTGCTGAGAGCAGCTGGGACTGGGGGAGCTGGGTGTTTCCCCCTAGACAGCACCCCCTGCTGAGAGCGGCTGGGACTGGGGGAGCTGGGTGCCCCCCCCAGACAGCACCCCCTGCTGAGAGCGGCTGGGACGGGGGGAGCTGGATGTTCCCCCCAGACAGCACCCCCTGCTGAGAGCGGCTGGAACTGGGGGAGCTGGGTGCCCCCCCCAGACAGCACCCCCTGCTGAGAGCGGCTGGGACGGGGGGAGCTGGATGTTCCCCCCAGACAGCACCCCCTGCTGAGAGCGGCTGGGACTGGGGGAGCTGGGTGCCCCCCCCAGACAGCACCCCCTGCTGAGAGCGGCTGGGACTGGGGGAGCTGGGTGTTCCCCCCTAGACAGCACCCCCTGCTGAGAGCGGCTGGTACTGGGGGAGCTGGGTGCTCCCCCCAGACAGCACCCCCTGCTGAGCGGCTGGGACTGGGGGAGCTGGGTGCCCCCCCCAGACAGCACCCCCTGCTGAGAGCGGCTGGGACTGGGGGAGCTGGGTGCCCCCCCCAGACAGCACCCCCTGCTGAGAGCAGCTGGGACTGGGGGAGCTGGGTGCCCCCCCCCAGACAGCACCCCTTGCTGAGAGCGGCTGGGACTGGGGGAGCTGAATGCTCCCGCCCCCAGACAGCACCTCTTGCTGAGAGCGGCTGGGACTGGCGGAGCTGGGTGCCCCCCCCAGACAGCGCTCCTGCTCTATACCCCACAGCACCCCTTGCTGAGAGTGGCTGGGACTGGGGGAGCTGGGTGCCCCCCCCAGACAGCGCTCCTGCTCTATACCCCACAGCACCCCTTGCTGAGAGTGGCTGGCACTGGGGGAGCTGGGTGCCCCCCCCCCAAACAGCACTCCTGGCCCATTCTCCACAGCACCCCTTGCTGAGAGTGGTAGGCACTGGGGGAGCTGGGTGTCCCCCCCCCAGACAGCGCTCCTGGCCCATTCTCCACAGCACCTCCTGCTGGGAGAGGAGTAGTTGGGCGCTCCCCCACAGCCAGTGCTCCTGCACTATCCAGAGCTGTGGCCCTAGTAAAAGAGAGGCCAGGCCTGGCAGAGCTGTAACTTCATGTCAAGGGCTCACGCTGAACGCTTCCCCTTGCACTAGGGTGTCCTGAATGGGTGGGGAGAAGGGAGCATGCAGAACTGTACAATATGTTCTGCCCTGGCACAGCCCAAGCAGATTACAGTTGTTCAGTGGGAATCCCTGGTTCTTGGGTGGGGGCTGTCCCGCCCGCTACCTTGCGTCTAGTCACCGTTGGGTTTAATGTTAATAGTAGAAATGGCCAGGAACACGGAAATGTGTTGCACCAAAAATTTAGGAGAAAGCAATAGTTTTCATTGGGGGAGGGGGTCGAAATTTTCCATAAAATAGTTTAGTTATTTTTTTCCCCAACAGGGAGAAAGTAAAACACTGAGGAAAAAGTGTGGTGGGAGGGGGCGGTGGCGGGGGGGTGTGTGTCCTATCAGAACAAAATATTGCTGCTTTCTGGTTTTGGTTTTTTTCCTAAATAGTTTCAGAATTTTTCATCAAAAATAGAAAAATTTAAACCAAAACTTAAAAAATGTGCTCTGCCCTTAGGAGCCTAAACCTCATTGAAAGCCAATGGGACTTAGGTGCCTACGTCATCTCTGAAAGTGAAATTTAGGCTTTGAAGTCAGTGGAACGTTTGAAATTGTAACCATCCTTTCTCTGGGTCACTGTTCGCCCCTGGACAACAGCCCTGCCCTATCTCCCAGGGAGCTGGGGGGATAAATACATTAAGGCTTCGAGGTGTTCAGATATTGTCAGATTAGGTAGGTAGTAATAACAGTTAGAAGCCACAACCACTTCCCTGCGCCAGTAAACACACATGTACAAGGCACATGCTGACAAATCACCCAGGCCTGCCCCCAGTGAGGGGAGATACAGATTCCCCCCCCCAAAATACTAAAGCTGGTTGCATTCTTTTTTTTTCTTCTCAGAAATAATGGGTATGTGACGAGAACAATTGTTTTCACGGAAAAATTTCCTCTGGTGGAAAATTTTAATTTGTCAAGAAAATTTGTAAACCAAAATTTTGTCAATATTTTTTAATTTTTTCAAAAATTTTCATTTTGAAATTGTGGGGGGTGGGGGTATTCCCACATTATTTTACCACTCACTTGCCTTTTTTTCCACTGGAAAAGGTTTCTCTTTTTTTTTACTGTCCTTCCACCTTTTTCAAGTGGAGAAAAGGGGGAAAAAATTTAAAAAAAAAAGAGAAAGTGTAATTTTCCCAACAAAATGAAAAGCTTGGAAAAGAGATGACTAAGAAGGATATGATTGAGGTCTATAAAATCATGACTGGTGTGGGGAAAGTAGATAAGGAGGTGTTATTTACTCCTCATAACACAAGAACTAGGGGTCACCAAATGAAATTAATAGGCAGCAGGCTTAAAACAAATAAAAGGAAGTATTTCTTCATATAGTGCACAGTCAACCTGTGGAACTCTTTGCTGGAGGATGTTGTGAAGACCAAGACTATAACAGGGTTCAAAAAAGAACTAGATAAATTCATGGAGGACAAGTCCATCAATTGCTATTAGCCAGGATGGGCAGGGATGGTGTCCCTAGTCTTTGTTTGCCAAAAACTGGGAATGGGCAACAGGGGATGGATCACTTGATGATTCCCTGTTCTCTTCATTCCCTCTAGGGCACATGGTATTGGCCACTGTCGGAAGACAGGACACTGGGCTTGATGGACTTTTGGTTTGACCCAGTCCAGCCATTCTTATGGTCTTATGTTAGTGAAAAAATGAAAATATTTTATGAAAAATGTTGACCAAAAGAAAAATGTTTAGGGTTTTTGGACTGGGAGCCAGGCTGCTGACTGGTGGTTGCATTTCTGTGAAGTTTACAACCCTCAATATGTACCAAGGCCTCAGACACCTCCCCGGGTCACCCAGCTAAAATTCACTCAATGCAACAGAGCAGATATATGAGGTCACTTCAGCCAGCACTGGGAACAGAACCCGTGTCTCGGACGCTTTGCCATACAGCCTTTCAAAATGTGTACGGTGAATCCGTATGCTTGGCTAGACTATCTGTAACCAGGGGGCCAACATCCTGCCAGGAGCCAGCAGCAGAGCCCAGGAGCCCCATTACCCAATGCCCCACAGCTGGCTCACAAATAGCTGTGACCCCCCCACTAGCAAAGGGGTCAGAATTAAGGGTGGCCAGGTAGATTATCCTACGTCTGGCATTTGCTGGTTGGCAGGACTCAGACTTTGGGCAAGGGGGTTAGTGCTGGAAACTGGGAAGTGTCACTATGGCCTCTGGGAAAATCTGTTTAGATTTGGTCAAGTTATAAGATGAGGAAAATCACCATTTGCAGTTTGCAAATACGGACCAGCCCCTTGCTTTGCTGAGCACTCTCCACCCTGTGTCCTGATTGAGCCCCGGACCCCTCTGTGGCAGCTCCTCCACAGCACTCTGGGCAGGGACGTGTTGCTGGTGCCATTCAAACCCCCGCTGATACTGGCCCCTCCTGCAGCATGCTGGAGCCCGAAGCATGTGCCTATCTCTGGAGCACAAAGCTGCAGCGCCTCCAGAACCTGGGCTATTAGGTTGGTTTGCAGCTGGTGAGAAGCCTTGCGACAGACTCCATAGGAAAATGCTGTCTCATCAACATCAAAACACTTGGTGGCAGTGAATTGGTGTCCACAACACGTCATCTAGGAAACCCCCCAAAAGGGAGCATTTTGGTGACGTCTGTCCCATTCCGGTGTTATCAGCACGAAATGGTGCCTTTTTCAATTTAGAAATGTTTTTTAAATTATTCATTTTTTTTTAACGTCAAAATCAGAACAAAGCATTTTGAGCCAAAAGACGCTAGTCAAGCCAGACTTTTCCAAAAAAGTGTCATTTCACCAGCACTTTGGGATGTTTTTGGTCCAATTTGGAACAAAAACAAATGTCCAAATGTTGGCATTTCTCGCGGACTGGAAATTCCCAGTTTCAACCAGCTCTGGGTTTGGCTGCGTGTTGCCCCTCTGCTGCTTAGTTTTGGCCCCACCATCCCTGGCCTGACCAAGTCCAGAGACCTTGTCATGAAACTGCTCCAGGCATGGGCCAAGTTGGCCCTTTTTAACTCCAAGAGGTGGCAATTCAGCCCTGGGCACGGGGACACTGAGGCCGAGGGGCCGTTCTCCACATCCCAGGTGCCATACACAGGCAGAGTTCCACTGGACAACTCCCACCTAGATCCTTGGAGCAGTGGGAGCTATCGCAGGGGAGGGGGGCATCTCTCCTCTGTGTCTCCCTTTGATTGCAACTTTGAGCCCCACTTTTTTGATGAGTGAGCCCAGCACTCTTTAGGACCCTCCCCTTTTTGGGGGTGGCAAGTGTGGTCCTTGTGGGCAGAGCCCTTCAGGGGTCCTCCTGTCAACAAACGTCAAACAGAGCAGCCCCTTTCAACAGCACTAAATCCACACCCCATTTTGCTTTTATACTGCTTGAATGCAAATTAGCTAATTTAAATAATTGGTATTCAAATGCGGGGCACAGATGGAGCTGCACCTAAGGACACCAACATGCAGCCCCCTGACATTGGCTGGCACATCCACTGCTGGCCATAGACTGGCTGGTAATTGCAGTCCCAAAGCTACTGAGTGGGCGGGTCCCAGCCCTGGCTTACCACTCAGCCTCTCCCCCACCAATGGGATTAAGCAAGGAGGGGAAAATGTGCATATCCTCTTCCCACAGTCCTTTGCGGGAGCAAGTGATGAATTGGCTTGTCTGAGCTAGTGATTTTGGTCAAGGGAACCCTGACCCAGTTAAACTACAATTAACCTGGGAAGCGGGGAGGAGCTGGCTGGATGGGGAGAAAGGGGGAGAAGTGGGGGTGGGGTGAGATTACCCCCTCCCCCCCTTCCACCGCTCCACAGCCAACCATCCTTTGTTGGGACTTGAAAGGCTGAGGCAGACCAAGCCAGCAGAAGGGGTCCCTGGTTCCACTGGCCACCCTACGAGGGCAGCGAAGCTGGCGCCAGCCAGGATCAGCCGCTCCAATTATGCCATGTGAAAAAATCAGCCCCCATTCAGCATGTCCCTTCCCCAAGATCAAACCCCATTAGTTCCGCGGCCGTTGCTTCATTATCTCTGCTTGGAAGTGCGCCTCTCGATGGGGCCTGTTAATATAAGCCCAGTCCCATTAGCCGGGCCAAGACGCCAGGGGAGAGTCCATTATTCATTTAATTGGTCGTTAAAGGTTTAATTGTTATTAACGAAGTGGTCCAGCATCAGGAGCTCCCAACGGGTCAGGAACAAGAGGAAGGGAAGATGGTTTCATTGGGGCAAATCCCATTCCAGCCCTGTTGTCCCCTGGGCCATTAGGGCCTGACCCCAACCCCACAGGCCAGACCTGCTTGAGCAGAGCTTGTTTCCCCAGCCCCTGGGAAGGGGGCTGGGTTGATTGGGGAGACCCTTCCAAGCCTTAGGGTCGCTGATTGGGCTTGGGAAGCCCCTGAGGCTTAGATCCCTGCGCTGGCAGCCAAGGCCTGGTCATGTCCGATCAGTGTCGGGGTAAGCAGATGGCAGTCGCTCTTCCGCCAGGGCTCATGGCATCTCCTGATCTCCTCCTCTGAGGATCGATGCTGCCAGGCATTTCCCTGCACCGGTGCCGCTCCAGAGCCTTGCCAAGACACAGGCCACTCGAGGTCACTCTACCAGGTGCCCCCTGCGGCCCTGAAGGCAAACAGCCCTTGGTGTGGGGGTTTCGTTTTTAACAGGATCTTTTTTATTTTTGTTTTTCCTTCTCCTCCTCCCACCCTTCTCATCCCATCTCCTCTCCCCTTCCCGGGTCCAGGAGCACGATGGGAAAAAAGAGCAAAAGGGAAAAAAATCAAAACATTGGAAAATGTTGGGGTAGAAAAGGCCATGAAGCATTGGGACTCCCGGCCAATCCCCCCAGCTGGCAACGACTGACGGAGTTTTCCCCACTTCACACCGGCTCCGGCTTGTGCATCTTGATTTAGTTGGGGTTGATTCTGCTTTGAGCAGGGGGTTGGACTAGATTATCTCCTGAGGTCCCTTCCAACCTGATATTCTGTGATTCTCTCTACTCCCCGCACAGCCCGGGGCCAGTCAGACGTGCACACCTGCCACTTCTGCCCCGAGGGACGGAGCTGGCTCCGGACTGTCGGTGGCTGTGCAGCACCTAGCACGCCCCGCCTGGCGGAGAAGCAGCACCAGCTCAGGGAAATGACTATAACGCGAGTGGGCAAGGGTGAGGCAAGGGGCATTACCTGATTCCATCCGGGGGTGGAAACACCCCTTGTAGATTCCCTTGCGGTTGGTCTAGGGAACGGCGTTCTGAAACTGCTCCACCTTCCTGCCACCGGGACAGTGGGGCGCTGCAGTATCCAGTGGGAGCTCCAGGAGGCACTATGACTCTGTCCACCTGCGGCAGTAGGGCCAAGGCAACTCCCTTTGACAAGCTGTTGCTGGCCTTACTCCCAGCAATGGGGCCACACTTACTGTCCAGGGAGACGGGAGGATGGGCTCTGTGTGTCCAGGAATAGCAAGGGTCTGTGTCAGGGGAGATGGCTGGGTGGAGACTCCCTTGGCCTGGTTGCATTAAATGCTATTCCCTCCGCCACACACACACACACACACACACACACACACACACACACACACACACACACACACACACACACACACACACACACACAGAGAGCAGAGACCCAGCCTCCTGAAATAGCCTCCTCTCTAGTCCCATGTCCTGAGCTCGGGGAAGGCTGGCTGGTTTTCTCTGCAGCTCCATCTGGGTCCCTTTGAAATACACACATTGTGGAGAGCGTAATTACTGCAGCTTTGTGTACCCAACATGTGGCCTTGTAGTCACTGCTTGAGAGCAATTAGGAGAGGCAGGGCCCCAGGCTGAGCCCCCCTGCGCTGCCCCAGAGTGACTGGAGAGCAGATTCCCCTTGACAAGCACAAGGGACTGACAGCGACTGTTAAAAACTCGACAATACCAGCTCCCAGCCCAGAGCCTGGGAGAGACTTGCACTGGGAACTTGTGTCAGGTCACCCATGCGTGAAATATGGAATTAGGCCTGATGCACAATAGACGAGGAGAAGGCAAAGAAAGAAAGAAAGAAAGAAAGAAAGAAAGAAAGAAAGAAAGAAAGAAAGAAAGAAAGAAAGAAAGAAAGGTGGAGCCCAGAGGAGGAGATGAAAGAGCATGAGGAAAAGAGTGAGGGGAAATTGTGAAGGAGTGAATGAGGAAGAGATCAGACAGAGAGAGGGAAGTGAGGAGTATGAGGAAGAGAGACAGAGGGAGGGAAAATACATGCGGAGCAGAGACTCAGAGAGACAGCACACGGGATGCAACTCCTCCTAGGTCCCCTCCCATCCCAACCCTGCTCCACATCACTGCCAGGGCTTCTGGGTTGTTTGCGCCCGCCACCCTCTCTGGTAGGGAACATCCTTCTCCCTAGCTCCCAAGAGCGTAAATGACCTTGTTTTGCAGCGTGGGGCCGACCGGCTCTACCGTGTGGGCTGCTCAGCCCCCTGCCCTCCCGCTCCCTTCCCCATGGCTGAGCACAGCAGGATGGCAGCCAGAGCACCGGGGTGGCAAGCCCAGTTCCTAGCAGGCAGCTGGCATGTAGGATGCTGCGTATTGGCCCTGGAGCTCCTCCCCTGGCATGTGCTGTCTCAGGAGCCACCTGCAAACAGAGCAAGCTGCAGCCCCTCCACTCTTCCCTGGGGTGCCATGTCAGGGTCCCACAGCCACCAGGCTGGGCTTGCCAATTGCATGCTGGCTGGGGAACACAAAAAGCACGGTTAGATTGCAGTGGGGAGTGAGATTCCAAGCCCGGGTAGACAGACATGCACTAGCCGGGCCCAAGGTAGCGTGCTCAAGAGAGCAGCATGGGGGTGGCAGCTCACCCAGCGCCCTGAATCTGAGCTCAGGTGGCTAGCTGGAGTCTCTGTACGGCGTGCTAGCTGCTGGCGCCAGGCTGTCTACCCGGGCGGGTGGGGAGACTCGCTCCCAGCTGCAGAGCAGACGTGAAGTCCAGATTCTATTTGGATAAGGGCAAGGACCATTTCTTTGTTTTGTGTCAGTCCAGCGCCTAGCACAATGGAGCCAGGATCTCAGCTGCGGCCTCTGCAGACTGCCATAAGATACATACTGAGTGCCCAGGAGCACCTCCTGAAAGCAGCCTGGCAGCATTCTTTTGGCCCCGCTGTTTGGAAGGAGCATGAAGCAGAGGGCCTGGGAGCACTTTTGCATGATGCAATGGGACTGCAGCTAAGGAAAGCGACAGCAACCAGAAAAACAGGCCGTCCTCCCTCAGAATCAATCTGAATGTCAGGGAAAGTGGCCTGCTGGAGACTGCAGGATTGTCTCCCAAAGGTGTGGACTGGAGCTCCAACACATGGGACTTCTACGAATGGGCAAGACAACTGCAAAATGTCCTGCAGGAAAAAACAGACAAGACCCAAATGGACTTTTCTGTCTCATCGTTTCTATGATTCAAAGCCCAGACATGGAACTAACTGTCAGAAAACTGAGTTCCCACGTGAAACCCTCTGGCATTTCTTAGACAAATAATAGTGTTGGGCAAACTCCAGCTCAAACTGTCACATTCTGCCCCCCTAGCCCGCTCCCCTCCACCCTTCTCCCTTGCTGGAATGCTGCTGTCAAACCATGGTCCACACCAGAAGGAGCTGCACTTCATTTGTGGATTAAGCGAGTCCTACATACAACACAGTTTGTAAGGAACACTACAGATCTGTTGGGATGAAATACACTAGTTACCTTGGTGTTGTATTATTCTGATATTACTGACATCAAGGGTCAACTAACAGGTGCCATATTCAGAATGGGTTTGAGTTTTAGTAAGTGTTTACTCTGAATACAACCATAAATGTATATAGTTGCATTTACCATCAGAACCAGCAACACTCTCTGACATAGCTAAAAAAAATACCCAACAAAAATGTTCTCTAGGAAACTAGATCATTTCATTTGTTTTTTTAAAATCTGAAGCATAAAAAATGAATAACAATAAAGACAAAGGGCTGAAGGAAGAGAAGCCGGAGATGATTCCTCAAGTCCAGGGAAGGTTGCTACAGGCTGCTGGAGGACAGTGGGCTTGAACTGACAAGAGGTTTATGCAAGAGTCCAGGTGTAAGTGCAGGGGACCTGGCCAATTTGTTGGGCCAGCCACAGGTTCGGGGTGTGGGGGGGTGTTCGCCCCACTCCCAGGAGTGAGAGACAGGGCTCTGGAGGCACGGAGTCTCATAGATGCTAAGGTGGGACCATGGCGATCACCTAGTCTGACATGTCTGACAGGCCCGAGAGCTGCCCCTGCCTGCTCTCACCTCTGCCATGTGCCGACCCTGCAGGGATATTCTGGAAGGGTGTCTTACCTAGGGAAAGATGAACCAGGGCCAGTCCCTCACCTGGTGCAAATTGCCGCAACGCCAGTGATTGCCACCAGCTGCGGATCTGGCTCTCTGTGGTTGAAAACAAAACAAAGGAAATACAAACCACACATTGAACTGTCCCTTTGGTTTTGCGGAGCTGGGCTGGCTCTGACGGTCTCGGTAGTTGCTCTTGGAAACTCGTCTCCTTTACGCAAGGTCTCGGCCACGTCACCCATTCACTAGTGTCCACTTCTGCTTCCTTGCTCATGATGCCAATCAGTTCAACCCTGAGACCCTTCTAACACGTAGGTGTGGGGGGAGGATTCCTGCCCTGCCTCTCTGCGCTGAGCTCTGGCTTGGGAAGTTTGGTAGCAGCCAGACAGGGTTCTGCATGGGGAGGCCTGGCAGTCCCCCTAGGGAAACACCAACATCCAACATCTGTTCTGAGCAACCCAGGATGCAGAGTAGCCAGCCTGATGGGAGCAGGAGATTGGAAAATTGCAGAAGGGTAAGGAGGGGGCATCATTAATCAAATAGGCTGCCAGGTTTTATCAATGGTCTGAATATGCTCCTTGGCTTTCATCCGTAGGGACGCGATGCTGGAGCTCCTCTGGTCGACGTCTTCCAGAGGGTACTTGTCCACAAAGGGGGTGGCGCACTGGTACGGCGTGGGTGCCATGGGCTGCATGGGCTGAGCCATGGGAGGCGCAGTGTTCAGGAAGGAGTGGCCGGCGTAGGCAGGCTGCAGGGCTTGGGTGGGCCCCATGAAACCTGGGATGCTGTGGACCGTGGTAGCACTGGAGATGGAGGAAGTCAGCCAAGGGTCCAGAGGCAAGGAGTTGCTCATGGGCCCGACATTGGCGGTCATTGGGGGCCTGTTGAAGGACAACATGGGGGTATCATGGAGTTTCATCGAACTGGCTTCCATTTTCTCTTGCCGCCTCCACTTGGCGCGTCTGTTCTGAAACCACACCTGCAAGAGGAAAAGCTGGAGTGTGACTAACTGCACCCAGTCCTAGCCCGCCAGATGCCATCAACATTCCACACTGAAGCCTAGGACTGTCGGACGCCTGTCTACAACAGCCACCTGGACTCTGTGGCTGCAGTGAGGAGAGAACTCAGAGTCTCCTGCCCCCAAACCAGCCTTTCTACTACCTGAACTAAAGGAGAATCCTGCAGTATAGGGCTTAGGCCACCCGGCTGAGCAGTTCTGATTCCACCAGTGGAAGGCAGAGCTAACACATACACACCAGCCAATTCTTTCCCATACTTAATACCCAAGCAGCACCAGAACCTGGCAATTCTGAGTGATGTTTCTGTGACCACCCACACATTAATACTGTTACATTTGCTGGGTATAAAATCCTGACGTCTTTAGGCAGGCCAAACGCTTTTTGATTTTTTAACTCCTGAGTGAGGATCTGGCCCCTCGTTTGGGAAGTCACTCTCGGATGATTTAATACAATGCCACACAATCCAGCATAGCAACTTCCCTGCAAACCTGCCCCCAAAGCACTTTGTGGAGTTAAATAATAAGTAGCAGAGAGAAGGAAAAAACATGATGTGGAGTGATGTGAACTAGAGAGGAAAAATAGAGGTAGTCAGTGAAAGGGCCATTTGGACAGTCAGGAAAAGATTCTTTTTCCCAAAGCTACTGCTCAGAGCCAGTTATTCTTCCTTGGGGTTGGGGAGTGTCTCAGGGTAACTCCTCTAGTTTAAATCACAGAGTCATTGATTTGAAGGCCAGAAGGAATCATTGTGAACATCTAGTCTGACCTCCTGCATGTCACAGGTCAGAAAAACTCACCCAGTGATTCCTGCATCAAGCCAGTATCTTGTTGTTGAGCTAGAGCAGATCTTTAAGAAAGAGGTGTCCAGTCTTGATTTAAAGACTCCAAGTGATGGAAATTCCACCACATCCCTAGGTTGGTTGCTTCCTGTCAAAAATTAGCACCTTCTTTCTAGCCTGAGTTTGTCTCACTTCAACTTCCAGGCACTGGATCATGGTTTGCCTTTGTCTGACAGATTAACAAGCCCCCTATTATTAGAGATCTTCTCCTCATGTAGGTACTTATAGATCAGGATCAAGTCACCCCTTAGAAACCCCCTCCCCGCTATTGCCTTTCATTGACCCTCCCCACCATCCCATCTGTCTTTCCCCCATGAAAGGCTGGGCACTGCTGACCGAAGAAGTGGGGCAGGGGCGAGGGTGAGGGGGAAGAGGAGGGGCAGGGGAGGTGCCTGCACTCCTGATGGAGTGTCCAGTTTTTAAATATTGTCAAGTTGGCAACAACCCTAGTTAAAACTCCTGGGCCTAACTCATTCCTAGTGCTTTCAGTTCAGTTACAGCCGAGATCAGTGTGTTTTAAAAGTGCTGCTAGTAACACTTCGGGTTGATCAATACCAAGGCGCTGCCAGAAATGTTTCCAGTTTTTATTTCAATCAGCTTGGAGCGGCCTGCTCCACTTCCTGTTTCTAGTCAGCGACCATTCCAGGGGCAGATCTTCAACTAGTTTAAATGGTAATTATGATTCCCTGTTCTGTTAACTCCCTCTGGGGCACCTGGCATTGGCCACTGCCGGAAGACAGGATCCTGGTCTAGCTGGACCTTTGGTCTGACCCAGTAAGGCCGTTCTTATGTTCATATGACGCTCACCAGCTGAGAATCAGCCCCCACAGTCTCTAGCTACCCAGCCTACACCTGCTTGGCAACTGAGCCCCCAGGACTCAGCCACCAGTGAAATCACTGGATGAAAAGATGCTGTGTACGTGCTATTATACTGTCTTATATGTATGCATTATGTATGTACATGCTATTATACTGTCTTACATGATGCTGTAGTGTTGGTGCTCCTATACTATGAAGTCTTGTCATATCTAATGAAATATGAACATCAGTTATCAAAATCAATGAACTGCATACACTAAAAATGCGCCACCCTTGTCTTTTTTTTTAAAATAGGTCCTGGTAATTTACACCACTCGCAGGTCGGCAGTGGGCTGCCTGGTCTTTTGAGCGAATCAACAGAATTTGTCTGTGCATTTTAATTAGAAATCCTGCCAATCGTATCAGTATCAAATACCAAAATATCTTATCCCCCAGCATGGAGGCCACTGGTGCTGGGTTTAAACTTAATTGGATGAACATGCTTATTAATATGTCTGTTAATCCTTTAGAAGGTGCCATGAAATATACAGCTAACCATGTCTAGCATGCAGTTAATTGCCTTCTAACTGATGTTCTTGTTTAATTACTCAGGATGGTTTCCAAAGTAACAAGGAGCTAGTCGATCCCCTCATTCCCACCCTACCCATTGCTAGAGTTTGTGGGGAATGAACAAACATTGACCGAAACTCCTGTTTCTGCCCTGTGTTTTACAAGACAATCACTTGTTTCCACAGAGATTATGACAAAGATCTACTGATAAAAACAAAATGCTGCCCTTGTGTTTCATTTATATGGACTTGGTCTGGGGGCGGGCCCCAGGGATACTGTAAAGACCTGGCTGGTGTGTGTATATGTGCGTGCGTGCATACCACTACCTCTTATTAGAAAGAACAGGAACTGCTCAGCTGTGGGTCATAGGGTCTGTACTGCTAAGAGCTCATGGAGATCCTCCTTTAGGTGTTAGAGGCCTGAGCTTATGGAGCAGCGGGATCTGCTGTGAAGTTCCAGATAGCTATGGATCCCCTGGACATCCCCCTCTCTCTGACTGGTCACCCTCTCCCTGCACATTAATTCCTCCTTCCACCTACTGGTGGCTTTGTAGTGCTGTAGCCAACAGGGGCCATGCGTGTAGCCACCCTCAGGCCTGGTGCAAGGCCCAGTGCCACTCTGAGAGTCAAGCCGCAGGGGGTGATGAAGGCCTGAGCACCAGGTCTCTCCTCTTCTCCCTCTCCCACACATGCTGGTCTGCTAGAGACAGCAAGCAAGGCAATGAACCCCGGCTCAATTTAATGTGGGACTGTGGCCCAGCTCAGAGCCCATTCAAACAGATGAGCCAGATCCTGGAAACTATAGTCCTGACTCCTGACCACACGTGGTCCTGCAAGACCCCTTGGGGTTTCTCCTGCAAAGGGGTTTCTCCCGTGCCTGGCCTAAATTCCAGACTGCTTCCTAAAATGCAGTTTCAATGGGATTTAATACACTTCTTCACTTTCTGTCCTAAGCTCCCCTGCAGCGTTGCTGTGTGATGCAAAATAGCTGCTTCTGTGTTTCACCCCAGAGCTGGCTGCATTTCAGTGGTGGCCAGAGTCATTCTAGTATCTGTGGTTTGTTAAGTCTGCAAAAAGGCTTTGTGAGACATTTAACATGAAGGCATCATTTTCAGAACTGGTTGAAATTTTTTGCATACAAGTTTTGTTGTTGTTGTTGTTGTTGTTGAAAATGGACTTTTAAAAATAAAATTAAACTTTTAACAAGAAAATTGCCGGCCTGACTGAAATTTTCTCATTTTCATGAAATTTTCCATTAAAAGTTTTAATGGCAGTTTGTATCCAAATCATTTTCAAAGTCGCTATCGACCTGTTTCATTACCAAGAATCTAATTTTCAGTAAGGAATCATGGCTTTCAATAAACTAAAATATTGATAACATTCCTGTGAAAAAAATTGACGAAAAGTATTTTGATGAATTTCACATGAAACTGGAGCCCCACGCAATGGACACAGGGTGGAAATTTGAATTTTTTTCATGCAATCCTTTCCCCTGTTTTTAATAAGAAGACTGATGATACCTGGTTTTTTTACAGCACTTGTCACCACAGATCTCTAAGTGCTTCAGCAAGGAAGGACGTATCATTACTCCCATTTTTACAAATGGGGAAACTGAAGCACAAATTGGGAATGTGATTTGCCCCTAGTCACTCAGTATGCTAGTGGCAAAGCCAGGAGGAGAAGCTGAGTCTCTGGAGTCCCAGTCCAGGGCTCTATCCCTTAGATTGTATTTTGTCTTCAAGAATTTCTCAGCCCTGCAGGGCGATCCCAGGCAAGATCTCATCCCAAGGCAGCCTGGGGATTTCCTGGATTTCACTTCACTCCATGGCAGAGCTGCTGGAAGAAGTATCCAGTCTCCCGGTCTCATCACTGGGCAGAGATTGCCCTAACCTCCAGGACCTGCAAGTCCTCAAGAAGTCCCTATCCAACTACCTCACTGCAAGACAGAGGTCCCAAGCTCGCCCCACATGTCTGGTAGGTGGAGAATGGGGGGAACGTGGGGATCTCTGCCATGGTTCGGCCACCCCTGCCTCGACCATCCCAGACAGAGGTTTGTCCAACTTGTTCTTAAAACCCTCCAATGATGGGGATTCCACAACCTCTCTGGGAAGCCTGTTCCAGACCTTCCTGAGCCTCAGGGTTAGAGAGTTTCTCCTCATATCTAACCTAAATCTCCCTTGCTTCAGATTAGGCCCATTACTTCTTGTCCTACCTTCAGTGAACATGGGAAACAAATGATCCTCTCCCTCTCTCTAACAGCCCTTAACATATTTGAAGACTATCAGGTCCCCCCTCAATCTTCTGTTCTCAAGTCTAAACGGGCCCAGGTTTTTTAAATTTCCTCACAGGCCAGGTTTTCTAAACCTTTTCTCATTTTTGTAGCTCTCCTCTGGACTCTCTTTAATTTGTCCATACCTTTCCTAATGTGAGGCACCAGAACTGGACACCATACTTCCGCTGAGGCCTCCCCAGTGCTGAGACAAGTGAGACAGGTATTTCCTGTGTCTCACACATCACACTCCTGTTAATACACCCCAGGCTGGTATTAGCCTTTCTTGCAGCTGCATCACATTGTTGACTCATGTTCCACATTTAACGGAGCTGGACTTAACCAGTGGCCTACCGGTGAAAGGCTCCTGCACACACCTGGTGCCCAGGAGTAACAGGCTCGTCTGGCCTTCCTCACCTGCACTCTGACTTCCGGCAGATTGACTTTCATGGCCAGCTCCTCCCGGCTGTAGACGTCTGGGTAGTGGGACTTCTCAAAGGCCCTCTCCAGCTCATGCAGCTGGTAGGTGGTGAAGGTTGTGCGGTTCCTGCGATGTTTCTTCTTGGGCTGCTCCTCCTCTGTGTTGTCCGGCGTGGTGCCCTCACTGTCTATGCTCTTCCGCAGCTCACTCAGCTCTCCCTCACATTTATTTAGGAACATGTTGGCTTCTGCAGAGGGGACAGTAATTGGGGGTTAGATTGGAGCTGGGCAGGGAACAGCAGCCTCGCCGCTCACCAGAGGGACCCAGACAGGTCCCTCTGTCACACTACAGCTGCAGCAGGAGCAACTTAAGAATGACTATTAAGTAGCAACTGTTAAGCTGAAAACTAAACCTAGGGATCAATTTACCTGCCACCTCTGGCGTGGAAGGTGACAGCTGTTTAAAGTGCATAGCGGCACTGCACAACAGTTTCAGGCCAGTAAGTGAGGAAGAATCAGCCTGCACAGAGTGTTTGTACTGATTTAAATACACTAGCGCCTCAGAGTTACGAACATCAGAGTTACGAACAGACCAGTCAACCACGCACCTCATTTAGAAGCGCAATTATGCAATCAGGCAGCAGCAGAGACACACACACACAAAAGCAAATACAGTATGTTAAATGTAAACAACTCACAAAATAAAGGGAAAGCAGCGTTTTTCTTCTGCATAGTAAAGTTTCAAAGCTGTATTAAGTCAATGTTCAGTTGTAAACTTTTAAAAACAACCATGACGTTTTGCTCAGGGTTCTGAACTTTTCAGAGTTAGGAACATCCTCCATTTCCGAGGCGTTCGGAACGCTGAGGTTCCTCTGTATACCGGTTAGGAACTGCAGGTCTGAGAATAAGCTTTGTACTGGTATTACTGCATCGGTACAAGGCCTGCATGCAGACAGGCCCTAAATGAAACTGCCTGGGGGAAGTGAAGCAGTTATCCCCCTGGACAGAAGAGCTAACCCTCTTGCCCTTGCAAACAGTACCACAGTGAACTAAAATGCAGGATTCCTCCTCAGTACTGGACACAGCCCTTCCTACAGACTCGTCAACACACTTCAGGCCACTGTTGCCTGTTCCTTGGATACCTTCCCAGATCCCTCCTGCTTCATTTGTGAGCCCAGTAGAGATTCATGGCACAACACGGTCCAGCCCTCTGAGCACTTCACCCTTATTCATCCTTTCCTGGCTATTCCCTTCCACTCCCCTGAGACGCTGCCAAGATCTCACGGGAAATGTTCAGGTTCGAAGCAGCTCTGATTTTCCAAAACGTCTCCAACCCTCACTCACAAGGGCCTCTTGGCATTGAAACAGCACTAGGAGAGGGGAATCAGCAATGAAGGCCAGATAACCCAGTACCTCCTGGCTGCTTTGTGCCTTCAGCACCACAGAGCAGCCATAAACCTGGCATTTCAGCCTCTTTGTGTCACCAGAGTGGTCAAAGCAACCAGCGTGCACTGTGAAGCTGGTCCCCGGACAGACAGATAGATGGATACTCCTCCAAGGAAGCAGGTTGTTCATTCCCTTAAGAGTTGACCTGCTCCTGCTGCTTATTCCCTATACAAAGTCACAACGCTCCACTTCTGACATCAGAGTGGGTCCCACAGCCGCTCATTGTGATGTTACTCAAACCACAAGAGTAGGCTGCAGGACTTGCAGCATTGTCTAGTGGGGAGAGCAAGGGGCTTGCCTTGGCTTGGAGCACCTTGGGTTCTAGTCCTGGCTCTGCTACTGATTGGCCATGTGCCCCCTTGGACACATCTCATCCCCTCTCAGTGCCTCAGTTTCCTTCATCTGTAAAATAAGCTCCCCCATAGTGAAGCACTTTGAGATTGTCCAACAAAAGCAGCTAAGTAACATGATTCACATGCAGGAAGAGGATAAGAGAGAGCATGTGACCTCTGGTCCGGGAGCTTCCCAGGAGACGCCAGATACTTATTACCCGCAAAATCCAAATTCCCTTGTAGTCAAAGGGAGTTTTGCCATTAGCTTCAACAGGATTTGGATTTGGGTTTGCGTGTGCACAAGGGGGCAAGGCACCCTCCCGGCAGCACTGCAGCATCACAGCAACTGGGCACCAAAGCCCCTTGCAAGAGAACCTGGACATGTTCAAACTAGAGCCATGAAGACATCCCCATGGCATGTGGTCCTTTCAAACAGCAGTGCTCCCCAGCCTGAGAGAGGATGGCTGGACAAGGCTGCCTGAGCCAGTTCCATTAAACTGGAGGAGAAATACTGACTTTAATGAGATCTGATTCAGACCCTGGGTGATCTAGAGGAAAGAGCCTGTCTCACAGGAATTCAGGGCTGGAAGGGTCATCCAGTCCCGCCCCCTGAGCTGAGACAGGACCAGTTAAACCTAGACCCTCCCTGACAGGTGTCTGTCCAGCCTGTTCTTAAAACCCTCCAGTGACAGGGATTCCACAGCCCCCCTGGGAAAACTGTTCCAGAGATTCACTAGCCTCAGAAAGTTTTTCCTAATATCTAACCCTAGTCTCCCTTGCTGCAGTCCAGGCCCATTACTTCTTATCCTCCCTTCAGAGGACATGGAGAACACGTGGTCCCCGCCCTCTCGATAACAAACTCTCTGCTGCCCAGTCTTCTTTTCTCAAGACTAAACATGTCCAGTTTTTTAACTTTTTCTCATAGCTCAGGTTTGTTAAACCTTTTATCATGTTTGTTGCTCTCCTCTGGACTCTGCAATTTGTTCCATCTTTCTTAAAGTGCTGCCCAGTAGTCTGAGTGCAGAGTAGAGCAGGACAAGTACCTCCGGTGTCTTCCCTGTTAATACACCCCAGAATGATATTAGCCTTTCTCGCAGTTGCATCACATTGCTGACTCATATTCAATTTGGGATCCACTCTAACCCCCCAATACTTTTCAGTAGTACGAAGCCTAGCCAGTTCTTCCCCAGTTTGTAGCTGTGCATTTGATTTTTTTCTCTCTTGGGTATGGTACTTTGCACTAATCGTTACTGAATTTCAGCTTGTTGATTTCAGACCAATTTGACAAGTCATTCTGAATTCTAATCCTGTCCTCCAAAGTGCTTGCAACCCTCCCCACTTCTTGTCCCATGCAAATTTTAGGAGCATACACTCCATTCCATATTGAATGATGGTCTGCTCCCTCTGACTTCAAAGCCCAACCCGCATCAGCATTAAACAGAGCCAGTGAGCCAGATCATCAGCTGGTGTAAATCAGCATGACTCCAGTGAAGCTGATTGAGGATCTGCTTAGGTGCCTCTGTGCATATAAACAGTCAGAACCTAATGGATACAGTGCAGTGACCCCAACGAGAATACACCCATAGGTAGATTTGCACACTTACTCTTTGTTTAAACATCAGTGAGACAAAAAGCCAGGTTGATGACTATTTCTGATCCCTGCCTGACTGCAGGGGGAGCTTTGGCTGTGCAAAGACTGCAGGATCTAGCCCAATCTAGTATGGAGCAAGGGAGCTTCAGTGTGTGTCTGTGAGTAATCACCAATACCAAAGGCATTTTGTTTCACTGTCTATGACCCTGCCTACGTGAAGGAAATTTGCACCAGTATAACTATTTTGGTCTGTCATCAGAATAAACTATGGTGGTGTAATTCCACTGGGTTGGAATTACAGCAGTGGAATTACATCAATGGAGTGCAGATTTTCATAACACAGGCAGGGTTTGCGAAAGCACTGTCCAGTTCATGAGTAAAGTATACTCTCATCTGGGGTAAATCAGATGGACTTCAATGGAACTTCACGGATTTTTCCCCAGGTTCTGAAGATTATATATATAATGCAGATAGATAGATAGTTAGAATCTATCTATCTATCTATTTTACATGGGTGATTATTAAATTATTTGTGAAAGCTATTGATTATACGTGTATTAAAAATAAGCTTCCACAATTTAGTGTCCTGTCAAGAATGGAAAAAAATTATATGAAAAACAAAATTTAAAAATAAGTTTCATATGAAAGCTCAAATTAATAAACCACCTGCCATGTGAATTAATTCAAACTTTAATTTAATATGGCTATAAATCACAATCAGCCTGGGATTTTTAATTCTTTCTGTTTAAATAGTTTTCTTTTTTCTTTCTTTTATTACCTGACTTAGCAGAGCAAAGTAAAAATTCTCTTGTAATGTCTTGTGACAATATATTTGTCCATTCAATACAGATCACCTAAGAAAATAATGAGGAGTCCAGTGGCATCTTTTTTTTACCCACGAAAACTTATGCCCAAATATATGTTAGTTTTGAAGGTGCCACCGGACTGCCTGTTGTTTCTGTGGCTACACAGTAACACGGCTCCCCTTCTGATACTGAAGACAATAATGAAATTCCCATAGCTAATCTCTGAAGCTATCTTAAAAAAAGACACGCAGTTGTCTGACCAGTAAAATCCACATTTCAGAGATGCAATGAAAATAGGCTAAAGATTTTTTAAAAAGAAAAATCCACTATACAGTGAAAAAAATCACAAATATAAACTGAGATTTAACCTGCTCAATTTTTTTTTATTTTTAATGTTTCTCTTTTAAAATATTAATGTAGATCTGGACAATCTTTACTTGCTGGAGATAATATGGCACTTGAAATTCTGTGACATAAAAGTGCAAATAACTGCAGAAACCAGTGGTAGAAAAGCTAGAGACTCCTCTAGCTCCCCGCACCCCAGCACTGTGATTTGGCAGGTCTGAAGGAAGGGGATACCCTTTAACTACAAAACAAACAGAGAGAAAACAGCAGAGGGAATAACAGGCCCATCAACATGGCTGTAAAAATAAGTTTCCCCCAAAAGTACATGGTTTCTTTACCTCTCTGCCCCCACCCCCTGTTTCTGGCTAATGACCTTTTCCCCCCTGAGTGTTTATAAGCATTTTCAAACCTAGGAACATTTCGTCTTTAAGCTTTTTATCCAGTGTATCTGAAATCTTTCTGCAGCATTTGATAAGGATTACCAGCCCCGTTCCATCGGGAGGGATCTAATACAAACATTTAAATAAAACGAAAATACATAATCCCAGGATATTTCTTCAAAGGGAAATGTGATCAGATCTCGCTGGGATAATGATGTACTGGAGTGTGCGGTGTGCCTCACATACACACGCACACTCACAAATACACCCATGTGTGAGTCTAAAGAAATCAAAAAGGAAATTACATTAAGTAACTAAATCTAAATAAATAACTAAATGAAAGATCCCACTGTATAGATGTGTGTGTACATTACATAAGTACACACCTATAGACACCTCTATAATATAGTCACATGTGTGTGTTTGAAGAAATTAAAAAGGAAATTAAATTAAGCAACTAATTAAAGAAAAAGCGACAAAAGAGTCCTGTGGCACCTTATAGACTAACAGACGTATTGGGGCATGAGCTTTCGTGGGTGAATACTCACCTGTTTACCCACTATTCACCCATGAAAGCTTATGCTCCAATACGTCTGTTAGTCTATAACAGGGGTCGGCAACCTTTCAGAAGTGCTGTGCCCAGTCTTCATTTATTCACTCTGGTTTAAAGTTTCGCGTACCAGTAACACATTTTAACGTTTTTAGAAGGTCTCTTTCTATAAGTCTATAATATAGAACTAAACTATTGTTGTATGTAAAGTAAATAAGGTTTTTTAAATGCTTAAGATGCTTCATTTAAAATTAAATTAAAATGCAGAGCCCCCCGGAACGGTGGCCAGGACCCAGGCAGTGTGAGTGCCACTGAAAATCAGCTCTCGTGCCGCCTTCGGCATGTGTCCCATAGGTTGCCTACCCCTGGTCTCTAAGGTGCCACAGGACTCTTTGTCGTTTTTTACTGATCCAGACCAACACGGCTACCCCTCTGATAATGAAATAAGATTCCATAAATAACAGATCTCTCTTCCTATGTTTGTGTGTAGCTAGCTAGGGGGTGTCTGGGGATGGATGGAAGATGATCCATCTATGCATGGTCCAGTATACAGATATTTACATAGATACACATATGTAGTTAGACATATACAGACACCTGTGTATACACACACTCACATGTATACAGAGGTGTCTCTTAGTTAGTTAAATGTTCTTATGAATTTCTCTCGGATACGTGAACACTGTTTTTAAGGCCCCTTTCTGCCTCTGATCTGTTCCTACTGGGATCCACATGCGCTGGTCCAGGCAGAATAGACTTTGTGCCTGTTTCTCTGGGGGGCTCTGCCCGGAGAGCTCTGGGGGGGGGGCTCTTTGTTATTCATTCATTGTCCAGCCGCTGCTCAGATGACCAGCGGGTCTGGAGGATGCCCCGGGCCGGCCTGTCCCTCTGCAGCCGGGGAGCGAGCGGCGCCGCTCAGCGCCCCCGATGCATGCCCGGGAGCTGACCGCCCGCCTCCCGCCCCGTCTCTGCTTGGCAGGGGCTGGCGAGGAGAAAGGAAGAAAAGTTGCAAAGCGTCCAGCGCCCGACTCGCCAGGCTGCCGGGGCCCCGAGCTGGCACCGCGAGGCCCGGGGGCCCCAGGGTCCCCCACCGCCCCCCAACGACCGGCCCGACGGCTCTCAGGGAGCCGAGCGCTCATCCCCGAGCCCCCAGCGCCGCTGAAAGGGGCTCCCCGCTCCCCGCCAAGCCGGGCTGTGCAGCCCGCACGGTCCCTGGGGGTCCCCCCGGGGCCCGGCCCTAAAGCGCATCTGCTGCGCCCCATTCCTCGGCCAGCGGCTCGTCCCCCGGGCACCCCGCGTGTCAAAACCCGCTCCGTTCCCGGGGGCAACTCGGAGCCGAGCCCCGCTTCTCTCTCCAAACTCCGCGGAGGGACCCCGGGCTGGCCTGGGGCGACCCAGACCCGACCCAAGCCGGCAAACAGACCCCCCCCCGGCCGGCTTGGACCCGCAGCACCTGGGGGCGGACTCGGAAGGCAGCCAGCGGCTCTCCCCGGATCGGGCTGCGGAACGCGCCGGGAGCGCTGGGATTTCAAGGGGGTCAAAGCTTCAGAGGCTGCTATTAATTACCGTCAATTGTCATTGCTGCGGGCCAACCCCGGGCCGGGCCGGGCCGAGCCGGGCCAGGCCGGGCCGGGCCGCCGCAGAACTGGGCCGTTTGTGTTTGGAAACGAGAGAGAGAGAGAAAAAAAAAAGTCTCCGAAAAGTTGGTTCTAGCCCCGGGAGGGAGGCGCACGGGGCGCCGCGCTCAGACTCCGCGGAGACCCCTAGCGACCCGCGGGCACGGCCCTTTTCCGGGGGCTCCCCGCCGGATTGCCCTGCCTCGCCCGGCCCCGACGGCACAAGCCAGGGGCTGGCGCCACAGCACCGCGCCGGGGAAGCGAGACACTTGTTCGCTGCCCTGAACCTGCCGCCGCGCCCGGCGCTGCAGGAAGCTCCCAGCTGGGGGCGACTCGGGGGCTGCCCTGGCCAGGAGCCCCAGAAGGGGCTGCCGAGGTGCTGGAGGCAGGAGCGCCTGGAGCAGGTGCCTGAGAGCCCCCGCCCCGCCGGGGGGCTTGGCCGGGGCTCCTGGAACCGGTGGTGCCCCCAGACCCCGGGAAGGGACGATCGCGGCTGGATTTGACTTGCAAACCTATTTACCGTACAGAGCCGCCTCCTCCGGGGGCGAGCCCAGGGGCTGGGCGCTGTAGGGATCCGGCGGCTGCTCCGCTCTGCTGCCGTCCCCCAGGCTGGCCGCGCCGCTTTTGCTGGCCGCAAGGCCGGGCACCTGCAGGGGGCCCAGGAGCGAGTCCTGATCCCTGCTAAATCCCAGGATCACGTCGATGCTGTGCACGCGCCCTGCACCCCCCGCGCCGCTTCCGCAGCCCTTCAGCAACACCTGCTGCTGCTGCTGCTGCAGGGCCCCTGCCTCCAGCACGTTCATGGGGCCCTCCTGCAAGGCCAGGTGCATTCGGGCTGGCAGGAGCCTGGGGCTGGCAGCGTCCTGGGGAGGAGGGGAGAGGCTGGAGCTGGGGTGGCTGGGGATGGGTGAGTGGATGGATGGGCCAGGTGGGTCTGTAAGGTGTGGGGTCAGCGGCTGGGGTGAGCAGATGGACGGGCGAGGCCAGGCAAGTCTGTAAGGTGTGGGGTCAGCGGCTGGGGTGAGCAGATGGATGGGCCAGGTTGGTCTGTAATGTGTGGGGTCAGCGGCTGGGGTGAGTGGATGGACGGGCGAGGCGAGGCAAGTCTGTAAGGTGTGGGGTCAGCGGCTGGGGTGAGCGGATGGATGGGCCAGGTTGGTCTGTAAGGTGTGGGGTCAGCGGCTGGGGTGAGTGGATGGATGAGCCAAGCGGGTTTGTAAGGTGTGGGGTAAGCAGTTGGGGTGACTGGATGGTTGGGTGAGGTGAGGCAGGTCTGTGAGGTGTGGGGTCAGCAGCTGGGGTGAGTGGATGGATGGGCCAGGCAGGTCTGTGAGGTGTGGGGTCAGCAGCTGGGGTGAGTGGATGGATGGGCCAGGCAGGTCTGTGAGGTGTGGGGTCAGCAGCTGGGGTGAGCGGATGGATGGGCCAGGTGGGTCTGTAAGGTGTGGGGTCAGCGGCTGGGGTGAGTGGATGGACGGGCCAGGTGGGTCTGTAAGGTGTGGGGTCAGTGGCTGGGGTGAGCGGATGGACAGGCCAGGCAGGTCTGTGAGGTGTGGGGTCAGCGGCTGGGGTGAGCGGATGGACAGGCCAGGCAGGTCTGTGAGGTGTGGGGTCAGCGGCTGGGGTGAGTGGATGGATGGGCCAGGTGGGTCTGTAAGGTGTGGGGTCAGCGGCTGGGGTGAGTGGATGGACGGGCCAGGTGGGTCTGTAAGGTGTGGGGTCAGCGGCTGGGGTGAGTGGATGAACGGGCCAGGCAGGTCTGTGAGGTGTGGGGTCAGCGGCTGGGGTGAGTGGATGGACGGGCCAGGCAGGTCTGTGAGGTGTGGGGTCAGCGGCTGGGGTGAGTGGATGGATGGGCCAGGTGGGTCTGTAAGGTGTGGGGTCAGCGGCTGGGGTGAGCGGATGGACAGGCCAGGCAGGTCTGTGAGGTGTGGGGTCAGCGGCTGGGGTGAGCGGATGGACAGGCCAGGCAGGTCTGTGAGGTGTGGGGTCAGCGGCTGGGGTGAGTGGATGGATGGGCCAGGTGGGTCTGTAAGGTGTGGGGTCAGCGGCTGGGGTGAGTGGATGGACGGGCCAGGCAGGTCTGTGAGGTGTGGGGTCAGTGGCTGGGGTGAGTGGATGGACAGGCCAGGCAGGTCTGTGAGGTGTGGGGTCAGCAGCTGGGGTGAGTGGATGGATGGGCCAGGTGGGTCTGTAAGGTGTGGGGTCAGCGGCTGGGGTGAGCGGATGGACAGGCCAGGCAGGTCTGTGAGGTGTGGGGTCAGCGGCTGGGGTGAGCGGATGGATGGGTGAGGCGAGTGAGTGAGTGGCACAAATGCAGGCAGCCAGCCCCCCTCCTGGCACCGTCCTCTCTCTCTGTCTCTCTTTCACCCTCTTCTCAGTTGTGCAGCTCTTATCATCTGCAAGGAAAGAAGAGAGAGAAGGAGAGTGAGGAACGTTCTGGTCCCTTGGATTCTGCGTCAGAACCACAGTCCACTGCCATCACCCGCCCCTCTGGCCCTAGGATGTAGCAGCACCAGGCACCCAGGACAGGAACATTCCCCAGACCAGGTGACCAGGGTCCTTCCCTCCAGAGCACCAGGCAACTGCATGGGCTGGAGGAGCCAGACCTACCATCCTCCTGCGGTGTCTCTGAGCACCTCCCTGTCCCTACATCCACCTCTGCTTTGGAGAGGGGCTGCTCCCAGCTCTCCACTGGGCCTGGTCTTTCCCTGGGCAGCCTGGAGACACACTGTCCTCCTGCTTGGGGTCTGGACAAGTGAATTTGGCCCTAGGTGCTGGAACTAGGGTGCTGGGGGGGCTGCCACACCCCCTGGCTCGAAGCGGTTTCCATCAGATACAGGGTTTACAGTTTGGTTGAGTGGCTCTCAGCACCCCCACTGTATGAATTGTTCCAGCACCCCTGAACTCAACCCCCTGTCAGAACAGGCTCCGGGTTAGCCCCTTGTCTCAGGGGGTGTGAATGTCCCAAGAGGGAGCAGACAGCCCTGAGCACAGATGTTCTCCACCTCTGTGCCTTGTGAGGCCCACTGGTGCCCATGAACCCACACAGCGATGAGGGGAGGGTGTTGGCCTTGGAGTCTGGATTTGGCTTCAGTCTCCCTTCCACTAGATCCATCCATAGCAGAGACTTCTTTCTTTGTTTGTGCATGTGTGTCTGAGGGGCGGGGTGGGTGGGTGTCCGTGTTGGAAGGGGGAAGGGAGCTGTGCATGTCTGTGGGGCGGCATGTCTCTGGGGGGGGTGTCTGCAGAGGAGGGCTGTGAGGGGCCTAGGTGTGTCTGGGTGTATGTGTGTAGGGCTCATTGGTTGTGTGACCATGTACTAGTTTGTGGTGAGTGTATGTGTTCAAGTGGTGCGGTATTTGTGTGGCGTTTGTGTGGTCTGTGTGTATAGGGGAGGGCTTGTTTGTGTGCTGTGTTGTGTATGTGTCTGTGCAGTGTGTGTGTGTGCGGGGGGGGGGGGGGGAAGAGCTGGTTGCCTGGGTGACAGTTTCCCTGTTCCCTTTACACCAAGCCCAAGGTGGCCTGTTCGGTTGGGAACGCCCCAGCACCTGGCCTCCAGCCTCGAACCTCTAGGGTCTGAGCTGCAGCTCTTGGCTCCGGGGACCAGGCTGCTCTAGGGCCGCCCGCTCCCTGGCTGGGGTTAGCGCCTGCCTGCTTCTAGGACGAGCAAAAGTATGGATGTAAAAAAATCAACGAATAAAGAGGCAAAGTGCCTGTGATGCAGGATCCTAGAAGAACATGAGCTGGGGCAATGGGCAGGCACCGGGGAGTGGGGTCCCACGGCACAGCTGGGACATGGCAGGGGGTGGGCTGTGCATTGCTCTCTAATTTCCCCTACAATCCCAGCACCTCTGCTTTAGCTGCACACACAACAAGCAAAGAGGAAAGCCAGTGAGACATAACCCATGGAAAGAATGAGAATAGATAATCCCACTGAGTGGGAGCAGGAATAAAATAAGCATTAAAAGAATAACAGAATCAGATACATACATAATGAAGCAAAACAAGAGGACAGCAGGATACATAAGGGAGTAAATCAGAGTGGGGATGAATAATAAGAAACAAACTAAACAATAACATTTAATAATATCTAAAAAGGAAGAACAAAAATCCAATTTATCTATTTGTCTATCTGTCCTTATACCCATCTCTCTTGTGGGGCCACCTGGATCTGACCCTCCGTTTGAAATAACCCCTTTCTCATTGTGTTTTTAAATCCTGTTTCTGTTAAAATTGGGCCAGTGTTTTCATTTCCACCTCTGTTTTCGTTTTGACGTGCAGAGAGTCCCCTGTGCCACCCTATCCTCTCCTTATTGGCCCCCATGCCCTCCTGAAGCCTATCTCACATTTTCCCCCTTTCATTTTCATTGGCGCCACCCTTGTTAGAAAGATCACTCTACCTAGCAGAAACAAAAAGGTCCCACAACCTCAGAAACTCGATTGGTTATGTAAATGGCCAGAACTGGCAGAGGGCACAGATCCTGCAGTCTTTGCCATGCCCCCTCCCCCCTGAAATGGCAAGCCTAGGGAAGGTGCAGAATTTGCCCCCCCAACGTACAGCCCCATTAGCCTGACTGGAGCTGACCCCCGCAAATAGAGAAGTCAAACTGCGCCTGTGGTATTGGCTCAGGCAGAACGCCCATTGGAGTCATAATGCAACCATCTCCCCTGCTAAACATTCCATCTGCTGGTCTCATTCCCGTTAGCAAATCAATTCCAATAAAGAAAAAGAAATCTCCAAATAAATTCAGGGTGTGCGTGTTTCAAGAATCCCTTCTAGAATTTTTAAGGAACCTTAATTGGATTCATTCAACTAAAAGAGCTGATTTCGATTTCCCGTCTCGGTCTTTGGTGGATCCTGATATTTCATTACGAATGCCATGATCACAGCAGCAATTTTTGGTTTTAAGTGCTTAAGCTTTAAGACCGTAATGAAGGAAACTGCAAAAACACAAAATCTCTTGGGGATTTGCCTCTGTTTTGATTTATTCTTGAGCATGCTTTGGTTCCTCTACAATTTTGCATGGGAGTGGGGTTAGCAGCTACCCATCATTTAAAAAAAAACAAAAAACTGTGAAACAGTTAAGAGCATTTTTTTCATGCTGAGATAAAGGTCAGAGAGAACCAGTGAATAAAACAGTTGTATTGTCTCTTTGCAGCTTGTTTGGGATTTCTGGGGATTTCCCCCTGAAAACTTCTGAAGTTTAACAGAAATGCAAAGAAAGAAAAGCAAAAGGAAGAATAAAAGAGGAAATGTAAAAAAAAAAGAAGAAAAATGTAACAAAAGAAAAGAAAAGACAGACGACTGACAGGCTGTTTCCAGCTTTGCTGATAAACTCAGAATACTTGTTTGTACTCATTTGCTTTTCAATTTTTTCTTAAGGGGAGAGCCAAGGAAGCCAAAATATCCAGGGGTCTGGCTTCTTATTTGGATGACCTGTGTCTAGTAGCAGGTGAATGAAGTGGGGGAAAGAGTGGGCCAGATTCTGCCCTCTGATCCTTAGGAATAAAGCAGGAGGGAGCCAGTGGAAGTCAATGATGGAGTTACTCTGGTGGGAGGGAGAGGAGAACTGGGCTACACTCGCAAGCATCAAGTTTTCAGTGCTACTTTTCTGCTGATTTTCAGAACCCATTTTATACCCCATTTGCCCCTCAGCCCCCTCCCTCCCCAGCCCCCTGTGTATGACATTAGCACTTCTCTCTCCCCCAGTGACCACCGCAGCACCTGCGCTCATTCCAGAGAGCACAGTTCTTTTTCAGCATCTCTCCCTACCTCTCCCTGCTGAATAGAAGAAAACAAAAATTACCTGCTGGGCCCCGCTTGGATTTTCCAGGAGTATTTAACTTGGGAGGTCCCTCCTGGAAAGCAAACAAGCGGCTCAACCTCACCAATCTTGCAGCTTGGCAGCCAAAGTTCCCTCTAGTCTCCTTATTTGTCACAGAACCATCTCACTAAGGCTAGAGAGAATCTTTATTTAGTCTTGCAGATGTCACCAGGGCCTGCAGATTGGAAATGAGTCCAAAGGATTAAGGCGAGGTCATTAATTGGAGGCCTTCCCCTTTAAGAATGATTGACAGTTACTTTCTGGACAAGTAATTGCTCTAAATGTCCCTCCAGTTCAGAGGAGGGGGAGAACTCTGATGATGGACAAAGACGGGAACTGCCTTCCCCGCTCAGATTGTCTCCAGTACAAAGGCGTCCTGCTGGAGTTTTCCTTGTAATCCCCTCATTACTGAGGAGGAAAAGAATTAGAAACACAGAGTGCGGAGAAGAAAGGCAGAAGGGGCTGCACGGGGAGAAAGAGAAACAATTTGCTTTGGCCTTTTTAGCAGCCCAGAGTTTTGGCGGAGGGAAGTTCACTGACTCAGGCCTCAAGCATGGCCCTGTGGGGAAGGTGCGACCCCTCGCCCACCTGCTCCTTGGTGGGCACAAGGCCATGCGCCGGGCTCCCACGGCTGCCAGGACACTTTACCAGCCCAGCTGCAGGGAGAAAGGCTGGCTGGCTCTGTAGCTAGAGGCTTTGGAGTCAGGAGTGGTAGGTTCATATCCTGCCTTTTTTGTGGACTCCTTGGGTAAAATGACTAATCTCGCCAGGGCCTCAGTTCCTCTCCTGTAACATGGGAGTAATAGCCCTTCCCAGGTCTATGGGGAGGGTAAACTCGGGGGGGCAGGAGCTGCCTGTTGTTACAGGATAGCACTCATGAGAGCTGCCCTCTATGATGATGGGAACACACAGGCTATTTCATTCATATCCCTGGCCCACAAAACATGACTGGCTCTGGGGGGAGGTGAAGATCCCCCACTGACAGCACAAGAATGCCAGCAACTCCTTGCACCCAAACTCCTGGAGCCCTCCCTCCCCAGAGCAGGCCCCCTGCATCCTGGGGTGCTGGTCAGGAGGAATGGGGTCCTGGGAGCCCAGAGACACTCTCTGGGTGGCTGAAATGTCACCCACTCCCCCCCGCCCAGCGTTTTAGCCTCTGCACAGTTGGCTTTGCTCCAAGCGCTATTCACGTGGGTGGTTGGTCCCCGGGGCTGAGGGAAGAAATGGAGAGGGGGCGCACACAGCCAGAGCGATGTTGCTCCAGCACATCACAGAGGGAGGGAAGTTACAACTTTCATGTGTCCCTGGCGGCCTTATAGAACCTCTTACTAATGCTCACATGCTGTCATACATGCCACTCCCAGTGCACACATAACAGTGCCATGCCCATCCCCTGATGCACACATCTTGTCCCCCAAACCATGCTGCAATGCTCTGTACCATCGCCACCCCCATACCCTAATGCACTCTACTGTCCCCAAAACCACCCTCCAATACACACACATTGCAGCCCTATGCCCATCCCCCAGTTCACATGTACCATCCCCACACTCATCTTCCAAAGCACATGAGCATCACCATGCCCATTCCCCCATGCACACATACCACCCCCACCCACACCCCCCATGCAAACACACACACATATCCCATCCCCCTGTGCACATATACTGTCCCCATGCTCACACTGATCCATGTCCAACCCCCTGGGTGCACACCCAATCACACACACATCCCCAGTGCACAGCTATCTCCCCCGTTCCTACCCCTTATGCACACACAAACCCCTCACCCCATCTGCCCCAAGTCACAGACACCACTCCTGTATCCCTCCAGAAATATCGTTCCACAACATGTTGGGGATACTTTTCAAAATCACAATCATCTGCTTGGGAAAACTGGCCCTATGAGCCATACTCATCCAATGAGAGAACAGAAACAGGGCAGGGAGGAAGGACTCTGATGCGGTTAGGGGCATGATCAGGGTTCAAATCCCCACTCTGGTACCCTGTGTGAGCTCTGTGCCTCAAGCTCCACATCTGTGAAATGGGGATAACAGTACGGCCCTGCCTCACAGGGGTGTAAGGAGATTACAGATTGTTCAGACTGATTTGCTTACTAGGGGCAAACACTCAGCTAAGATCTGGTATGATCTATGCAGCCAACCAAACTGACTTGAAATTTGAATCCTCCCATCGTGTTGCTCACAAGTGAGCTGCACTCCAGAGTTAACCAAAGGAGAGATGCTCGTTGGTGATTTGCTAAGAGAGCAGGTGGTAGAACCTGTGCAGTTCACTAATGCGTGGCCATTCGGTGCCCACTGACAGCTGTGGAACTGCTGTGCAATGGGACTGTCCTTCACTGGGCAGATGCTACCTCCACCCAAGTCTAGCTTCTTTTCCCTGGCAGGAGAAGTGGGTGTCTCCATGTCACCCACCAGCCCTGAGGAGGAACTTGCTGTGTTCTCATACTCTGCTGCCCCAGCACTTTCCCTAGCCATGGCTGTCACACACTAGCATCTCTCCAGAGTCCTTCTGGGGAATAGCCTGTGGCCTTGTCCACAGGGGGAGGGCTTTCTAGTATGTGTTTTTCCAGTAGAACTAAAGCAGAGTAACTGGTGAAGGAGTGTGTCCACACCACTTTGGTTATGCTGGGCCACATCCCTTGTGAATCAGCGCATCCAGACAACTCTGTGTTTTTCCAGACTAACTGCACAGCATTGTGGGCAGATATTCCATGGTGCAAATGTTCCACCACTAGGCCCGATGCAGTCTGAGATTTTTCTCGCTGGGTACTGTGGGTTGCCTACCAGAGCCTACTGGCATTTCTTGCACTTGGGGTCAAACTAAACAAACTGCCATGAATCCTCTCCTGGCATCTCATGATTCAGCTGAGCCATTTTCAAGCTGCAGTCAGGAAACCCTACTGAGGGCCGTGATCCTGCTGGGCATTAATACAAGCAGGCTGTTGCATATGTATTGACAACCATGCAGCCGGATGGCTTTGGTGGGTGGGGAGACAGTCCTGATGATGCCATGACAATATGTCTAGGGAAGGAGGAGGAGGAGGAGGTTGACACTGAGCAGTTAATTCTGCAGGATATTTTCCTGGAGCAGCTTCCGTCAGTGGACCACTGCTTCTGAGCCTGGCCGGCTAATGCTGGCTGGTGGGGCAGGATAGTGCCGCAGTCCTGGGTCGGCCAGCAATGGCTGCAGAACTTCAGGATAACAAAGGCCACTTTCCTAAAGATCTGTGCAGAGCTCATGCCGGAGCTGCAGCAGCCTCACACCTATGTGGGAGCTCCCCTCAGCTTGGAGAAGCACTCGGCCATCGCCATGTGGAAGCTCACCAGCCAGCAGCTAACCTGGTGCGGGGAGATGGATTGTCGGGACTGCTGACATGTAGAGAGTACTTGTCATGGGGGCTGGCCCCCGAGGGGGTCAGGTGCCCAGCTTAGCAGGCTGTGACAGGTCCTGCTAAGGAGAATGAACCAACCCAGCTGCACTGGAGGATAGTTAATTGCCTGAGAAACTGGGCAGCAGTTAATTAGGTAACGGACATTTGTGTCTAATAACGGGTTATGAAAAGTGAGGTCTGGTCTGCACTTAAAAATTAGATTGACCACCAGCTCCGTCGCTGAGGGGAGTGAAAACATCACACCCCGAACACCATAGTTAGATTGATCTGACCTGCGGTGTAGACGCGGCTAGGCTGACGGAGGACTTCTTCCAGAGACGTCGCCACTGCTGCCTCTTGGAGAGGTGGATGATGGAAAACCCTTTTTTGTCGATGTAGGAAGCGTTCACACCACAGTGCAACCCAGCCCAGCTGCAGCGCCGTAGCTGTCCGGCTGCAGTGTGAACCTGGCCGGAGTCAGGCGCTCCAGAACAGAGGAAGCTCCTGAGGAGAGAGACTCTTCAGGGGAGCTAATTAGGAAGCTACTCCCAGCTGCCTCAGAGCGAGAGAGACTCAATAGCTGGGTGGTCAGAGTGCCCACCCGGGCTGTGGGAGCTCCGGGTCTGGTCCCCCTGCTCCAATCACTCTTTAAGTATCTCTCAACAGTGGGACAGCTTCAACAGGGAACCACACTGGGACGCTCCCCGTGTTGTGAGGCACCTCACCACCACCTGCCCTTAGTGTGAAGTAGTCTTGTCTGGGCCTGCTGGGACTCAGCTCCCTGAACCCACCTGCCCTCCAAGCCCCCGCAGGCCTGGCTCTCTCTGTAAGGTAGTGTCATAACCTACACCAGATTTGGACCTTAGCGTCCAAAATATGGGGGTTAGCATGAAAACCTCCAAGCTTAGCTACCAGCTTGGACCTGGTACTTGCTGCCACCACCCAAAAAATTAGAGTGTTTTGGGGCACTCTGGTCCCCCTGAAAAACCTTCCCTGGGGACCCCAAGACCCAAATCCCTTGAGTCTCACAACAAAGGGAAATAATCCTTTTTCCCTTCCCCCCTCCAGGTGCTCCTGGAGAGATACACAGACACAAGCTCTGTGAATCCAAACAGAGTGACTCCTCCTCTCTGTTCCCAGTCCTGGAACAAAAGTACTTTCCTCTTCACCCAGAGGGAATGCAAAATCAGGCTAGCCAATTCAACACACACAGATCTCCCCTGATTTCTTCCTCCCACCAATTCCCTGGTGAGTACAGACTCAATTTCCCTGAAGTAAAGAAAAACTCCAACAGGTCTTAAAAGAAAGCTTTATATAAAAAAGAAAGAAAAAATACATACAAATGGTCTCTCTGTATTAAGGTGACGAATACAGGGTCGATTGCTTAAAAGAATATTGAATAAACAGCCTTATTCAAAAAGAATACAAATCAAAGCACTCCAGCACTTATATTCATGCAAATACCAAAGAAAAGAAACCATATAACTTACTATCTGATCTCTTTGTCCTTACACTTAGAAACAGAAGACTAGAAAGTAGAAACTACTTCTCCAAAGCTCAGAGAAGGCAAACAGACAGAACACAAAGACCTCAGACACAAAATTCCCTCCACCCAAAGTTGAAAAAATCCGGTTTCCTGATTGGTCCTCTGGTCAGGTGCTTCAGGTGAAAGAGACATTAACCCTTAGCTATCTGTTTATGACACGCCCCCAAATTGCAGACAGTGGGGAAGCTCACTGGCGGCGATTTCCTTCTAGAACTTGAAAATAAACAGATTAATACAACACATGCACCTTTACATATACTACTAAGTATATAACCAACAGACTTTTACATTTTAAGAACACTTTTTAACTACTGAATTCTGGGAAACTCTCATGGGAGAGTGCATCAGCAACTTTGTTAGAAGCTCCTGTGATGTGTTGAATTTCAAAATCAAAATCCTGGAGAGCTAAACTCCAACGAAGAAGTTTCTTGTTGTTCCCCTTGGCAGTATGAAGCCACTTTAGTGCAGCATGGTCAGTTTGTAGTTGGAACCGCCGTCCCCAAACATATGGGCGTAGCTTTTCCAGGGCGTACACAATGGCATAGCATTCCTTTTCACTGACTGACCAGTGACTTTCCCTCTCAGACAGTTTCTTGCTGAGAAACACGACAGGATGGAAGTTGTGATCTGTTGCTTGCTGCATGAGCACTGCTCCTATACCACGCTCAGATGCATCCGTGGTTACTAGGAATGGCTTGTCAAAGTCCGGGGCCCTGAGTACAGGGTCAGACATGAGCGTTGCCTTAAGTTGGGTAAAGGCCTTTTGACACTCATCAGTCCACTTAACGGCATTTGGCTGGGTCTTTTTGGTCAGGTCGGTCAATGGGGCAGCGATTTGGCTGTAGTGTGGTACAAATCGCCGGTAGTATCCGGCCAAGCCTAAGAAGGATTGGACCTGTTTCTTTGACCTTGGGACAGGCCTTTTTTGGATAGCATCCACTTTGGCCTGTAGGGGGTTTATGGTTCCTCGACCCACCTGGTGCTCCAGGTAAGTCACTCTGTTTTGGCCTATTTGACACTTTTTGGCCTTAACAGTTAGTCCGGCCTGCCTGATGCGCTCAAAGACCTTTTCCAGGTGTAGTAGGTGTTCGGGCCAGGAGTCTGAAAAAATGGCCACATCATCTAGGTAGGCAACTGCAAATTCTCCCAGTTCAGCTAGTAGACCATCTACCAGCCTCTGGAAGGTGGCGGGTGCATTTCGAAGGCCGAAAGGAAGGACATTGAATTCATACACCCCCGCATGGGTGACGAATGCTGACCTCTCCTTGGCAGGTTCATCTAGCGGTATTTGCCAGTACCCCTTGGTTAAGTCTATTGTAGAGATGAACTGGGCACGTCCCAACTTCTCCAATAGCTCATCGGTGCGTGGCATTGGATAGTTGTCCGGACGAGTTACCGCATTTAGCTTACGGTAGTCCACGCAAAAGCGTATTTCCCCATCTGGTTTGGGAACCAGAACCACTGGAGATGCCCATGCACTGGTAGATGAGCGGATTATACCCATGTGTAGCATGTTCTGGATCTCCCGTTCTATAGCAGCTTGGGCATGAGGAGACACCCGGTAGGGTGGGGTTCTGATTGGGTGAGCATTACCTGTATCAATGGAGTGGTATGCCCGTTCAGTCCGTCCTGGGGTGGCTGAGAACAATGGGGCGAAGCTAGTGCACAGCTCCTTGATTTGTTGCCGCTGCAGACGTTCCAGGGTGGTTGAGAGGTTCACCTCTTCCACGCCACCTTCTTTTTTCCCGTCGTAGTAGACACCGTCAGGCCACTCAGCATCATCTCCCTGGACTGTGAACTGACAAACCTGTAAGTCTCTGGAATAGAAAGGCTTGAGAGAATTAACACGGTACACTTTAGGCTTTAGTGAGGAATTGGGAAATGCTATGAGGTAATTCACAGTTCCCAGGCGCTCTTGGACCATGAATGGCCCTTCCCATGATGCTTCCATCTTATGGGCCTGTTGCGCCTTCAAGACCATAACCTGGTCTCCTACCTTGAAGGAACGTTCTCTGGCATGTCTGTCATACCAGGCCTTTTGCTCTTCCTGAGCATTCTTTAGGTTCTCTCTAGCAAGGGCTAAAGAGTGTCGGAGGGTGCTTTGTAGGTTGCTTACAAAGTCCAGAATGTTAGTTCCTGGAGAAGGCGTAAACCCCTCCCATTGCTGCTTCACCAACTGTAATGGTCCCTTAACCTCGTGACCATACACAAGTTCAAATGGTGAAAACCCTAAACTGGGATGTGGTACAGCCCTGTAGGCAAACAGCAATTGCTGCAACACTAGGTCCCAATTATTGGAGAATTCGTTGATGAATTTTCGTATCATGGCCCCCAAAGTTCCATTGAACCTTTCCACCAGGCCATTGGTTTGATGGTGGTACGGGGTGGCAACCAAGTGATTCACCCCATGAGTTTCCCACAGTTTTTCCATGGTCCCTGCCAGGAAATTAGACCCTGAATCTGTAAGGATGTCGGAGGACCAACCTACCCTGGCAAAGATGTCTGTTAGGGCCAGGCACACAGTGTTAGCCCTGGTGTTGCCTAGAGCTACTGCTTCTGGCCATCGGGTATCAAAGTCCACTAAAGTCAGTACATACTGCTTTCCTCTGGGCGTCTTTTTTGGGAAAGGGCCCAGAATATCCACAGCTACTCGCTGAAATGGGACCTCAATTATGGGGAGTGGCTGGAGAGGGGCCTTGACCTGGTCTTGAGGCTTACCCACTCTTTGGCATACCTCACAAGACCGGACATACTTGGCAACATCCTTGCCCATCCCCTCCCAGTGGAAGGACTTCCCCAACCGGTCCTTGGTTCTGTTCACCCCAGCATGGCCACTAGGATGATCATGGGCTAAGCTTAAGAGCTTCCCCCGGTACTTAGTTGGAACCACCAACTGTTTTTGCGGCTGCCATTCTTCCCGGTGTCCACCAGAAAGAATTTCCTTGTATAAAAGTCCTTGGTCTATAACAAACCGGGATCGATTAGAAGAGCTGAGAGGCGGTGGGGTGCTCCGTGCCGCCGCCCATGCTTTCTGAAGGCTGTCATCCGCTTCCTGCTCAGCCTGGAACTGTTCCCTTGAGGCTGGGGTCACCAGTTCTTCCTCAGACTGTGGACTTGGGCTTGGTCCCTCTGGAAGCGATGTAGGTGATGGGGTTGTTTCCGTTGCTGGTGAACCACTCTCCGCTGGTGCACCTGAGGGTATTTCAGGCTCTGGCTGAGCCTTTTGGGTATGGCTGTCTGTTGCTTCTGCCAGTTGTGGCTCACTGGCGCCCACTGGCGTTGAGTTTGAAGATGGGGTTGCAATTGCTGGTGCTGGTTGCTGTTCCAGTTCCGGGCCTGGGACTGGAGATGCTGTGGCTGTTTCAGTGGTAGGCATGGAATCCGGGTCCACTACCTCTGTCTGGGTCTCTGGTAACACAGACGGGGCCTCTGTGGACGGCTCAGGAACAGGAATGGGTCTGGAAGCTTGCCTGGTTTGGCTACGGGTAACCATTCCCACTCTCTTGGCCCACCTCACCTGGTTGGCCAAGTCTTCCCCCAGTAGCATGGGGATAGGATAATTGTCATAGACTGCAAAAGTCCACATTCCTGACCAGCCTTTGTACTGGACAGGCAGTTGAGCTGTAGGCAAGTCTACAGCTTGTGACATGAAGGGGTAAATTGTAACTTTGGCCTTTGGGTTGATGAATTTGGGGTCAACGAAGGATTGGTGGATAGCTGACACTTGTGCCCGCGTGTCTCTCCATGCAGTAACCTTCTTTCCGCCCACTCTCAAATTTTCCCTTCGCTCCAAGGGTATTTGAGAGGCATCCGGGCCTGGGGATCTTTGGTGTGATGGTGGTGTAATGAACTGCACTCGCATGGTGTTTTTGGGACAGTTGGCCTTGATATGTCCCAGTTCATTACACTTAAAGCATCTTCCATCTGATGGGTCACTGGGCCGAGGTGAGTTACTGGAGACTGATGAGGTGGAAGGGTAGGGTGTCTGTGGCTTTACTTGGGTGGTATGTGGGGTCTTTGGCTGTCCTCGGTTGTAGGGTTTATGGTCTGTGTGCCCCCTGGGGTAATCGTTCCCCTTGACAGTAGCTTTCTTGCTTTCTGCCAGTTCCATCCATTTGGCTCCAATCTCCCCCGCCTCAGCGAGATCTTTGGGTTTTCCATCTTGTATGTACCGTGTGATGTCTTCAGGAACACCATCCAAGAACTGCTCCATTTGTATGAGGAGGTTCAGTTCTTCCAAGGTTTGAATGTTGTTTCCTGTTATCCAGGCCTCATAGTTTTTTGCAATGTAGTAGGCGTGTTTGGGAAATGACACCTCTGGTTTCCACTTTTGGGTTCTGAAGCGCCGACAGGCATGATCTGGGGTTATCCCCATTCTGTATCTGGCCTTGGTTTGAAAAAGTTTATAGTCATTCATTTGCTGCTTAGGCATTTCAGCTGCCACCTCTGCTAAAGGTCCACTGAGTTGTGGCCTTAATTCTACCATGTACTGGTCTTCGGGGATGTTGTACCCAGGACAGGCTCTTTCAAAATTTTCCAAGAAGGCCTCGGTGTCATCACCTGCCTTGTAGGTGGGAAATTTCCTGTGCTGTGGAGCAATAATTGGCGCCGGGTTGTTAGGGTTGGCTGGCACATGCAGCCCAGCTTTTGCCAAGTCCAGTTCATGTTTTCTCTGTTTTTCCTTCTCTTCATTCTCTTTTTGTTGTTTTTCCATTTCTTTTTGGTGTTTTTCCATGTCTCGGCGGTGGGCCAACTCTTCTTCTGCTTGTTTCCTTCGGTAGGCCACCTCTTCTTCTTCTAGTTTTCTTTTGTGTGCTGCCTCTTTGATTTGTTCTTCTCTTTCTTTCATCTCCATCTCTTTTTGTTTTATTTCCAGTTGTCGCCTGTGTTCAGCTTCTTTGATTTGCTCGTCGGCCTCCGTCGGCCTCAATTTTTGCCTTAGAAGTCATGGTTCCTGTTTTCTTGTGTTGGGGTGCCCTCCGGTGTTTATCTTCTGAACTGCAGGTTCTCTGTTGCCTCCTGAAGTCTGCCTAGCAACAGTGCCTTTAGCAAATCTTCAATGTTAAGTAAACCTGAAAAACCACTTTATTTGCATGTATATAGTGCTGGTATGACTCTCAATGGGAGTGCTATTGTGTGACAAAAGACCCTTAACAGTCTGGTAATGGCTTCTTGCTTAACATGCAAGCCACAAACTGCCAGAGAGAGCAGAAAAAAAAATTCTCTCTGGTTCCCTTTTAAAACCAACTGTTTCTCTCTGCTAAAAAGCCCTTAGCAGAGAAAAGAAAAATATAATATTCCTACTGGCTTCTGGATTCTGTCTATATCCCACCACTGCCACTCATGTCATAACCTTAGTCCCAGATTTGGACCTTAGCGTCCAAAATATGGGGGTTAGCATGAAAACCTCCAAGCTTAGCTACCAGCTTGGACCTGGTACTTGCTGCCACCACCCAAAAAATTAGAGTGTTTTGGGGCACTCTGGTCCCCCTGAAAAACCTTCCCTGGGGACCCCAAGACCCAAATCCCTTGAGTCTCACAACAAAGGGAAATAATCCTTTTTCCCTTCCCCCCTCCAGGTGCTCCTGGAGAGATACACAGACACAAGCTCTGTGAATCCAAACAGAGTGACTCCTCCTCTCTGTTCCCAGTCCTGGAACAAAAAGTACTTTCCTCTTCACCCAGAGGGAATGCAAAATCAGGCTAGCCAATTCAACACACACAAATCTCCCCTGATTTCTTCCTCCCACCAATTCCCTGGTGAGTACAGACTCAATTTCCCTGAAGTAAAGAAAAACTCCAACAGGTCTTAAAAGAAAGCTTTATATAAAAAAGAAAGAAAAAATACATACAAATGGTCTCTCTATATTAAGGTGAAGAATACAGGGTCGATTGCTTAAAAGAATATTGAATAAACAGCCTTATTCAAAAAGAATACAAATCAAAGCACTCCAGCACTTATATTCATGCAAATACCAAAGAAAAGAAACCATATAACTTACTATCTGATCTCTTTGTCCTTACACTTAGAAACAGAAGACTAGAAAGTAGAAATTACTTCTCCAAAGCTCAGAGAAAGCAAGCAGACAGAACACAAAGACCTCAGACACAAAATTCCCTCCACCCAAAGTTGAAAAAATCCGGTTTCCTGATTGGTCCTCTGGTCAGGTGCTTCAGGTGAAAGAGACATTAACCCTTAGCTATCTGTTTATGACAGGTAGTTACAGGCACACATCGAGCCCTGAGTGCTCCCAGCATTCCCTGCAGTGTCCAGCCCCTTATCCACTGACCACTGACAGGATTAGCAGGCCGGCTTTAAGATCGAGGTCAGGGCCAGCACCTTGCTTAACACCACAGCTCTGAGCTACACTTATAGCGAAAACACGACGACGTTTATTATCAACGAGCAGAGATTCGAGTAATAGTGAGCAAGAGCATTGCAGACAAGGGTTACATATAAAGCAAATTCATAGAACGCTTTCTAGAGACTAAGCTTAACTAAGTGGTTCATCTCCTGTCTGAAGTTTGCTCTCACCCAAAGGTCTCTCTTGGAGGGCTGTTGTGATTAGACTTGTAAAAGCCTCTTTTCTGAGTTTATTGAAGAACCAAGAGAGGAAACTGAGGCAAGGGGCTGCCTGCAGGGCTGACCTGAAGCCATGAAGAAGTGCCTGTAAGGAGACCACGCTCTGACACTCCTGCTGGCCCCATGGAATTGACATGGCTACCGAGAATGAGCTAGAACACATCTCCACTCCTGATTCTGGCTCTCAGTGAGTTTTACAACACTAAGTGGAGTCACAGAATTAGGGCCTTAGTTGCTGGTGATGTCCAGGTAGTGAACCCAGCTTGGCTTATGAATTCCAGGCTCTGTGTGTGGGATTGAAAATGTGGTTTTTTACTGGTAGGCTGAGCAGATTTGATCAGGAGTCTCTAAGACCCAACAATCGTGCAGCTCCACGGTGCCAGCTCTTCAACTGCAGACTGTACTGGCATTATTATTAATTATTATTATTATAGACAGAGCAATGCTTATACCTCAGGGGGTCCAACGCTTTTCATTATATTTTCACTTGCTTATAACTTTGTCAAACTTCAACTGATTGGGCTGAAATCTTCTGTGCTGGGTTTTTGTCACTACCTGAATTATTTATTTATTTAGTAAGTTTCAACTAAAATAGGTCAGCTGTTTCTGAGAAGGAGATCACAGGGAAAATGCCTTGTTTCACCATTGTTAGATTCTCATATCTGTTTCATGAAGAAGATCTAGCACCTCCATGTTTTGGAGCAGGGACTTACATTTGGCAGAGCGGTAACCCTAGGGACAGGGTTGCACCTTTTGCTGCTCCTGTGAAAATCCACACATATTTGGCCAATTTATACGCCTCAGAAAATTGCACTTTGCACATGCTCAGAAGCGATTTATCGGTTTGGCAGCTAAACGCTCTGTGGATTCCATCTGCACTGAGCATGCTCCACCCCAGGGCTTCAGGGGCTGAGCCAGACTTTCCCTGCAATTACTCGTCCTGGCTGCTGTGCTGCTAGGCACAGGAACTGAGAGCTGGGAGACAGGGTCTCCTGTCCGCCCAGTGACTTCCTGCTGGTGCCCAGGCAGGAGGAGGAGAGAACAACCTGATTTAAATGCAGAAGTGGGGGGAGAGATAGGAGCAGGCTCCTCCTAAGGGAAAAGGGCAGAAGAGGTCAGGCTGGGGAGGAACAAGGGCAGAAGGGTCTCTGGCTACTAGAGAACACTCTGCGACGTGTTGGGACTCATCCAAACCAGTAATAGTCTCGTGCCTGAGGGATTTTATCCAGGAACCCAGGGCCTGCACCTGGGCAGGCTGCTGCCCCTGAACACTGGATCCCCTCTGCAGTAGAGGGCACACTGGGACAGGGATGCTGGACTAGTTTGTAGAGTGGGGGTGCTGAGAGCCATTGAACCAAAAAGTAAACTCTCTATATGATGGAACCACTTCAAGCCAGAGGGTGCTGCCACACCCCCAGCATCCCTATTCAAGCACCAATGCACTGGGAAAGTTATCAAAGGCAAAGTAACTTGTACTGGAACAAGGATTTTTATCTAGTGTGTAAGTGTAAAGCCTGAGGCTGCACCTGTTTATTTTTTGTGTCACATGTCTGTGTCTGCTTCCCCTTACTAGTTCATCTTGGAATCTGTGGTTTTTCTAGTAGATAAACCTTTTGTTCATTTTCACCCCAGCCCAAGTCCCCTGTTGTGCAAACTGTGTGGAGTGTGTGGGCCAAAGTGAGCTGATAACTGGGGAGCAGGTTTCATGCCTTCGGGGGCAACAAACCAGAGATTAGCCCCAGCAGCATGGCATGAAGGCACCCAAATTTACAAGGCAGGAGGTGAGAGACTTCTTTACTGGGCTGGGTGATCCCCAAAGCAGCACACACTCCCCTCCAGACCTGGAATAGAACCCAGGATTCCATGTGTGATGCTGGGCAAGTCACTTACATGACAATATTCACCCATGGTCACCAGTTGTGAGCACCTCCTTTTGTGAGTGTCTGACATGAGACCCTAGGGTCTGATTTTCAGAAGTGTTGAACACTCACGGCTGCACCTGAAGTCAATGGGTGCTCTGCTTTGAACATATAACGAGCTGTATAATGTTAAGTAGTTAGAAAAACCAGGTCCTGGATGTCTCAAGGTGGGCACCCAAAATTAGTAGACACTTTTGACTTTTCTAATGTCTCTTTGCCTGAGTTGCCCAAGTATAAAACTGAGATAATACCCAGTCATCGGCTAGGGGGGTAGTGGAGATAAATTCATTCATGTCTGTAAAGTAGTCAGAAAAGACAGTGATCGGCACCATAGTAACATCCAGGAGGAAATTAATCACTTTGTCTTCAGAACAAGGTTTCATTGTGTGCAATAAATAGAGTGTGGGGCCAATGTTAAATAATGAGGAAAAAAAGAAATATTGAACAGATATCCATTCTTCAGGGAGCACTGTCCATCCCCTGCACTGAATAAAGTGGGGTTCTGTGGAAAACACAGGATGAGATCGTGCCATTAAAGACATGACTAGATAACTAGCTAGCTAGCTAGCTAGCTAGATTAGATTGCATGTGGGCCACACAAGCAAGGCAAGGTTTAAGCCCTACCCCCAAAACCAGCTGAATGGTCTTGAGCCAATCAATGGCCTCTGAATTAGCAGTGTTCAGTTTGAGAAGTCCTCAGTGAGCCCAGCATGAAAACAATAGCCTCCATCCAGCATGTGTGCAGCATTCTCCACAGCAGCATGGCTGCACAGTGAGCTGTCCAGGGGGCCCCAGGAACAACTGGTCTTGGCGCAGTGAAGCACGTCACACCTGAACCTGTGAAGATGGCTCCAGAGGCAGCGTGGGAACCCAAGTCCCGATAATGGCAGAGGCTCTCCCCTATTCTGTTCACCACAGCAAGCGGATGATGTTATCAACTGGATGGTGAGGGTGCAGCACTGTCCAGGTGGGATTTATGCTCTGCAGTCTGTGGTGAGGTACAGCCCACATATCCCTGAACAGTGGCATTGTGACATTTGCTGTACCGTGCTGATCAATTTGTTGACAGCATTCCGACACCAGATGTTAAGTGGAAGAATATTGACTAGGTCTGGGAACCAGGCAAGGTTTGGTGGCTTCAGTGTGCTCATGATAACTCTTACAGTATGAGGAAGCCATGTGTCTAGTCATCCAGTGTGGGCAGAGTTTAACCAGACAGGTGCACAGTATTCCCCAGACAAGTAGTAGAAGGCGAGTCTCAAACTACACAGTGTTTACATTAGGCTCCTCAGATGGACACTACCAGATTGTGCAGGAGACAGCTGCGGCTCTTGATCTTTTGAGCTACTTTAGTGCCATGATATTTGGATGTGAGGGTGCAATCTAGAAGGGCCTACACTGGCTTTGAATCATGGACCAGCTGCTGACCATTCCAAAAAGGTGTTAAACAGAGAGTGGAAGCATGTTGATACTGTCTTTGAGATACTTGATTTCCATTTCTTACAATAGTCACCTGTGGCAGCCACAGGACGGTTCAGGGTCTCTTCAATCGTTTGGAAGTCACATTCCCGTAAGGCCAAGCAAATATCGTCAGTGTACCTAAACCACCTGGAGCTGGTGTTCAGTGGGTCACTGGTGAAAACATTAAATAAAGTTGGTGATGGCAACGCACCTTGTGGGAATCTGTTCTTCTGGAATATCCAGGTGCTGGCTTTGTGGCCCAGAGCCACCTGAAAATGTCTACCTCAAAGCATCAGCTCAGTTGCCATGACAACCCATCTAGGAAGAACTCTTGACCTCCTATATTGCAGACCAAAGAGCCAGATGGTGTCAGGCTACTGTAAGATCAAAAAAGACAACTCCCATTTTCTTCTTCTCTTGAAATCCATTCCGAGTCTATTACTTGGTCTAACACTTGGTCACATGTGCTTCAGTTTGGTGGGAAACCTGCCTGATTATCACTCAAAAGTTGTTCTGTCCTGGGTGTCATAGTATCATCAGCTCCAGGAGTTTGTAGCTTCAACTCAGGCATTTCCTGACTTATGAGTGCTTGACTTTGTCATCATCGGATCGATGGACTACCAAGATAAAGCTATCACCTTAGCTTTCCACCATGTCTTGGGTAGCATGTTCTCCACTGTGATGCGAGTCATGAAGATGGACAACCATTGCTGGCTTCTCTTCCTACAATGTTGTAGTACTTCTGGTGATACATTGTCAAAGCCATAGGCTTTCCCTGTTTTCACTGAGTTCAGTGTATTTTCTAATTCTTCTGTAGGCTAATGATTGAAAGTTTTCATCTTGGGTGAGCTGTGGAGTTTGCTTGTATTTTTGATGCCACTTTTTTTTGATTGATAATTTTATCTTTGTCTGCTTTAGCAGTGTTGGTCAGGTGTGTGGAGACGCTGTTTGGAGAGACCTTCTGTTGCTGTGTATGTGGTGGGTTTTGTATGTCCATTTCTAAGATTGCTTTTTCCTATCATGCTTTTCAGGCTGTCTAGGAGATAGTTGGTTATTTCTGGATTAATGGATTTTTGTACTGTTTAAGGCCTGCACATTCTTCATCCAGATATGGCATATAGATTTTTTGGCAGCCACATAGGATGGACTTGCACACAGCCTTAGAAATTGCTTTGGTAAGCCTGGAATATGCTTGACCTATTAAGACGTTACGCTGGATATAGACTGTATATTGGTCTATGAGTTTACCCTAATTGTCCCAGTCTGCGTTTCTGTAGTTTCAGAGTAGCCTTGAACTAGTGGTCACTATGGATACTGTAACCCCTATTTGGATGAGAAGAGGGTGACTCTGGGTATGAGAAAAATTTCCAAGGCTCCTGCAGGTGGCTTATAGGGGGAAATCTCCAGCGGAAGTGACCCAGCTGAGGTCAGGGGAGTAGCCTTGGTTTCAGTGGGCAGAGTGAAAAGCTGCAGGTTGATTAGGGTCAGGAAGAAGGTGTAGATAACCCAGGGAGGCCTAGTTGCAAAGTTTACCCCACTTTGATCAGATTCTGTACAGGCTCAGGTGGGATGTGACTACTGAAGTCTCTGGCATAGATGGCAAAATGCTGATGTGATGGTAGCGCAGGAACAGGCCATAACAGATGAGGCAGCTTGGAGACATTAGCCACTTTAAGCTGATTGATCCTTACGAGGTCAGAGTTGTCAGATGTGGATGGTAGACTCTCCGCAGCAGCTAAAGTGTCTCTTACATAAGTGGCTCGGCCATATTTTTCATGCAAACCATAACTGATGATGTCAAAACCCAAGATTATGAACCATGGGCAACATGTGAATTAACTTGGGTTTCCTGAAGGCAGAGGACATGGATGTTGTGACAGGAGGCATAATTATAAGGGTGTCACATTAACATCACTTGAGTAGCCTGAATTCAGGCATTTCCTGACTTATGAGTGCTTGACTTTGCACCCTGAATTTTGTTCTTTTCATGTACTTTTTGTATGTGTAATTTATTAGTTGTATTACAGTAGGGGCCCATCACCCGCACAAGCACATAGGTAATATCTTCAGCTCTGCATTGGACTTTCCATGGTTGCTTGAATAATATTCTATGCAGCTGGGTTGAGTTTATATTAGTGATAATAATGTAATTAATATTAGCGTAATATGTTGTTATTACTGTAACTTTTTCCTGACTTTTGTGCATTAAAATTCATAATGCTCCCATAAGATTTTTTTTGGATTTCATCTGTGAGGTGCTTGTTTCCATAAGGCGAAAGGCAATGGAGGAGACTGTGGGGGAGGGGTGTGATCGCAACCATGGGAACTTTCAGCCCTAATGGAGATTTTTCTGCAGAATGCTGGGGCATGTGAAAGCAGATGAGGATAATGGAAATCTGAGCATGGCTTTAACTGTAGCTTTCCTGAGCACATCTCTCCAGTGAGCATTTAGTTACGTACTTTAATGTCAATAATATAAAAGACATCTTTCCAAAGCTCAGGGTGCCTGAACACTTAATTATGTGTGACTTGATTACAGCAAACCCCTCTGGCACCACTGAAATAATGATTCCAGGAGGAACTCTGCCGATCAGTTGTATTTGACGGCCATGTGGGATCACATCGCTGGGGATGGATGTCAGGACTCCGGCATTCTTTCGCTGGCTCTTATTGTGTGACCTTGGGCAAGTCACTTCAGCATTGCATGTTTCCCTGTACCTGTCTCAGAGGTTGGTCATTGCTACTGACCTGTGTAGCTGGCGGACACTAAAGATGTACAAAACATTATTATTTTTACAACACAAGCTATATTTCTTGGCCAGTTGACGGTCAGGCTTTTTCAGCACACTTCAGTTATATTTAATAGGCAATCCTGATCTCAGTTACATCAGTGTAAATCTGGACTAACGCCATGGACATCAGTAGAATTACTCCGGACTGACACCAGTGTAAATGAGAACAGAGTCTGGCCCAATAGATTTTCAGCATCACGACAATGGTTACTATGAACTAGATGGTGTTATTTAGTGATTTAGAGAGAGATGAACCCAAATACTATTCCAATCCAAGCCATCCCAAACCCTGGGGTGATTTGGACCTGAATTATAAGAGGAATGGGAAACTGTCTTTGACGCTCCTTCTTAAACCCAGCTGGAAATGGTTTGGAACCTGATTCTGCAGTCATTGCTTTGGCCTGCCCTCCCCCCCCTCCCCCCCCGTGGTATAACTGTTCTGGGTAGAGGTGTGATTGTTTACTGATATAGTTGTACTGGTACAGCCCATGGTGTGGAGGCAGTTGTATTGGTATAAAGGTGCCATATCCTTGTATATTTTATTCCCCTTCCAAGATTTGAATAGCTGTACACCATGGTGTAAGCATATTTATACCAGTATCGCTGTTCTCCATTAGGGGTCTGTAACACTGTAGCTACACCAGCCTAGTGAAAGCTGTACAACTTTGTGTGTAGCCAAAACCATTACAAATCCAGACTGGAAATCAGGCGTATGTATTTTAACAATCAGGGTAATTAACCATTGGCACAACTTACCAAGGACTGCGGTAGATTCTCCGTCATTGGCCATTTCTAAATCAAGGTTGGCTGTTCTCCTAAAAGTTGTAGTCTAGTTTAAACAGAAATTCTTTCTGGGATGTTGTCTGGCCAGGGTGATCCAGGAGGTCAGGCTAGATAATCATGGTGGTTTCTGCTGGCTTAGAATCTATGAATCACAGGCAAAGCTCCCCTTGACTTGCCAAGGAGAACTTTAGGAATATAGGAATGTCTCGGATGGTGGCCCGCACCATCTGCTTCAGAGGAAGATGCAAGTGCCCTGCAGCGATGGGGTAGCCTGTCCCCAGGGTAGGGTGACCAGGTGTCCAAATTTTATAGGGACAGTCCCAATTTGGGGGTCTTATTCTCACATAAGCACCTATTACCTCCCACCTCCTGTCTTGATTTTTTACACTTGCTATCTGGTCAACCTACCCCAGAGACAGTTCCCTCCTGAACCCCCTAGTTAGAGGTTAGTTTATGCCCTGAAGCAGGTGGGTTTCTAGCCTCTACAAAGCTCTTATTTACTTTTTTGCTATATACTGTTATGACTCTGGTTGTGCTCATTCACCGGAGAAATGTCTAATCCCTTTTCTGAACCCTACCAAGCTCCTGGCTTCTGTGAGCTTTTGTGGCAGTGAGTGCCACAGGCCTACTGTACATTGTGTGAAAAAATTATTTCCTGTTTTCAGGCTGGATTTTGCTACCTTTTGATGTCCTTGAACGTCCTTTGTTCTTGCATTATGAGGCAGGCTGAATGGGTCTGTATGCATGCGAAATGTAAGGTTGAGTCTCTGCAGGAAATTTAAGTCTGTTACTTAAAGCGTTGCCTTCCATGACAGACATGAAATCATTCTGATGGGTGATTGTCCATTTGTCCTGGTGAGGGTGCCTTGACAATTTTCCAATTAAGCCATTTTCAATTAAAAATGGGGTTTTCAACCAAAGACAATTTTTTGCAGAAAACTAAATAAAACTTGTCCTGGCAAGTGTCTGAGGAAAAAGCCACTTTTGTATTGAAACCCCCAAACTTTCATCCAAATCCCAAAAGCTTTTCGATCAAAACCTGAAAAGTCAAAATTTTCTGTGGAAACAGCCCTGCCCACTCCCACCCCAAGATTCGGACCTGCTTTAATAGGTGAGCTGGTGGGAATGCTGGGAATGTGGTCTAGTGCTCTGAGCAGGGGGCTATGAGTCAGGAAACCTGGTCTCAATCCCCAGCTCTGCCATTCATTTACTTGGGCCAGTCACTTAGGCCCAGCCCCTGAAAGATGTTTAAGTGCCTCACTAGAGTGAAGTGTGAGCACTGGCACAGGTGTGGGCATGCCGGGGTGTGAATTCCATTGAGCAGGAGCAGGTGCGTGAGTGTGCACATCAGAGGGCATGCTGCATACGTATGAGTGTGTGTGTTGGCATGTATGCGAGCGTTGTGCACCAGCGTGCACAGGTATGAGAATGCAGCTTGAGCAGCTGAGTGCATGACTGTGATAAACCCAGCTCTGAAGCGGCCTCTGAAGCCCACCATCGCATCCGCAGCACATTTAGGGAGACCAAGCCTGCCTCAGACCCGGCAGGGGGTCACCCGAGTTAACCATGCTCGCCAGGCATGCCGATCTAATTTTAGGTGCCATGGCACAATGGCAGCTGCGAATCCGGGAGGCCCGTCCAGCTGCCCCCTGCCGCTCTGTGTTAGGGATTTGCCTTTTCCTGACAATGGCTGCGTGCTCAGAGCCTTACCATCTAACCTCCTTAAGGTATTGGTGAGCGTGGCCGGGAGGGAGGGGATGTATCTGACAAATGATTATAATTGCCTTTTAGGCGCAGATAGCAAATTGATTTGCTTCCTAGTCTGAGGCCCATAATCACTTCATCACTTTAAAATATTAATGCTATACTTCTTTGCTAGTTTCCCAATTACCCTAATTGAAGGCAAATTGGTTAAGAAGGTGCAATGCAGGGTATCAAGAGGTTTAGTTCACTCAAATGACAGTTTTAAACCTCGCTAATCCTATTAGAAGCTAAAGCTGCTAACGCTTAGAGACGCTGCGTCAGCTTACCGGGGAGGGGACGGGGGGCGGAGGCGGGGGGCTGCCGGGGTAGGGGAAGGCCGGGAGATGTGGGGGCACTCACATGGTCAGCTCTGAGAGGGATTTATCACTTTTTTAGTTCATTAAGAGGACTGGGGCAGGTGGGGGAGCCAGGCAGGAGTGACCCAAAAGACTCCTGGAGAGGCGGGCCAGGTGGCGACATGGTAGGGGGGAGCGGGGCGATTAGCCAGGGAGACCTGGAGGACGGTTCTGACCGGAATCACACACCCGCTCGCAACTGTGCTTAGAGTGGGAGCCTGCAAACTTGTCCCTGGCTATGCAGGCCCCTCCCAGGCTTGCTGGAGGGTGGGGGCAGGATGGGGGCTGGGGGAGAGGGGAGGAGGTAGCTATTTGTGATGAGAACACCAGGTGCTGAGGGCGTCCCATAGCCCACACCCCCTGACCACAGAGGGACGGTGCTGGGCACTGCTGAACTGGATACTTCCTCTCCCTGTGTTCTATGTTTCCGGGGGGCTGAGCCGATTTGGGCATGAACTCCTCCACCCGGGCCCCAGCGCCTCTCCCCATGTTCCAGGGCAATGAGAGGCCAGCAAGCCAGAGGGTCTGCTCCCCCTTTCAGTGCAGGGCCTCGGGGGTGGGAGTGAGCCCAGGGCCCCATGTTGTGGATGCCCAGCAGCCATGGCAGCATTTCCCCAGCCAGGGGGGCAGAGGCGGGTGTGGGGAGCATATCTTCTTGCCCTCCCCTCCCCTCCCCTCCCTGAACTCCCCTCTGTGCTCAGCAGCCTGAGATTGGAGCCATAAGACCCATTTGAGGAGCTGACCCGACTCTCGCAGTCTCAGGGATGGAGGGGAGCCACTGACACCTGGGCAGCCTCTGAGCAGAGTGCTCCACGGGTCCTCCCCTTAGCGTGCATGGCCACACCTCATGCACCAGCCTACTTCAGAGCAAACCCCAGGGCCTCTTCCCCATGTGATGCTGGAGATCACTAGGAAGCCCCCTCAGGTCTGGCCATGAACAAGGAGCTGGCCAGGATAGAGTGGGGATGGGAGATGGGGGTTAGGGCAGCCGTTCCCAAACTTTCCAAAGCTCCAGTTCTAATCTGGGTTAATATCACAATCCCCATCCCCGGCCGCCTGGCTCACCACCTGGCTGATCACAAGCTGGTGTCACTCTGCCCAGAAAGTCCCCCTGAGCTCCTGGGCCAGGCAATGGGCAGACAGCCCAGACTGCGATTAGGGATCGTGGCACAGTATCGGTGCCATGGTTATACAGAGGGAGAGTGCCCTCTCGGCCATGCCAGCCCCTTCCCCCTTCCCCTCCTCAGTGCTGAACACCCGCATCAGCACTGAATGGCTTCTCCAGAAGCAGTTGCACATTATGGCCTTCACTCAGCATGGCAGGTACCAATATGCCTGGAGGAGAGGCAGGGTGGCTGGTGCTGCTGCCGGTGCTGCTGGCCATTAATGGAGTATTGCCCCCTCCCCTGCCCTGCCGCCAGCCGGTCCCTGGGCCCAAACCCACTGGAGCGCCACTAGGGTGACCAGATGTTAAGGGGAAAATATCGGGACTGCTGCAGGGGGGGGAGGGAGGGTTTGTTTGTTTTTTTACACTAACGCGTCCGGGAGTTCGGGGGTCATTCGACGGAGAGCCCTTCATTCGCGGATGGTCTTTGGCGGCGGGTAATAAACCTTGCTGCCAAAGACAGAAGCACCTGCCGCCAAAATACCGCCGAAGACCATCCGAGACTGAAGGGCTTTCTGCCGAGTTGTCGCCAAAGACCAGGAAACAAAATATTGGGACAAATGGCTCCCGACCATACTCTGGTCAGGATGTGGGACAAACTTCTCAAAATCAGGACAGTCTTGATTTTATCGGGACGTCTGGTCACCCTAAGGGCCACACACGTGGGAATTGCAAATGTGCTTTCCTCCAGGTGGGCGGGCTGCCGAGTGTTAGTGATGAGCTTTGAGATCTTCAGACAAAACAGGCCTGGGAAAGGTTAATCATTAATAATTACATTCTTTAATAATCATGGCAATATATGAATTACATTAGTCATTATTATTGAGTCAGTAACAATAATAATAATCCCCCGATTTTATCCCTAGGGGGCTGCCCATCAATTATGTAACATTTTGAGGGTGATTTTCAAGACACTGAAACAAACCTGCAGCATTAAAAACTGCCCCCCACGCATGATGTCAGCCATAGGCAGCCCCCAGCTGTCTGAGGTCAGTATCATTAGCTCTACTTTACAGATGGGAAAACCGATTCATCTCTAAACGAGTTACTCTGGTGCTGGTGCTGATCTCCCTCTGGAAATGCCGGGTGGGGGGGTGCGCCCTGCCAGTCTCTATGCCAGTGTCGATGAGCAGCTGGCGTGCCACAAGCAAAACCCACGCACACCTCAATGGAGAGCCCTGACTGTGCAAGGACTGCAAGACCACCCCCAGCATGTGCAAAGCTAATGTGTACGATGAAGGGTGTTACAATGCTCTAGCGCCAGTTTCATCATGTTTGGAGCACTGGCCTCAAAGGCCAGCGGTTTGCAGCAGCCGTTTCAGTGCAAATACCGACCTTCTCCCACACGAAATTTCAGATACTCAAATTTCCAACATGTTGCTATTTTCTGCCTCAGAAGCAGGGCCCTTTCCTTGGAAGGGGTGGGAGGAATTGGCCCAGCTTCACTCAAGCTGGTCCATTTTTTTTCCTCCACTGGAAATGCTGCAGCTCCTCCACAAAAACAGGACCATGGTGTGACTGCAAAAAAGCTGCCTGAGATTTGTAGGCTTTCAAATCTGGTGGTGCATATTCCCTGTGCCTGAGCCTGACACACACTGAAACCCATGGCTCTGCTGGCGGAGAGCATAGGGCAGCACTGCGTGAGAGATGGGCTGCACTCGATGTGCAGGGCCTGTAGCATTCACACAAGTGGGGGTAGGCTGGCAAACTGGCTCCTCGGCCCCCTGGGTCACACACACGGGCATTTGTTCCGTTTTAATACAAGGCAAGATCTCCGATCAGTCGCTGTTTCAATAGTTCTTCCCTTCCTGTCCCGCCAAATCAGCCAGGAGTGTGTCATTCTGGCCCTTTGGAATAGTTCACTGACAAGGCAGGGGCTGGGGGATGTTCTCCATGTTTTCCCGCTCCCCCATGCCTGGGCTATTTTGCCCTGGGAGCAGCCCAGGTAACCCCCAAGGCCTTGTCGCAGGAGCTGCCTGGACTCGCAAGGCACCTTCACCCCAGCCCTTAGTCCCAGACAGCTCCATTGCCCTCAAGAACAGGAAGGAGGTTGTGGCCTTTCAGGGAAGCCTTGGCTGACCGCTCCTTACCACCAGCTCCAGCAAGCTCTGGGCCAGCTGCCCCAGGTGGACACTCCCACAATGCTGTGCTCACCCCTGCTAGGCCCATCCCAGGTCCCAGGTGTCACCCTGCTATATGAATCTGGGCTCGGCATCTTTCCTTCATCCCCAAAAGGACCGGAGTGATGCACCCCTGGGGTGCCCTGGGCTCCTCTGCTCAGGCAGGCACACAGCAGCAGGTGCTGGGCTCCCAGCGCCTCCCCTACGACTACCCAGTGCTGCCTGCCAGCAGCTGCAGTGCTGCTGCCCGAATCACTCTAGAGAGGAAAGAACCCTGGGAAGACACAAAGAGCAGCCCAGCCCAGCCCTGCCCAGCCCATCCCGGCCGACTCGGCTGCCCCAGAGTGGCAGCCAGCAGCGTGGGACAGGCCTGGCATGGCAAGTGTGCTGCATGCTTGGGGCTGAGTGGGTGTTATTCCTGTGGGGGCAGCAGCTATCCTGAGAGGGGTCTCTGTAACTTACCTGAAGTGCTGTGTGCTGCTAAACAGCTAGTGCGTTCCACCCCAGAGGTGGCTGCATTTTAGTTGTGGCTGGTCTATGTGAGATCCTGCAAGGTGCTCAGCACCCACTGAAGCTAATGGGAATTGAGTGCAGCAGATATCCCAAGAGGGACCTCTGTGCCCTACCTGAACCAAGTGTCTCCTCATCCCATTACTGTGATCTGTTGTACCTGGACTATATATTCTCATTATAGTCTGTCCTTCTAGGTGCTGACAGGGCCCCTTCACTGTCGTATCCAAGAACGTTTGTGCTTTCCAGCAAAGAAGGATCATGAGCCTCATTTTACAGCAGGGGAAAATGAGGCACAGAGCAGGGATGTGACTTGACTAAGGCCACTCAGCAACTCTCTGACATGGTTAGGAAGAGAACCAAAACTCTCCAACTCCCATTTCTGTCTTTAGCTGCTAGATCACATCCCTAAGTACTTGGGCTGCCAAATTTCTCTAATGGCTACCAAAAGTACTGAGGAACACCAGGAGCCAAGCTGGCAGCTACTGGAACAGGGCAAGAAAATGTCCCTGCAGAAAAAAAGGCTCTTGGTTAGTTACTGAGATTAAACATGCCAAGAGTGCAGTACCCAAAGGGAGGGAGAGCAGCCTAGGGTTAGTTTTGGGAAATGGGGTTCAGGACTCGGGTACGAGTCTCACCTCAGCTCTGCCACTGTCTGCCTGTGGGCCTTGGTTAAGTCACTTCACCCTGTGAAGCACAGACACTGCACATTTGCCAAGAAAATCTCATCACTGTGGTTCCAGGAGCACCCGTGATGCCGTAGGTAATTTGCAAACTCAAAAGGAGGCAGAGTCCTTGGCCTGAACAGCTTCCTTTGAAACTCCAGCTCTTATGGAGCACATGGCTTAACATTCAGGCAGGATAATGCACAGCCACACGCAGCCCAGTGCAGGGGCTGCAATCAAAGGGCTTGATTTCCTTTATAAACCTATAACCCAATATTCTCCAGCCACGGCCCCAAGCCCCACAGCAACGTCTGGGGCCATTACTAGAGAATACTGCCGTGTATTTTGCCAGAATTCGGCTAGCTTAGTGCTCTGGAGACAGGAGATTCAGGCAGATTAGACCTCACTAAAATAGGCAGGTATTAGTGATCTTAGCAGCCTTCAACCTTCCATGGCTATTTGTCTGCTCTGCACTATTTAAGCCTATGGTACCTGTGGAATATATGTAATAAGAGAATGTCCTCAAGGAAGTAACCTTAGAGTTGAAAAATAGAGCAAATAGAATCTTGATTTTTTTTTTTTTACCTTCCAAAGACAGGAGCATTTTAACCACGTAGCTGGTGTGAGGAGTTTGAATGGGTCGAGGAGGGAATGAATAGGGTTTCCCTTTCAGCAGCGACAAGTTTACTTTTAATAAAAGGGAACAATAAAAATAACATATTGGGGCCTTTGAGTCTGAAGTCGTTTACAAAGAGCAGTCCCAATCCTGTATGGCAGCCATGCTCATTCCCAGCCATTTCAGGACATGCTCCCCACCTTGCAGGCATCTGGATAGATCAGCCACAGCGGAAATACAGCCACCTCTGGGGTAGAAGGCACCAGAGTGCACAGCGGTGCTGCACAAATAGTTGAGGTCAGGAAGGGAAGTAGGATCCTGGATCCGTGCGAAGCTTCAGCGGGGACTGAAGGCTGAATGTAATGTACTTGGGTTGGGTTTTAGCCTTGACACGTCAGCTCTGGGGAGAAGGTACCCTGAGCTGTGTTCTGGCTACCAACAGTTAGGATCTGGATTTTAGTGAATGAAAATATGCCCATTTACACCCGACACAGACTAGGGCCAAATCCTCAGCTGGTGGAAATTGGTGCATGCTCTTCTACACCAGCTGAGGTTCTGAACCTGAGTGTCCATAAACCCATAGTCATTCCTATACCTCCTCCCCAGCCCCGCCCCATCCCTAGTGACGGGCCTCTCCATACCCATTTACCTGAGCTCTGGCAGGGCAGGTAAAGTGGAAGCGGAAGCTGAACCGGTCTGGGCGGTAGTGTCAATTTTGGAGAACCAAACCCAGCCTCCCAGTAAGCCCTGTACTGCCTGAAAAGGTGCAGTGATAAGACAGGCCCGTGGCAGTCAGCTTCAGTTCTTATTAGTTAGATTATGGGAGCTGCTAGGCCTCTGTGACCCTAGTTGGCAGTTGGCAAAGGACTTGTTGTCATGTAACAGCAACACCTCTCAGGCCTGACAAACTCACTACACCTGACACATGGCTGCCATGGTATGTTGTGAAAGCAGGAGCGGCGCCAGGGTTTTTGGTGCCCTAGGCACAGGGCCGGCTCTAGCCATTTCACCGCCCCAAGCACAGCGGCATGCCACGGGGGGTGCTCTGCCACTCGCCGGTCCCTCTGCTTCGGTGGGCCTCCCGGCAACCGGCAGAGCGCCCTCCACGCTGGGGCCTGAAGCCGGCCCTGCCTAGGCAGGGGTCCTTCCAGCGCTCCCAGTTGGTGGTAATTCTGCAGCATGGGGTCCTTCCGCACTCTGGTCTTCGGGGCACTTCAACGGCGGGTCCCGGAGCAAGTGAAGGACCCGCCACAGAATTTCCGCCAAAGACCCGGAGTGCAGAAGGACCCCCCCCTGCCACCGAATTGCTGCCGAGGGTGGCAAAATGCCACCCCCCCAAATCCTGGTGTCCTAGGCAACCACCTAGGTCGCTTAAATGGAAGCACAGGCACTGTGTGTAAGGTCTCAAATAAAAGCTCAGATTCTACTGGTCGTCATAAGCATTGCGAGGTGCATGAACAGGTGCTGTGCAAGACGTCGTACGTGTGTATTACAAATCTGTTTTCCCCGGACAAAGGAGCGTTGGTTGACTGGGCAGCCTAGAGCTCTGATGCAAGGTAAGCAGGGTAAGGCAAACACACTGGGAGTTTATTTGCATCTGAAGATAACAGGAAAAGCAAAGTAACAAGAGGCTGAGAAGAACAACAAGCAACCAGCGCTCCGAGAGCAAACAGCAGGCTACAATTTGAACGTTACTGGACTGTAAGAAGGAGGCAAACAGGCATTTTTGGTATCCAGCACTGAGGAAGCAAAAGGGCCAGTGTGAAAGCTGGATCCTGGCCCTGGGGGACGGTGACACAGAGGTTGCTTTAGGTAAGAAGCTAATCTCAGACAAAGAGTTTAGCCTGCTAAAGTTATGTTTAGTCTCTCCGCTGTTTTCTCTCTCCTTACCCAGTATCACTTAAATCTCATCTTTGTTAACAAACTTCTCCTTGTGTTATTGTATGTCATTCTCAGTATAGTCTGTAATGTGAGTCACTGACTCAATCAAACAGGCGTGTGCACTGTGTCTCCGGAGATCGCGGACTTGGGCATTTCTGGGCACATCCAGGGGAACATGCTCAGCTGGGGGCTTGGGAGCTGGCTACCTGCAAAGCGAAGTAAAGGCTGGCAGACCTTTGGAGGAGATCGGTTGGGTGGCACCTGACTGAGTGTCAAGGAAGTGGCACACACTTCAACTTCCTAGCAAACCCCTTTGCTAAGGCAGAGGGGTAAAGAGGTGACCCATAATTCTGAGTGCCTGAGACAGTGTCACAGCCTCCACCAAGATGTGGGTCCCTCAGTCCTGAGGGCTGTACAAACACAGAATCAGACACCTCCCTGCTCCCAAGACCTGACAAGCTAAATAGACAGCAGGTGGGAAGAGAAACAGAAGAGACTTACTCAAGGTCACCTGCAGAATCAAGTGCAGAGCCCAGGAGTCCTGATCCCACATCAGGGCCCTACCCACTGCACCACACTGCCTCCGGCTAGGAGTGAAAGTGACACTTTATGCATATTTTCACATGAGAAAAATAAAAAGAGGCACATGGGTTTTGCAAAAATAAAATACCCCGATTTCCCCTAGTTCCAGGGCGTGTGAGCCTTTGATTATGGATTGGATACAAATGTCCCTTGGGTCCTGCATTCTGTGTGCTTCCAAAATCTCGCTGTACCAAGGCCGATGAGGTCTGACCAGATAGCCTGGGGCCTGAGTAGCGATGGAGCGATAGCTAGCGGGGTAGGTAGCTAGATAGCCAGGTACTCTCTGGAGACAGAGAGAGGAGAATTCAAAAGCTACTTCAGTGCTTAGACCCCTCAGACCCTGTCCGGGCTCGGTGAAAGATGCATCCTCTCCCCCAGCCAGCACCTTCACAGGCTGCTTGGTGCCAAACAAGGATTTCACATATTGCTGTTCAGAATCCTGCAACCTCCCTCTCTCCAGCAGGGAGCGCACACAGACCCCTTCACTCTCAGTGTCAATTTGGGACCAGAGAAAGGGGCATAAGTGTCATGGCAGGAATTCCTGGCCCAGCTCTCGAAGGGCCCCCTCGGTCCGCAGCCACGGGGCATCCAGAACAGGCTGAAATCCTGCGTATGGGACGGAGCCAACCCCAACGTATCCAGGATGGCAGAGAGCTCGGGCTGAGCCACGCTGACCCCGGCTCTCTAGTGACACGCCAGCAGTGCCAGGACGTGCAGCCTCACCCCCCGAGCCATGGGGAGCCCCAGAAGTGCCAGGACGTGCAGCCTCACCCCCCGGGCCATGGGGAGCCCCAGAAGTGCCAGGACGTGCAGCCTCACCCCCTGGGCCGTGGGGAGCCCCAGCAGTGCCAGGACATGCAGCCTCACCCCCCAGGCAGTGGGAGAGCCCCAGCAGTGCCAGGACATGCAGCCTCACCCCCCTGGCCGTGGGAAAGCCCCAGAAGTGCCAGGACGTGCAGCCTCACCCCCCGGGCCATGGGGAGCCCCAGAAGTGCCAGGACGTGCAGCCTCACCCCCTGGGCCGTGGGGAGCCCCAGCAGTGCCAGGACATGCAGCCTCACCCCCCGGGCAGTGGGAGAGCCACAGCAGTGCCAGGAGGTGCAGTCTCACCACCCCCCCGGGCAGTGGGAGAGCCCCAGCAGTTCCAGGAGGTGCAGCCTCACCCCCAGGGCAGTGGGAGAGCCCCAGCAGTGCCAGGAGGTGCAGCCTCACCCCCCGGGCAGTGGGAAAGCCCCAGCCTTTCCTGGGATAATCTGCTGCCAGAGCCCAGATTTCAGCCAGTCCCTAGACACCAGATCATTTGAACGCAGCCTCACACACAGCGAGGGAGGAGCAGGCGGGGCTGTGGCAGCTGAACAGGGTCGTGTCTGTGGCCGAGGGAGGAGAGGAGGCAGCCTGGGTTTAGTCTAGTCCATGTCTTAGCTGTCGCCCAGCATGGTGGGATCCGAATGTCTAAAATTTCAAGATTCTGAATGTTTCCATCCCAGAAGCCATCTGAACCCGCCTTGGCTGGCATAGGCTGCTCCCACCTCACCCATGGGCCACGCAGGCCAAGCAAGTGGGCTGTCTGTTTGGATTCATTTAGCAGGAGGCAAGCTGAGCCATACACCAGTAAGTGCTTCTCCTTCACCACACGGGCAGTGCCCTGCACTCGGCTCCTCAGGCTTCAAAATCCACCTCCTGCAGCTTCCTCAACCCCCATCTCCCGCCTCCTCCTCGCCTTCACCGCTGCCGCCAGCTCCCTGGGGAGATCTCCAGCCATTTGGAGCAGGGCACCATCCTGCTCCCTCTGCAAGTAGGCACGGTGTGTGTGTGTGCAACAGGCGACAATCCCTTTGCCCTGCCCGTAGGCTCAGGGCCACTGCCAAGCGCCACAGCCAAGAAAGTGACAAATGGAACACAGCAAAACAGAGGGTAGCTGCAGAGGTGGCAGCTTCTGCCTGGCTATGGTGACAGTGTCAGCTTTGAGAACCCTGCATGTGGACACAGAGCTATTCCACTGACTCACCTTGGCTGCCAGAGCAGGTGGGTCTCACTAATGCCCCATAAAAGATGGCGAGGCTCTGAGCCAGGTGGAGGCCAGAGAAAGAGGAGAAAGGGCTGGCTGGGAGAAATCCTGGAAACAGCCAACACAGGGGGGAAACCTCTCTGTATTGCAGGGAGGGAAGATGGGTGAGTTTTGGACAATAACCATTCTAGATCCAAAGCTGCATTGACCCCACTTGGGATGATGCCACATTATAGACAGGCACCTAACTCCTTTGATTCCAGCTACCCCAGAGGTTGCTGCTTGGGGTTCTCATGTCTCCAGCTAGCGTGTGCGTGTGTGTGTGTGTATGTGTGTGCCTGATGCCCCCTGCTGGAGGGGATGAGCCCTGCTCTGTGTGTGTGTAGGGGGGAGGGAACTGCTGCCTGCCACAGGAGTGAATCTCAGTCTGCTGCCACACCTCCGCCCCAGAGACCAGAGGATGCCTAAGGCTATTACAGCAAGCAGTGAGGACCAGTAGGGCCTGTGTCTCTGGATCTGAGAGGCCCGAGCATTTTCCCTGAAATGCATGTGGTGACTGCTGCAGCCACCGCACAGCTCAGTCCCTGGACCCTTGGGGCACACCCTTTGCTGGATGCAAATAAGAGGAACCCATGTGGAAAACAAGAGCCCACCCCTTAATTTAAGGGACGTTTTAGGGAAGCACCAGTTCCCTGAGCATGTTGTGTGTTTTTCTCTCCAGCGTACACTTCTACTGCCCTCTGCAACAGTTCTCCCAAGCGGCAATGTAACATTGACATGGTACCTGTCAGCCACAGGAATACACTTCAATATGGCTTAACATCAGGGACACCTTAAGGGACAAATAAATGAAATATGGGACAGTGCCTTAAAATCAGGGAGCCAAGGGCGGAGTAACACTGACCTGTGGCAGCTGGTCCCTGCCCCTCAGGTGCACCCACACAGCTGCCCTTTCTGCCGTCCTCCAGGAGCAGTGAGACGCATGGCACTAGAGACTCTCTGCCAGGCCCAGCTGGGGCTGTGGGAGCTCAGCACTGGCAGTCCCAGGGTGTCTCAGGCTGAGTCCTCAGCTACCGAGGCACCAGCTTCAAGGGTCACTTGGGAAAATATTGATCGGACCCTGCTAGAGAAACAGTTTCATCCTCTAGTAGCCGCAATCTGCACTCACACAAACTCATTCACATCACACACCAACCAACCTCACCCTCAGACAGCCCCCGCCACACATTCAGAATCCTTCATCTCACACACACACTCCCACACCCCGACACACTCACTCCCAGGCAGACGTACGCATCGAGCACTGGATTCTGAGTGGGGCAGAGGCTCGGTGTCCCAGCCCCTGCTGGGCTCAGCCATTGAGACAGGGCTGGTGTAACCCATTAGGCGACCAAGGGTGCTAGCATTTGGGGGGGCGGCATTTCAGGTCCTTGGGCGGCAACTGCGGCAGCCGGATGTTCAGCCGCCCTGGTTCTCATCGGCATTTAGGCGGAGGGAGCTGGGGCAGGGGAGCACAGGAAGAACCTCCTGCAGCAAGTAAGGGGGTGGGGGTGGCACGCAGGGGAACTCCCCACCCCAGCTAACCTCTGCTCCACCTCCTCCCCTGAGCACGCCGCCCCCCTCTGCTTCTCTCCCTCCCAGGCTTGCGGCGTCAAACGGCTGATTGGTGCCGCAAGCCTGGGAGGCGGGAGAAGTGGAGTGGCGATGGCGTGCTCGGGGAGGATGCGGAGCAGGAGTGAGCTGGGGCGGGGAGCTGGCACACGACTCCCCGGGCCGGGGGGAGCTGCCTTGGCTTGGGCACAGGGTGGAGGGAGGGAGCCGCTGCAGGGGGGGCACCTCAGGGCGGGGGGGTTGGGGGCGGAGAGCTGCCACAGGGCTCAGGGAGGAGTGGGGGCACAAGATGGAAGTTTTGCCTAGGGCACGAAACATCCTTGCACCCACCCTGCATTGAGACATGGCCTTCTGCAGATGGAGAACGGAAATTGCCTTCCCAACAGCAGCGCCTGTAGAAGCAACAGGTACTTTGTTTGTAAATCACTGTGCAAACTCCTGCATGCCATCAAGAAGACACAATGCTACAAGGCCCTATGTCCCACAGGGCCACCCAGAGGATTCAGGGGGCCTGGAGTCTTCGGCGGAGGGCCCCCCTGCCACCGAATTGCCACCGAAGACCCAGCACCTCGGAGGTGGGTCCCAGGGCAGAAGGACCCCCTGCCACAGGACTTTGGGGCACTTTGGCGGCAGGCCTCGGAGCGGAAGGACCCCCCCGCCACCGAATTGCCACCGAAGACCCGGAGCAGAAGAAGCTCCAGGGGCCTGGGCCCTGCGAGAGTTTTCTGAGGCCCCCAAAGTGAGTAAAGGACCCTGTTCCAGGGGCCCCAAAAAACTCTTATGGGGGCCCCTGCGGGGACAGGGGCAAATTGCCCCACTTGCCCCCCTCTGGGGCTCAGGTTGGGGGCCCCAGATCAATGGCTGCTTTTGAAAATTTAGCACCCACTGACCAAGCCTCGTGGCACCATGTACTGCAGCACACAGATAGCAGAGAATTGCAGCTGCAGTGCCATCATCAAGGGCAAGGTGAGCTTAGCACTTAAAGTATAATATCGGAATTGCTTTAGCCACCACTGGAATGCAGCCCCCTCTGGAGGGAAAGATGGCAGCTGCTTAACAATCTATAGCAAAGCAAAGAACTAGATGCCACCAAATGCCCACTCTGAGACCCTCTGTACTAACTGAAAACATCCCATTCATTGGCTACTGACAAATCCTAGCCCAGCTATTAAAGGCTCCATATTTGTACCCAGTTAGCAGGGCCACAAGCATTGGGTGTCCTACCTGGGGCCTCCCTGGGAGCCAGGGAAGCTCTGGGAACAAGCACCAGAAGTGAACTTGGCCCAGTGCTTCCTTCTGGAGCTGCTGTCTCTGCAGAGCCCTCTCCCTGCTCTTGTGCCCACTAGCTTTCCTCCTCTCTCTTTCCATCTATCACTGTCTCTGTCGTCCTCCTCGTCCTATCACTCTCTCCTCCCTCACTCCTCCCCTCGCCCATTCACGCCCCTTCACTCGCGGTAGCTCCTGGTGTGGGGCTTCGGCCACAGAAGCCCGGTGTTTCTGACATGGTCAGGACACCAGCCCCAGAAGGCGGATAGTGATCCCAGCACGGCCTCCCCTGGGGGATTCTGACAGCCCAGTTGACACCTGGATTGGGGCATCGGTCACACCCAGATGCTGATGGATGTGGCCTCTCTGGGGACTCACTCTGTGCCCACTGCTGGCATCCCTCAAACTCCATGTGGGCCATCCCGCTGGGCAGAGCTGCTAGTCCCCCAGATCCTCGCCTCCCAGTGGCCTACAGAAGGGAGGCCCTGGTGAAGCAGAGCCCAGCCAGCCCTTGGGTTTCAAAACCCTGGTGCCACAAGCTACTGGGCCCCCCTTCCTGGAGAGGGCCAGGGTGTCAAGGTCAAGGAATATCGTTGTAGGGGCTGGCAGGGATAACAGCAGGATTAAGGCATTAGAGGGGATCTGCAGCCGCCAGGGTGGAAAGCGAGTGGCTGTGTGGGGCAGAGGCCTGCACGGTTCCCTGCTAGCCCAGCTGCCTCGGAAACAGACCCACCATGGAGAGAACCAGTCCCCCAGCCTCAGAGGCCTCCCCGCGACATAGCACCTGGGCCATCCCACATGGCTTGGGGCACCTCAACCGCACAGAGAGACAGATGGGCGGCCGGGGCTCAGAGATGGGCAGCAGCATGAGGGGGTATGTGGCTGGAGGGCGGGTTTGACAGACCCAGGTGTTTAGAGGAGCTGAGCTGGGAAGGAGAGTGACGGGGCTCCAGGGGGGGCTCAGGATGGAGGCTGAGGCCCTGCTGGCACTGGCTGTGCCATGGCACGTCACAGGTCCCCTCCTTTGCCCCGTGCAGCCCTCTGGAGGTCAGTGGGATCATGCTGCGGTACCTACAAGGAGCCATGCACCTGCACAGGCCTGGCCAGCCGGGACCGGGGGCGGGAGAGTTATGCAAACCAGGCTCTAGGCCGGGTCAGTGGAGAGGCTAGGCCCAAAGGCTGACAGGGACATGTTGGCTGCAATCCAGGGAGAGGTGCTTCCATTGCTGCTCTCTGGCCGCACCTGATGTCCAGAAACCATAGTGATGGCTGCATTACAAATGCAGATGGACAAACAGCTACCTCCCGTACAGATAGACTGGGGGGCTACAGGGCTGTCAGCCCCACACTAGGGCCCTGTGAGAACTGTCTCAGGAGAAGAGGAGTGGCCTTCTCTTGGGCTGCTGTTCACCCCCTCTGCTCCCCGCATGGCTATATCTCCTGGTCCTGCATCAGGTCCTGCAAACGTGTTGGCCTGCCTGGCCCTGGCCGCAGCCCTACTGTGCTGTCCTTCAACCTCCAGCCTGCCGCACATCTAGAAGCAGCTGGGATTAGGGTGACCAGACAGCAAGTGTAAAAATTTGGAATGGGGTGGGGGGGGGTAATAGGTGCCTATATAAGAAAAAGCCCCCAAAATCAGGACAGTCCCTATAAAATCAGGACATCTGGTCACCCTAGCTGGGATCCCCCACCCCAGTTGGACCAGCTGATGGTTGGAGCTGTCCCAGCTGCCGTGTCTGCAGCCGAGCCGAGCCCCCGGGGTTAGCGAGGTGCTGGAATACAGTGTGGCGCGAGACACAAGAGGATTAGGCAGCAAAACTCACCAAGGTTCGAAAGGCTGGAATGGCGACAAGAAGGGGATTGAAGTGGAGCCACCTGTCCCTGGCACATGCACACACACCCCTACACATGCACACACACACATGCAAACACATGCACACGAGCACGCGCACACATACACACACACGCGCATGCATGCACACATACACACACATTCACATGTGCACATGCACACATGTATGTGTGTGTGCACGCACACCCACCCACACGGTTAATCCGGACACCACCAAGGCAATGAGATTGTGAGCCAGCATGAGGCGGGGGGCTGTGTACATCCTCCCCCCGCCTTCTGCAGCTGGGCAGTCTGGGTGATCATGGAGGTGCCCCAAGGAGGTGCCTTGCGCTTTATCTCCATGTGAGCAATTTCCCACACAGACACTGATTAAAAGTCTAATCCCTGTGTAGGGCAGGGCTATGCTCTGAGCCAGGGCAGGGAAATAGAGACACTCCATGCAGCGTATTGGTAGAGAGGGGGTATTTTAGGGTTAAATCTTTTTGCCCCCCAACACACAGACCCTCCCCTCTGATTTTGCTATGCAGCCAAGCCCGTTACCCTGAACCTTGGGCTGGGCTGGCCCTCCCCTGAGTCAGAGATCTGTCTAATTTGAGCCCAGAGGCTTAGAGACGCTTTTGAACTAATTTCTTTGATGGAATCAGAAAAGTTCCATCCTAGGCCACTGAGCAGCTGTGTGAGTTTTGCTCGGTCTCTCTCTGAGGCCAAGGATGGAGGGAGACAGGCACACACAGGCCCTGGGCCTGGGGGTTGTCTGCTCTGGAGGGAAAAGGGCTGAGGGAGGTGGAGGCTGAGTTTTAATCTTCATGGAGCCGAGATGCCCCCTTGGCTCCCTGCCACCTACGTGAGGGGGGTTTGTTTAGAAAACAGCTGCTGTTCCTAGGAGAGTTGGGGAAAGGGACCGGCCCATGCCCTCTTCACGCACCCACCTTCCCCCCAAGCTAAAGCTGAGGTCACAGCTCTCAGCACCCAGTGGCATGTGTAGGCTCCAGACATCATCGAGGGCGGGTCCAGGTGTACTGGGGAGCAGCCCTAGTGCAGCTAAAGTGCCTGGGGGGATTTTGGGCTGTTACTCAGGAAGGGGCCTATGCCAAAGCCCCAAGCAGCACCGGCCTGCAGGTCTGGGTCTAAGCTCCACAGCTGGGCCTCTGCCAGGCAGAAACCCTGCCTGCTCCAGCCCTGCTAGGGTGGAGATGACAGAGAGTCGTTGGCATTGCCAAAGAAGCAAATCACCCTATAAACAGAGTGAGGCTAGGCCCGGGGTCACGCCCCAGCACAAAGACCTGGGTTCAAGTCTTGCTCCATCCTAGACTTGCTGTGTGTCACTAGGGCTCTGGCCAGGAAGGGGACTTGGGTCAGGGCTGCAACGCCTGATGGTTAGGTGCCTCCTCAGCCCTGAGTTAGGTGCCCAGGCACCCTGCACAAGGCTGGGGAGCGTCAGGCATCTGAAGAAGGTAAGCGCAGAACTCACTAAGCCAGTCAGGAGGAAATGCTGAGGAGATGGGGGTGGCCCTCACCCTGCCATTCAAAGGGAGCCGGGAGCTGTTTGGGCTGGTGGGAGGTGCCTGTCTCTGCCAGCAGCTCTCAGCTGTGACCTCTCGCCTGGCGTTAGGTACCAAAACCAGCTCAGGCCTTACTGGCAAAAGTAGGAGGTGCTGCTGCAATGCCCATCCCTGTGATCAGAGCACACCCCTGGGTGGGGAGACCAACGTTCAAATCCCCCAGGGCCTGATAGCGGAAGGGACCACACCCTGGTCTCCCACCTCATGAGTGCCCTAATCGCTGGGCTGCATCTCACCAACTGAAACTGTTCTGGTTTTGTATGAAATACATGTAACCCTTCTGCCCCTTTGAGTTGACAGCAACAAGGGCCGGGTTCAGTATCCAGGGGTTCCGTTTCAATAACTCAATGCAAATCGGCTCGAGCCCCCACCCCGTGACCTGGGACAATTACATACCATCCCCCTGGGCGCCTCTAGGAGGCAATACTTCCCCACTCGCAAGCACAGAGCCTGAGAGTAGCAAAATCCTCTTAAGAAAGGAGGGAAACAATGTGCCATCATATTGGGGAAACACCACAAACAGGATTCATAAAATAAACCATGAGCAAAAGACCCACCAAGTAAGTTTGGCAGTGTCCTTTTCCCCATAAGGTCTTAAGTCCAATCACCCCAAAGTCCAACAACCCAAAAGTATCTGTCCCTAGTCAGTGCTGCCCCAGAGTTCAAAAGTTTATCTGCAGAGTTTTACCCCCCTAGCCTGGGTGGAAATGGGGGGGTGGGCACACAGGGTGTTAAGGGGCACCTTACGTGGGTTGGGGCCAACTGCCCTGCCTCTCCGTGGAGTTCTGCTGCAGCCTTCACCACAACCGGCTCCACTCCACCAGCTGCACCGCTCCTCCAGCTGACCCGTGAGCCTCTCCAGCCGTCCCCGCAAACCGCTCCACTCTGCTCCGCTCGCTCGCTGTTCTGTGGGCCACTCCAACGGCCCCACAAACCACTCAGCTCTGCTCCACTCACTGTTCCGTGGGCCGCTCCAACTGTCCCACAAACTGCTCAGCTCCGCTCTGCTCTGCTCACTGTTCTGCTCCAGCCATGCTGCAAACTGCTCTGCTCTGCCAGCCGCTTAGCGATAGATCTTGAGGTTCCCTTACTAGTTAACACAGCACTCAGCTCAGTAAGTTTAGCGCTTTTAAGGATTTCAGCTTGTAATAGGGGAGCCCCAATACCCTAAAGCAAATTTAGCACAGCAGCCTCTAGATGGGCTCCTAATAGAATCAAAATTAGCTCTGCTCTTCAACCATGAAGAAAGTACAATTAATATTCCACATCCTATTTATTTAAAATAAAAAAAACTATACCATCTGAATCCCATACCCCCACCCATTGGGTTTTTGAACCCATGTCCCTTGTCTAGCAAGTGCTATATAGTTGATGGTGAGACCCTCTGTCATAAAACAGTTTCATAGTCCTTCATTCACATAATCAACGTAACAATACTTTATTCTTCCTGCCCCAAAAACAGAGAAATTGAGGATCCCACAGCTGTCAAAGTGACCATCTCTGGCGGCCATGGACTTGTGCTAGGCGGGGTGAGTGTGCCTATGCAAACAAGATCAGCCCCTGAAATTCTTTTCCACACTCGCCATAATTCACCACCGGATATCAGGATAGAGCTCATCCTGACTCTGCTTACATACGTAAACACTCAGCGGGCATGCTGGGGCACCCTGGGGGTGGGAGAGCCAGCTGCTCCCGGACTATTTAATTATCTTACAGGGTGAGGCAGCTTCAGCAGCAGAGACAGAGTGCTCCCCTCCCATCCAGCGTACCCTGCAGCACCTGGACGATGACAGACCTGGGTTTAAGTCCCATCTGCTCTCAGGCAGAACAGGGATTTGCACCTGTCTCCTCATAACCTAGGGGAGTGAGCTAACCACAGGGACACTGGGGAATGGGGTCGGGTCCTAGGCACCAGGTGTCAGGTAGCTGTGCACATGTCCCTGGCAGACATGTAGGTGCCATGGGGAATGGGGCAGACAGAGGCTTCTGGGGGTCTGTGTTTTGGTGTTAGGCACTGATATGGCAGTCAGAGCTAGATTTACAAAGGCACTTTGTGCTGTGCCACCAAGCATCCCAACACTTTTCTCCTGGTGCCTCAAAAGCCACTGGGATTCATCCCCGCTCAGCCAGGTACCCTGTGCCACGGAGAGGGAGAGGAAGCTGCCTTAGCCTGCAACCCACAGAACCCAGCATGCCAGGCAGGGAACCCCTTGATTGAGCCGCCCTGGCTAATACTGAGGCGTAACTAACTACTGGGCTAACAGCAGCTCCCACACCCGGGCGAGTACCTAACCATTGGTTAATGGCAGCTCCTACCCCTGGGTGAGTACCTAACCATGGGCTAATGGCAGCTCCCACCCCCTACCTCCCAGGTGAGGACCTAACCATGGGCTAACAGCAGTTCCAACCCCCCCAGGCGAGTACCTAACCACAGGCTAATGGCAGCTCCCACCCCTGGGTGAGTGTGATGCTCTGTACTTCGGGGGAATACCCTACACCCCCTTGTTCATCTGTATAAAATGATTGTGTGGTATGCAAAGTTTGTCATGTTGGGTGTCTTTAGAAGGCTCATAATAAACTGAGCATTGTTGTTACAGTAATGTTACAGGTTATAATTTCATGTATATAGTTATGAGGCTGAAAATGTGTCCTCATGGCTTAAAGCAACCCCAGAAAAAAAATCTCCAAGAGCAGAGGGGCAGTTCACACCTCCTCAAGGCGTGGATGGGACAAACCCAGGCTAGCTTTACAAGGAACAATGGACGCTGGCTTAAGCAGCAACAAAAAAATCAGTTAGACCAAGGGTGGCTACGTAGCCCCATGCAACTCTTCAGAGGTTAATATGCGGCTCCTTGTCTAGGCACCGACTCCGGGGCTGGAGCTACAGGTGCTGGGGGGTGCTCACTGCTCAACCCCCATGCTCACCCCAAGCTCAACCCCTTCCCCCAAGACCCCTGCCCCTTTCCCTGAGCTTGCCATGCCCTCGCTCCCCCCCCCCCATAGCCTCCTGAGCACATGAAACAGCTGATTGCTGTGGGAGGGGGAAGTAGGCGCTGAGTGGTGGGGCTGCCAGCAGCTGGGGGGTGCTGGGTGGGAGCTGGGGGGCTGCTGATGTGTTACTGTGGCTCTTTGGCAATGTAAATTGGTAAACTCTGGCTCCTTCTCCGGCGCAGGTTGCCCACCCCTGTGCTAGACCCTCAAGGGAGTCATGCTCCTTCCTTTGGGCAGTTTGGGACTGCGAGGAGGTAAGGCTCACCTGAGTCTCAAGGGGCGGGGGCCCAAAGCCAGGAGGCAAGAAAGTACATGTTAAAAAGGAGAGATGTTTGCCATGCTCTCTCCCTCTCTTCCACCTACATCTATGGCCACCACCACACCAAGAAACTGAAGTACTGATCAAAGGGGAGAGCCTGGCTGAAGAGCAGCCAGCCAGCCTGTGGGGAGAAGAATCTAAGTTCGTAAGGACATCGAAAGTGATAAGATCGGGTTAGAATGCGTTTTGCTTTTGTTTCATTTGACCAAATCTGACGTATGCTTTGATTTATAATCTCTTAAATCTACCTTTATAGTTAATAAATCTGTTTGTTTATTCACCTGAAGCAGTGCATTTGGTTTGCAGTGTGACAGAGGCTCCCCTTGGGATAACAAGCCTGGTACATATCAATTTCTTTGTTAAACTGATGAACTCATAAGCTTGCAGCGTCCAGCGGGCATAACTGGACACTGCAAGACGGAGGTTCCTGGGTTGTGTCTGGGACTGGAGATATTGGCTAGTGTCATTCGGTTGCACAGTCCAAGGAGCAGTTCCATGCCAGAGGCTGTGCGTGACCAGCCCAAGAGTGGGGTGCTCAGAGCAGTGCAGGGTAAGGCTGGCTCCCAGAGTCAAGGGGTGGAGTGACCTAGCAGATCACTGGTCCAGATAACACCAGGGGGAACGTCACAGCGAGTACTTAACCACAGGCTAAAGGCAGCTCCCTCCCTCCCCCCGGGGTGAGTACCTAACTACCAGGCTAAAGGCAGCCCCCCCTGCAGGCAAGTGCGAAAGGCAGCTCCCGCCCCCCAGGTGAGTACTGAACTACAGGGCTGAAGGCAGTTCCTCCTCCTTCACTGCTTGGTTTGTGTGCAGCGTGATGGCCCCGCTGTATGAACAATGGTTCAGGCCCTGCAGGTAAAACAGGTGCGTCACCACCTGTCTTCCCCCATGCATGGATCTCTCTGGTACCTGGGCGGGAGGGGAGAGAGGGATCCAGCCCCCTGCAGGGCTCAGCAGCCACGGAGCCTGGTTTCCTGGACCAGTGGTGCCTACATCTGGGACTTACGCACCTGCATCTCTTCAATGTCTAAACCTTGCTCCCCGTTTCTCTGTGCCTCAGTTCCCCTTTGGTACAAGGATCACAGCACATCAAGGGGGGTGGGAGGTGAACCCCTCAAAGGCTGCAAGGGGTTCAGATACTGTGGTGACTGAGGCCAGGAAGTGCCACACATGGATGGATTTCCACCATGTTCCACCGTGGGGAGATTTTGCTGCATCCAGGCAGATGCATTGTCCTGTTTGCTGGCTGTACCCACTGGAGCTGTCTTCTCCTGTGCAGAGAGTGTGCACAAGGCGTGTGCCACACGGGAGCGGCTGTGAACGCTGCACATGCCAGCGAGCACCAGTCACTCGAGTGGGTGTGACGGCCACTGTCTGGGCCAGCACCCAGGGCTGAACTGGACCCAGCAGAGCTAAAAGCACGAGTTGCAACAGACTCCTCTCTGCTGTGGCTCAGGAGCAGCCGGGACAGTGCACCATGAACTCCCCAGAGCAGTGCCCTGCAGTCAGTGCCGCTGGGACATGGGTCTCAAAATCCTGATTTAACGAAGGGGGGGGATTCACAATTTCCCCCCCCAAAATATTTCCCAACTTTCAACTCCGCTCTAAATGCCAGGGGTGGGGATGGGCAGAGGTAGCTGCATTTTCAGTGCTAAGCACCCTGCACTCCAGCTGGCACCCGGGGGGCTCAGTACCAGGCCCTGCAGGGCTCAGGAATGAGCTAAGCATCATCAGGTGCGGGGGGGAGGGTTTGTGCTGGGAGGGACAGGAAGCCCTGAGCACACACCCTACCCCCACCTGCCATGGGGGTGCTTTGTGGCACTATCCCCCCTGGACTTCAGGTACAGAGGTGGAAACATTTTGGAGAGGGTTTGGGGCCCTGTGAGGGAAAATCCCATCCTGGGAGGGTCATATCATAAGTGAAGTTTCCAGCCATGGGAAGTTTAACTAGCCATAGACTGAGCCTGTGCTAGTAGATGCTAGTTTCAGAAGGAGTGAGAGCAGGGGTGTGTGTGTGTGCACATGAGTATCAGCAGGTGTGTGTGCACGCATGAGTGTGTGTGCATATGCTAGTATCAGCAGGGGTGTATGAGTGGACACCAGTGTCAACAGGTGTGTGTTAGCATGCACACTAGTGTCAGCAGGTGTGTGTGAGGACATGCTAGTGTCAACAGGTGTGTGTATTAGCATGCACACTAGTGTCAGCAGGTGTGTCCATGCTAGTGTCAGCAAGTGTGTGTGAGTGCACACTAGTGTCAGCAGGTGTGTGCATTAGCATGTGCATTTGTGTCAGCAGGTATATGTGAGTGCACACTAGTGTCAGCAGGTGTGTGCATTAGCATGTGCACTAGTGTCAGCAGGTATATGTGAGTGCACCTAGTGTCAGCAGGTGTGTGAGAGACTGCACACTAGTGTCAGCAGGTGTGTCCATGCTCCTGTCAGCAGGTGTGTGAGTGCACTAATATCAACAGGTGTGTGTGAGACTGCACACTATTGTCAGCAGGTGTGTATGTGCATGCACACTAGTGTCAGCAGGGGTGTGTGTGCATGCACACTAGTGTCAGCAGATGTGTCCATGCTAGTGTCAGCAGGGGTATGTGAGTGCACTAATATCAGCAGGTGTGTGTGTGTGTGTGAGAGAGAGAGAGTGCACATTAGTGTCAGCAGGTGTGTGTGAGTGCACCAATATCAGGTGTCTGTGTGAGTGCACACTAGTGTCAGCAGGTGTGTGTGTGTGTGTGTGTGTGTAATTATTATTATTTGTATTACAGCAGCACTGGCCCATTGTGCCAAGCAGCAGGCAGAGTAATAGCTGGGCCTTGCCATGGAGCGTGTCTAGCGGCCCTAGCCAGCTGCCACCCGGAAATGGTGGAACAGATGAGCAGCATGAGGGGTGCAAACCTCACTTGGGGCCAGGGTGTGTTAGTTTAATCCTTTGGGTGGGGCTTAGTGCTGGGGGCGGTGGAATTGGCTAACTGGGAAGACGGGGGGGGGAGGGCAGGGCCACAGAAGGCCATTGGGATGGGGGGGTGATCAGGGCAGGGGAGAGGAGGGAGGGAAGGTAGGCAAGAGAGCATGCGGGGGGGGGGAAGTGAGAGTGGGCAAGAGGGGTCAGAGCCAGCCAGCACAGGGGCAAAGCCACCTGATGCCTGGTCATACCGCGTGTGCGGGAGGCTCCCTGCTGCAGAACCAGCTTCTAGGGCTGCTCCGGTATGGGTGGGGGCTCCTCCCTGGGACTTCTGTCTTCCCCAGCTCACATGGCTCAGGGGACAGGGTGCACTGTGAACACGGCCTGGTTTCAGTGTGTGCACACACATGTAAGAGTGTTTGCCTGGGCACACGTGTGTAAGAACATACATGTGTGAGCATGTATATGTACATACCATGAATGTTTACAAACATAAGAATGGCCATACTGGGTCAGACCAAAGGTCCATCTTTGCAAGTGTCCACACAGATATGTGGTGCGTGCATATATGGGTGTATGTGCCTGTTCCTGTCTGTTTGCATACATACTGGGCTGCATTATTAGGAGCACTGCCAGCAGATCAAGGGAGTGATGAGGCCACACCTGGAGCATTGTGTTCAGTTCTGGTCCCCCCACTACAGAAGGGATGTGGACAAATTGGAAACAGTCCAGCAGGGGGCAATGAAAATGATCAGGGGGCTGGGGTACATGACTTACGAGGAGAGGCTGAGGGAACTGGGATTGTTTAGTCTGCAGAAGAGAAGAGTGAGGGGGGATTTGATAGCTGCTTTCAACTACCTGAAGGGGGTTCCAAAGAGGATGGAGCTCGGCTGTTCTCAGTGGTCCCTAATGACAGAACAAGGAGCAATGGTCTCAAGTTGCAATGGGGGAGGTTTAGGTTGGATATTAGGAAACACTATTTCACTAGGAGGGTGGTGAAGCACTGGAATGGGTTCCCTAGGGAGGTGGTGGAATCTCCTTCCTAGAGGTTTTTAAGGCCCGGCTTGACAAAGCCCCCGCTGGGATGATTTAGTTGGGGTTGGTCCTCCTTTGAGCAGGGGGTTGGACTAGATACCTCCTGAGCTCCCTTCCAGCCCTGAGATTTTATGATTCTATGTATGAGGGCGTATCAGTGTGGCTGGTTGTGTGCTGCTGTGTATGTACATTAGGTGTGGATATGTGCCCACTGCCTGGCTCATAGCCCACCTTTTGCTTAGCAATGCCTGGAAGTACTTTGGTTCAGGCTTCAGGCCTCAGACTGGGCCTCTGACACAAGAGTTTGTTTCAGGGCCTCATCTTACTACACTGTGTGTAGAGGGGGATGCGTCAGCAGTGTCTCGAGGAAAGAAGCCACATTCCTTACTGGCTAATCCAAATGACTGTCGCAGCGTGGGCTGGCCTTCGTCCCACCTGCAACTACTTGGCCACCGCCCAGGTGCCAGGTCTGGGATCAGGTGACACCTACAGGCCAACTGGCAGCTGGGTGAGGGCGAGCCATGCCAAGCTGGAGCTGCTGGCAGCAAGGGGCAGAAACCTAAAGAGGAACAGGCTGGAGGGAACACCAGGCAGCAGGGGCTGAGACATTGGCAAGCACGGGAAGGCTTACTTGACTTACAAGAGTCTGGCTGGAGACCTCCACAAAGGGAAACTGAGGCAAAGGCCGGGCCTGACACCCAATCGGGCATCCCCTGTTACAACGATGCCTTTAGCCACGAAGCTGATGAGCTACTTTGGCTGAATTTTGCCGAATCTCGGCTGGTCCTGATGAATAACTCACGGGCCAAGCAGAGGACAGTGGGACTCTGTTCATTTTGTGCTGCTGCCACATTTTCAATCACTAAAACATGAGGCAAACACTTGGAAATAAACATCAGCAGGAGCCTCCGGAGAACCGAGTCCAGGTTCCAAGAGCCAGAGAGCAGCACTTCCTCTCCACCCACCATTCTCCTGCCCCAGCCCCAGCCCAATCCCTGGGCCCTGGACACGCCCTGGCTACGCTGAACATTTCAGCCATTTCCGCTGATTGCAGGAGTGTCAAGGGCTCTCATGCTTGAGCACCCACCACAGGAGGGTGCTGCTGGCTCAGTGCAATGGGACACACTCCTCCCAGCCGTCCCTGAGCTGTAGTTTGTGACTAGTGGATGGGGGGGGGGGGGGCATATGGCCACCAGATTGCAATCCACGGGGCCATGTGACCAGACTCATCCTGAACGAATCAGAAACCTGCCAGGCACGGTTCAGAACCGAGCACACCCCCGGCGTACTTGTACCCATGAGGCACATGATGACAGTCTATTCCCAGCCTCTACGCTCTCTCGGAGAGCTGTGCTCATGGTAGGGACATGCTAGGGCTGCCAGGGTAAATATGGGCCCCTTGGAACCAGTCTCTCAGCTCATGCAGGCGCAGGGAGTTGGGGCTGTTGCGGCCCTCGGAGCAGGAGCCACCAGGGCTAACTGTCCCCTATGTGCTTCAGCTCCTTCTGCAGCTTCTCGGTGAGCTTCCTGAAGGAAGGCCGCTTCCCCGGCTCTGTCTCCCAGCAGCTCTTCATCAGGGTGTAGAGGGAGGGTGGGCATTCCTCAGGGGCCTCCATCCGGTACCCCTTCTCCACCTTCTCCGTCACTTCCTTCAGAGTCTTGAGCAGAGAGAGAGAGACCTGCTGTGAGCTCCCTGGCTCCCTTTCTGCATCCAGCCAGGGCCTTTCTGCAGAGTAATGCCATGATCCATCCCATCACCACCCAGGGCAGTGCTAAATCCTGCCCACCTCTGTCTGCATGCTCTCACCCACCCTCGAGCCCCCATCTCCCCCTGTGACACAGCCACTCCTGCTGCACCCCTGCTCCACACGGCACCTCCACACCCCATAGAACAGTTGCTCTCCATGGCACTGGCGCTCTCATGCTTCCCCCATGCCCAGGCACTTGGCATTAGCAAGACCCGAGAAATCAGGTTTAACTGGATCCTTGTGCCATCTAGGCCTTAGCCCAGGGATGTCAGGAGCCAGCCAGCACTCACCATCTTGGAGTAGGGCGCCCGGCCGTAGGAGAACAGTTCCCACAGGAGGATCCCATAGCTCCAGACGTCCGACTTGGTAGAGAATTTCTGCAGGGAATGTGAGGAAGGTGATGCCGCAGCAAGCAGCCACAAAGCCACGCAGGGCTGGTGACACAGGCCAGGGATGGGGGCAAGAGCCTGTATCCCACCTGGTGAACGACCTCGCCCCATTTCTGAGTGCTCCAGGAGAGTGGTAGGGCCACGCATTGGGGGATGGGCCCTTTGGAGAGAATCTCCTTGGCCCTGTGTCTAGTGTAACTGGATCTGGGTCTGTAACCAGATGTGACACAGCTGGCTCCACACACGACTGTGCCCGCACACATGGCAGCCCAGCGGGTGTCGCTTTGCCAGAGGCCCAGGCTGGCTCCTGGGTTTGGCGGCTCTGCCTTGCTCCCTGTTCTCGGTGCACTAGCAATCCCAGGATGCATTGCCACAGTGGTGCCACTCTACGCACGTGTGCCTGGGCACTTCGCCCCCTGCTGAGGCACGACAGGACAGCTGCCCGGATTCTCCCAGAATGCACTGAGACGAAGGCGGCGAGGCAGCGTGGGGGATGCTCAGGCACAGGGAAACGCACGGCTGGGCTGGGAGACGTGTGGCTGCACGGGCACCACCCAAGCATGTTGCTGTACCAGCATCAAATGTGGGCATCACGGCCTGTGACAAATCTCACTTGGGCTCGCCAAGATGATGTGAAGGGCAGGAGCCCTGCGGAAGGCAGGGCTGGGCCGGGTGGCCCTGCCAATCCCCTCCCCCTCACTCACATTGTTTTTCAGGGCCTCCGGAGCCGTCCACTTGACTGGCAGCTTGGTGGCATCTACGCCTTTTGGGTCCACCTTGGCCAAGCCGAAGTCACTCACTTTGGCCACATTCTCCTCTGAGATCAGGATGTTGCGGGCAGCAAGGTCTCTGTGCACCAGCTTCTTGGACTCCAGGTAGTCCATCCCCTGGGAGATGTCCCTGCACACCATGGGCAGCCGAAACCAAGGGCAGCGGGTGCATGGGGGGAGAAGGGATCAGCTGTATCAGTGCCCATCTTCACACCCAACCTCTACCCTTGAACCACAGACATGACTTAGCCCCTCACTAACGAGGACAACTCTTGGCTGCAGCCTGCCTGGGGCGTGCCATCCCTTTGCAGCTCGAATAAGAGCATAACCTAACCCCAGTCTCCGACCTGTGCAGGGCAGGGGACGGACTCAGGATTTCCCGGTCCACCACTGACTCACTGTGTGGCCCTGGGCAAATCATTTTCCTTTTGGGAAATGAGGACAATGGCTGGGGCCTGCCTCCCAGGAGAAATGTGAAGTGCTTTAGATTCTCAAGGGGACAGAGGGCATGGAAAGGGGCCACCTATGATGAGGGTAACTTTAGACAAGGCTTGTCCTGACTGAGAGGACCAGAATTATCCCCTGCTTGGAGCATCCAGGCCACAGTGGGGGAAAGGTGCAGGACTCACAGGGCGAACTGGATGAGCTGCTTGGGCTGGAGGACTGATCTGCCCCGTGTCCGCAGGAAGTTGACCAGGTTCCCCTGCCGGAGGAGAGAGAAACAGTTATGAGAACCTGTCACCTCTTGCATTAGCGGAAGGTTCTGCACGGCCAGCCCCGGTGACAGGAGCCCTCTGGCCCGCCAGCTGGGCTAGCGCTGCCCCCCACCCATGCCTCCTGCCTGATCTTACTGCCCCCCATGCAGGATGAGCTGGAAGAATGGTCTCCACGGCCCAGTCGGTCCCTGGCCTCTCTGCAGGGGTTGGGTTTGCAACGGGGGCCTATTCCCTGCAAACTGCCCTGGGACCCACCATCTTCCCAGAGAGGAAGGGTTTCCAGTCACTGCTGACCCAGGCCGAATCTGACCCTGCGGCCTAGCCATGAACTGTTCTCCAGGCCAGGCTCCAGCCCCTGCGTGCCCGGGGAACAGGGGTGCTGGAGAGGCATCACTGGTGCAAAGGGCCGGTTGGGGACCCTGGTTTGCTCTGATGCAGCAGGGCAGGCTGGGCCCACGATTGCTCTCACCTTGCTCATGTACTCCATGACGATATAGAGGCCGTTGTGCAGGATCACGCCCAGCAGCCGCACCAGGTTTTTTGTGACGGACCTTCCTGGAGGAGGGAATGGCCACGTCAAGGAAACGTCCGTCCGGTGCTGGGCCGGGGGGCAGGGCTGGCGCTTCCATTAGGCGACCCTTGGCGGTCTCCTAGGGCGCCAGGATTTGGGGGGCAGCATTTTGTATGCTCCCCACGGGGCGCATGGGAGTTTCCGGTTCCGCTCCCATTGCGCTGCCAAAGAAGGACCTTCAGCCGACGTGCCATGGAAAACAGGCAATTGAGCAGCTCAATGACTGCTACTGTCGCCTGCGGCGTTTCGGCGGAGGGTCCTTCTTCGGCGGCGCGGTGGGAGTGGAACTGGAAGCTCCTGTGCGCCCCGTGGGGAGCACACAAAATGCTGCCCCCTGAATTCTGCCTAGGGCGACAGAAACCCTGGCGCCGCTCCTGCCAAGGGGAAGGCTCTAACTACACGTGGCACACCACACGAAGAGAGCCCCTGGCTTTGAGGGAGGGGGACACAAGGAACCCCCCTACACACACACACAGCCCCCTGGCCTGCAAGGGAGGGGAGCATGGGGAATACACAAACACACACCCAGCCCCTGTCCTGCGAGGGAGGGTACACAGGGAACTAGGCTGCGAGGGAGGGGCCATGGGGAATACACACACACACACACACACGCACACACACACACACACACACACACACACATGCAATCACAATCACAGACATACACCCAGCCCCTGTCCTGCGAGGGAGATGGACACAGGGAACCCCCCACACACACACACACAGCCCCTGTCCTGCGAGGGAGAGGGACACAGGGAACCCTCCACATACACACACATACACCCAGCCCCTGTCCTGCGAGGGAGAGGGACACAGGGAACCCTCCACATACACACACATACACCCAGCCCCTGTCCTGCGAGGGAGAGGGACACAGGGAACCCCCCCCCACAAACACACACCCAGCCCCTGTCCTGCGAGGGAGAGGGACACAGGGAACCCCCCCCCCCACACACACACATACACCCAGCCCCTGTCCTGCGAGGGAGAGGTACACAGGGAACCCCCACACACACACACACACCCAGCCCCTGTCCTGCGAGGGAGATGGACACAGGGAACCCCCCACATGCACACACATACACCCAGCCCCTGTCCTGCGAGGGAGAGATACACAGGGAACCCCCCCCACCCACACACACACCCAGCCCCTGTCCTGCGAGGGAGAGGGACACAGGGAACCCCCCCCCACACACACACACACACCCCGCCCCTGTCCTGCGAGGGAGAGGGACACAGGGAACCCCCACACACACACATACACCCAGCCCCTGTCCTGCGAGGGAGAGATACACAGGGAACCCCCCACACACACACATACACCCAGTCCCTGTCCTGCGAGGGAGAGGTACACAAGGAACCCCCCCACGCGCACATACACCCAGCCCCTGTCCTGCGAGGGAGAGGGACACAGGGAACCCCCCCACACACACACACACATACACCCAGCCCCTGTCCTGCGAGGGAGAGGGACCCAGGGAACCCCCACATACACACACATACACCAGCCCCTGTCCCGCGAGGGAGATGGACACAGGGAACCCCCCCCACACACACACATACACCCAGCCCCTGTCCCACGAGGGAGGGGACACAGGGAACCCCCCACATACACACACATACACCCAGCCCCTGTCCCGCGAGGGAGATGGACACAGGGAAACCCCCCCCCCCCCCCCACACACACCCAGCCCCTGTCCTGCGAGGGAGAAGTACACAGGGAACCCCCCCCCCACACACACACACACCCAGCCAGACACAGGGAACCCCCCACACACACACACACACCCAGCCCCTGTCCTGCGAGGGAGATGGACACAGGGAACCCCCCCCCACACACACATACACCCAGCCCCTTTCCTGCGAGGGAGATGGACACAGGGAACCCCACACACACACACACACACACCCAGCCCCTGTCCTGCGAGGGAGATGGACACAGGGAACCCCCCCCACACACACACACACACCCAGCCCCTGTCCTGTGAGGAAGATGGACACAGGGAACCCCCCACACACACACATACACCCAGCCCCTTTCCTGCGAGGGAGATGGACACAGGGAACCCCCCAACACACACACGCACCCAGCCCCTGTCCCGCAAGGGAGGGGACAAAGGGAACCCCCTCACACACACACACACCAAGCCCCTGTCCTGCGAGGGAGGGGACACAGGGAACACATGTAACCCACACACACACACACCCAGCCCCTGTCCTGCGAGGGAGGGGACACAGGAACCCCCCACATACACACACATACACCGAGCCCCTGTCCTGCGAGGGAGAGGTACACAGGGAACCCCCCCCACACACACACACCCAGCCCCTGTCCTGCGAGGGAGGGGACACAGGGAACCCCCCCCACACACACACACCCAGCCCCTGTCCCGCGAGGGAGGGGACACAGGGAACCCCCCACACACACACACACCCAGCCCCTGTCCCGCGAGGGAGGGGACACAGGAACACATGTAACCCACACACACACCCAGCCCTTGTCCCGCGAGGGAGGGAACACAGGGAACCCCCCCACACACACACACACCCAGCCCCTGTCCCGCGAGGGAGGGGACACAGGAACACGTGTAACACACACACACACACACCCAGCCCCTGTCCCGCGAGGGAGGGGACACAGGAACACGTGTAACCCACACACACACCCAGCCCCTGTCACGCGAGGGAGGGGGACACAGGAACACGTGTAACACACACACACACACAGCCCCTGTCCTGCGTGGGTGGGTACACAGGGAACCCCCCCACACACACACACCCAGCCCCTGTCCTGCGAGGGAGATGGACACAGGAACACGTGTAACACACACACACACCAGCCCCTGTCCGCGAGGGAGGGGACACAGGGAACACATGTAACACACACACACACCCAGCCCCTGTCCCGCGAGGGAGGGGACACAGGAACACGTGTAACACACACACACACACAGCCCCTGTCCCGCGAGGGAGGGGACACAGGAACACGTGTAACACACACACACACACAGCCCCTGTTCCGCGAGGGAGGGGACACAGGAACACGTGTAACACACACACACACCCAGCCCCTGTCCCGCGAGGGAGGGGACACAGGAACACGTGTAACCCACACACACACCCAGCCCCAGTCCCGCGAGGGAGGGGACACAGGAACACGTGTAACACACACACACACACAGCCCCTGTCCCGCGAGGGAGGGGACACAGGAACACGTGTAACACACACACACACACAGCCCCTGTCCCGCGAGGGAGGGGACACAGGAACACATGTAACACACACACACACCCAGCCCCTGTCCTGCGAGGGAGATGGACACAGGAACACGTGTAACACACACACACACACACAGCCCCTGTCCCGCGAGGGAGATGGACACAGGACCACGTGTAACACACCACACACACCCAGCCCTGTCCCACGAGGGAGGGGACACAGGAACACGTGTAACACACACACACCCCCAGCCCCTGTCCCGCGATGCGAAGGGACACAGGGACACGTGTAACACACACACACACCCAGCCCCTGTCCCGCGAGGGAGGGGACACAGGAACACGTGTAACACACACACACACACACACCCAGCCCCTGTCCCGCGAGGGAGGGGACACAGGAACACGTGTAACACACACCACCACACCCAGTCCCTGTCCCGGCAGGGAGGGGACACAGGAACACGTGTAACACACACACACACACCCAGCCCCTGTCCCGCGAGGGAGGGGACACAGGAACACGTGTAACACACACACACACCCAGCCCCTGTCCCGCGAGGGAGGGGACACAGGAACACGTGTAACACACACACACACACAGCCCCTGTCCTGCGAGGGAGGGGACACAGGAACACATGTAACACACACACACACCCAGCCCCTGTCCTGCGAGGGAGATGGACACAGGAACACGTGTAACACACACACACACCCAGCCCCCTGTCCCGCGAGGGAGGGGACACAGGAACACGTGTAACACACACACCACACACAGCCCCTGTCCCGCGAGGGATGGGGACACAGGGACACGTGTAACCCACACACACACACCCAGCCCCTGTCCCGCGAGGGAGATGGACACAGGAACACGTGTAACACACACACACACCCAGCCCCTGTCCCGCGAGGGAGGGGACACAGGAACACGTGTAACACACACACACACACACACACCCAGCCCCTGTCCCGCGAGGATGGGGACACAGGGACACGTGTAACCCACACACACACCCAGCCCCTGTCCTGCGAGGGAGGGACACAGGAACACGTGTAACACACACACACACACGCAGCCCCTGTCCAGCGAGGGAGGGGACACAGGAACACGTGTAACCCACACACACACCCAAGCCCCTGTCCTGCGAGGGAGATGGACACAGGAACACGTGTAACACACACACACACCCAGCCCCTGTCCCGCGAGGGAGGGGACACAGGAACACGTGTAAACACACACACACACCCAGCCCCTGTCCCGCGAGGGAGGGGACACAGGGACACGTGTAACCCACACACACACACCCAGCCCCTGTCCCGCGAGGGAGATGGACACAGGAACACGTGTAACACACACACACACCCAGCCCCTGTCCGCGAGGGAGGGGACACCAGGAACACGTGTAACACACACACACACCCAGCCCCTGTCCCGCGAGGGAGGGGACACAGGGACACGTGTAACCCACACACACACCCAGCCCCTGTCCAGGAGGGAGGGGACACCAGGAACACATGTAACCCACCCAACACACACACAGCCCCTGTCCCGCAAGGGAGGGGACACAGGAACACGTGTAACACACACACACACACACACACCCAGCCCCTGTCCCACGAGGGAGGGGACACAGGAACACGTGTAACACACACACACACACACACACCCAGCCCCTGTCCCGCGAGGGAGGGGACACAGGAACACATGTAACACACACACACACACCCAGCCCCTGTCCCGGCAGGGAGGGGACACAGGAACACGTGTAACACAACACACACACCCAGCCCCTGTCCCGCGAGGGAGGGGACACAGGAAACAGTGTAACCCACACACATCACCCAGCACCTGTCCGCGAGGGAGGGGACACAGGAACACGTGTAACACCACACACACACCCAGCCCCTGTCCCGCGAGGGAGGGGACACAGGCACACATGTAACACACACACACACACCCAGCCCCTGTCCCGCGAGGGAGGGGACACAGGAACACGTGTAACACACACACACACCCAGCCCCTGTCCCGGCAGGGAGGGGACACAGGAACACATGTAACCCACACACACACCCAGCCCCTGTCCTGCGAGGGAGGGGACACAGGGAACACGTGTAACCCACACACACACACCCAGCCCCTGTCCAGCGATGGGAGGGGACACAGGAACACGTGTAACCCACACCACACACAGCCCCTGTCCCGCGAGGATGGGGACACAGGAACCACGTGTAACAACACACACACACCAGCCCCTGTCCCGGCAGGGAGGGGACACAGGAAACACATGTAACCCACACACACACCCAGCCCCTGTCCCGCGAGGGAGGGGAGACAGGAACACGGTAACACACCACCAACACACAGCCCCTGTCCCGGCAGGGAGGGGACACAGGAACACATGTAACCCACACACACACACACCCAGCCCCTGTCCCGGCCGGGAGGGGACACAGGAACACATGTAACCCACACACACACCCAGCCCCTGTCCTGCGAGGGAGGGGACACAGGAACACGTGTAACACACACCACACACACAGCCCCTGTCCCGGCAGGGAGGGGACACAGGAACACGTGTAACCCACACACACACACCCAGCCCTGTCCTGCGAGGGAGGGGACACAGGAACACGTGTAACACACACACACACACACCCAGCCCCTGTCCCGCGAGGGAGGGGACACAGGAGAACGAGTAACCCACACACACACACCCAGCCCCGGTCCTGCGAGGGAGGGGACACAGGAAACACGTGTAACACACACACACACACAGCCCCTGTCCCGCGAGGGAGGGGACACAGGGACACGTGTAACCCACACACACACCCAGCCCCTGTCCCGCGAGGGAGGGGACACAGGGAACACATGTAACCCACACACACACCCAGCCCCTGTCCCGCGAGGGAGATGGACACAGGAACACGAGTAGTAACACACACACACACCCCAGCCCCTGTCCCGCGAGGGAGATGGACACAGGGACACGTGTAACCCACACACACACCCAGCCCCTGTCCCGCGAGGGAGGGGACACAGGAAACGTTGTAACACACCCACACACACAGCCCCTGTCCGTGAGGGAGGGGACACAGGAACACGTGTAACACACACACACACAACAGCCCCTGTCCCGCAAGGGAGGGGACACAGGAACACGTGTAACACACACACACACACACACTCAGCCCCTGTCCCGCGAGGGAGGGGACACAGGAACACCGTGTAACACAACACACACACACCCAGCCCCTGTCCCGGCAGGGAGGGGACACAGGCACACATGTAACACACACACACACACCAGCCCCTGTCCCGCGAGGAGGGGGACACAGGGAACACGTGTAACCCCACACACACCCAGCACTGTCCCGCGAGGGAGGGGACACAGGAACACGAGTAACACACACACACACCCAGCCCCTGTCCCGCGAGGGAGGGGGACACAGGAACACATGTAACACACACTCACACACCCAGCCCCTGTCCCGCGGGGAGGGGACACAGGAACACGTGTAACACACACACACACCCAGCCCCTGTCCCGGCAGGGAGGGGACACAGGAACACGTGTAACACACACACACACACGAGCCCCTGTCCAGCGAGGGAGGGGACACAGGAACACGTGTAACCCACACACACCCCCCAGCCCCTGTCCTGCGGGGAGGATGGACACAGGAACACGTGTACACACACACACACCACAAGCCCCTGTCCCGCGAGGGAGGGGACACAGGAACACGTGTAACACACACACACACCCAGCCCTGTCCCGCGAGGGAGGGGACACAGGGACACGTGTAACCCACACACACACACCCAGCCCCTGTCCCGCGAGGGAGATGGACACAGGAACACGTTGTAACACACACACACACACAGCCCCTGTCCCGCGAGGGAGGGGACACAGGAACACGTGTAACACACACACACACACAGCCCCTGTCCCGCGAGGGAGGGGACACAGGGACACGTGTAACCCACCGCACACACCCAGCCCTGTCCCGCGAGGGAGGGGACACAGGAAACATGTAACCCACACACACACCCAGCCCCTGTCCCGCAAGGGAGGGGACACAGGAAACGTTTAACACACACACACACACACACACCCAGCCCCTGTCCGCGAGGGAGGGGACACAGGAACACGTGTAACACACACACACACACACCACACACACCCAGCCCCTGTCCCGCGAGGAAGGGGACACAGGAAAACATGTAACACCACCACACACCCAGCCCCTGTCCCGGCAGGGAGGGGCCACAGGAACACATGTAACACCCACACACACCCACCAGCCCCTGTCCCGCGAGGGAGGGGACACAGGAACACGTGTAACCCACCTACACACACCCAGCACCTGTCCCCGCGAGGGAGGGGACACAGGAACACGTGTAACACACACACACACCCAGCCCCTGTCCCCGCGAGGGAGGGGACACAGGAACACATTGTAACACACACACACACACCCAGCCCCTGTCCCGCGAGGGAGGGGACACAGGAACAGTGTAACACACACACACCCAGCCCCTGTCCCGGCAGGGAGGGGACACAGGAACACGTGTAACCCACACACACCCAGCCCTGTCCTGCGAGGGAGGGGACACAGGAACACGTGTAACACACACACACACGCAGCGCCTGTCCAGCGAGGGAGGGGACACAGGAACACGTGTAACCCACACACACACAGCCCCTGTCCCGCGAGGAGGGGACACAGGAACACGTGTAACACCACACACACCAGCCCCTGTCCGGCAGGGAGGGGACACAGGAACACATGTAACCCCACACACACACCCAGCCCCTGTCCCGCGAGGGAGGGGAGACAGGAACACGTGTAACACACACACCAACCCCCCTGTCCGCGAGGGAGGGGAGACAGGAACACGTGTAACACACACACACACAGCCCCTGTCCCGGCAGGGAGGGGACACAGGAACACATGTAACCCACACACACACACCCAGGCCCTGTCCCGGCAGGGAGGGGACACAGGAACACATTTAACCCACACACACCCAGCCCCTGCCGCGAGGGAGGGGAGAGGAACACGTGTAACACACACACACACCCAGCCCCTGTCCCGCGAGGGAGGGGAGACAGGAACACGTGTAACACACACACACACACAGCCCCTGTCCCGGCAGGGAGGGGACACAGGAACACATGTAACCCACACACACACACCCAGGCCCTGTCCCGGCAGGGAGGGGACACAGGAACACATGTAACCCACACACACACGCAGCCCCTGTCCGCGAGGGGGGGACACAGGAACACGTGTAACCCACCACACACCCAGCCCCTGTCCCGCGAGGGAGGGGACACAGGAACACGTGTAACACACACACCACACCTGGGTGTGGGGTTCTGTCTCATCTAGTGGCACCGAGACCACTGAGAGAGATGAGAAAAGAGTCTCCTCTTCGGGCTTAGCTGGCACCAGTTGGCTCCTATCCTGGGGTACAGACTCACACACTTAGCTCCTGGGGTACAGACTCACACACTTAGCTCCTGGGGTACAGACTCACACACTAAGCTCCTGGGGTACAGACTCACACACTAAGCTCCTGGGGTACAGACTCACACACTTAGCTCCTGGGGTACAGACTCACACACTTAGCTCCGGGGTACAGACTCACACACTAAGCTCCTGGGGTACAGACTCACACACTAAGCTCCTGGGTTCAATCCTGCCTGCTGACGCCTGGGGTCTGTCAGTGTTACACACAAAACAAAAGCTGAGGGGCTGGAGCCTAATTCTGCAGCGTGCTCCCTGGCAGGCAGGCTGCAATCCTGGGGCTCCCAGGGCCCTGACTACAGCCTTGTTCTTTGTGGGGTGAGTATCCGTCAGACTAACCGCTGGACACGGTCACTCAACCCCGGGCAGCTCTGGGTTCGTACAGGGCCCAGACATTCTGCTAAGCTGTGCCCCTTGCAGGGGTGGCCACCCATGTAAAGCTTGGGGCTGCTAATGCTTGTGGGGGGCCCCCTCCTGGGCTAAGCTGCCTGGCACTGGGGTAGCTGAACCCCTTGTCCTAGCCATCAGAGCCTTCCACAGTTTACCCCACCCACAAGCTCACCTGTCTGCTCTGTCAGCAATGGGAGGGGGATGCCTGGCTCCCCAGCAAGCACCTGGTCCCTCCCTCTCACATGGGGAAAACCTGCAAAGCCACCACTTCCCCCTCTGCTCCGCAGGGGCCAACATGCAACTGCTGCTCCCACCAGCTAATCTGTAGGGAAAGACCCTCTTCGTTCTATTACCCCCCACATGAAGACCTGTTGGCAGCGCCCACCGCAGCTCCCCCTGCTAGGGCTTGGCTCTTACACTCAGAGCTCTTCCCACAGTAGGGTTCCCAACTTTCTAATCCCACAAAACTGTACCCCCTGGCCCACCCCTTCTCTGAGGCCCTGCCCATGCCACGCCCCTACTCTGGGGGCCCACCCCCACTTGCTTCATCCCCCTCCCTCCATCGCTCGTCTTCCCCACCCTCACTCACTTTCACCAGGCTGGGGCAGGGGATTGGGTTGCAGGAAGGGGTGAGGGGGGGGATGAGAGGTTTGGGTGCAGGAGGGGGCTCTGGGGGCCAGGGGGTTGGGGTGTGTGGGGTGTGAGGGCTCCGGCTGGGAGTGGGAATGAGGGGTTTGGGGTGCAGGAAGTGGCTCCATGCTGGGCCAGGGAGTTGAGGTGCAGGGGTGGTGGTGCGGGGTCCCGGAGACGCTTACCATAGCTCCAAGGAAGCAGCTGCCAGGTCCCTGCAGCCTTTAGGTGTATGGGCGGTCAGGCCGCACTGCGCAGTGCGCTCTGCCTTTCCAGCCAATAAGAGCTGTGGAGCCAATACTCAAGGTGGGGCAATGGAGCCTCCCTGGCTACCCCAGCACCTAGGGACTGCAGGGGCCTGGTGGCTACTTCCAAGAGCAGTGTGGAGCCAGGGCAGGTAGGAAGCCTGCCTTAGCCCTCGGTCCCTGCTGCGCTGCTGACCAGACTTTTAACAGCCCAGTCGGTGGTGCCGACCGGAGCCATCAGGATCCCTTTTCAGCCAGGCGTTCCAGTCGCAAACTGGACACCTGGGAACCCCATCCTACAGTCACAGACCTTACGACCAGAAGGGGCCGCTCTGATTAGCGCACAGGCCTGAGAGCCTCGCCCAGTCAGTCCTGCATCCAGCCCATAACTCGTGGCTGAGCTGGAAAGACACATCCAGTCTAGATTTAAAGACTGCAGGAGATGGAGAGTCTGCCACATCCTTGGCAAGTTATTCCAGTGCTTCGCTAAGCCCGCTGTTCAAAGGGCATGCCTTATTGCCAGCCTGAATTTCTCTAGCAAGTTTTCTCTTCGGGGCACGGGCTGTCCCTCACTACGTGTTTGTCCAGTGCCCCCACTGGGGGGCTCTGGCTGGATGGAGGCCACCACAATATAATGCTAAGAAGGAGTCAGAATAATAAATGATTAATATTGAAATCACAGTCACTGTAAATTATCAGTAGTTATTACTGAGGTTCATTATGAAACACACAGTCTCTCTCACAAACACACAGCTCCCGGTCTCACAGAGGGACGCCAGCTCTTCACCAGGCTACTCCCTTGCTAGCCCAGGGGTTCTCAACCAGGGGTACATGTACCCCTGGGGGTACGCAGAGGTCTTCCAGGGGGGGTGTTCACTCATCTAGATCAGTGTCAGAGGGGTAGCCGTGTTAGTCTGATCTGTAAAAGTGGCAGAGTTCTGTGGCCCCTTATAGACTAACAGACGTATTGGAGCATGAGCTTTGGATGCATCCGACGAAGTGGGTATTCACCACGAAAGCTCATGCTCCAATACGTCTGTTAGTCTACAAGGTGCCACAGGACTCTTTGCCACTCATCTAGATCAGTGTTTCTCAACCTGGGCATCAGGACCCCCAGGGGGTCGCAGGACAGCTTTAGGGGGGTTGAAAGTGCAGGGCCAGTGTTAGGGTGTGGCCAACAGGGCAGTTGCCTGGGGCCTCACATCACAGGGGGCCCCACAAAACTAAGTTACATGCTTCAGCCCTGGAGACGGGGCTCGGGCCTCGGGCTCCAGAAAGGGGTACAGTAGCTGGAAAGGCTGAGAGCCATGGTGCTAGAGCAGCAAAGTGCCCCTAGTGCGGATGCCAGTCACGCTGGCCAAACCACGCTTTCGTCAGCGTCACTTATTCCAGCCCCTCCCCCCCCCGCCCTCCCCATTACAGGAGCTCTCCTGGTACAGCGGCTTAGCCCTGGGGCTCAGCGATCACACCCGAGCAATGCAGCTTTACCAGCACAAGTCGTCCTGTCGGCCTGCTCTCCATCTCCCGCACACAGCCCCCAGTAGGATCCCTGCATGCCCAGTCATCCCTCGCAGGCTGCCCATGCCCCTGCTCCCTGCCCGCTGGGGAATCCTGCAGAGCACCGGGGGGCAGGGAAGGGAGCGCCCGCCCAGCCTCTTGGCTCACTTACGTCATGGCAGCGGTCTCAGCGAGAAAGGCCTGGGCGGTGACATCGCACTTGATGTTCTTCACGGCCACTTTCTGCCCCATGTACTCTCCCTGCAGGACGGCTGCGGGGGTGGGGAGAGAGAGTGGTCAGGTGCTAAGACGGTGGCCCCAGCCTGGCGAGGCGGAAATGGAAGCAGGGTCTGGGGCAGGGAGGGCACAGCTGAGTAGCCCATCCACATCTGGAGGAGGTGAAGGGAAAGCAGGGGAGGGGTAACTCCAAGGGTGAGTCCAGCCTGGGAGTGAGCCTGGGGGGTCCATCATGGGGTAGCTCCTAGGGCCTGGTATGCACGTCCCCGTGATAACTATCCCCCCAGTCTATCCCAGCCACGAGACCCTCCCAGCTTAGCCCCCCATGGCTCCCACAGGGCTTGCTGATGGGAGCAAGGGGGTGTGCCCAGCGCTGCCCAGCTGTACAGAGGGACTCAGCCTCCAGGGCTGCCCACCCAGCCTGCTCCCCAGAGCCCAATCCGTGCACTGGGTGGGCAGGGCCTCATGCCACCTCAGGATCCACCCGCTCCCTGGACCGCCCCGAGCGCTCACCTCCGAATTCTCCTTCCCCAATCTTGTCTCCCAGTGTGAGGTGCTGCAGTTTCAGTAACCAGCCAGCTGCAGGTGAGAGGAGACTGGCTAGTTACAAGGGGCAGGGCTGGGTCTTCCCTCCGTGTTGGGCCTGGACACCGATCGAGGACCCTCCGTGAGCTGAGTGCGAGTTTCACACCCCATAAGCTCCACCCAGCTCAGCCCTGGCAATGGGCTTCCTTGGCCAGAGCTCCCAGCTGTTGCTCGAGAACGTTGGACCCTGGGGATTTACCTTCCCCCCAAAGTCCCAGCCACTTGCCCTGGTGTCCCCATCCCCCTTCACCGCCCACCCCTGCAGTTTGCAGACAGATCCCTCATACCCTTGGCCAGCTCCTCCTCAGCAGACTTCAGCCCAGGCTTTGGTTTGGGTTTTACCAGCTTGGTGCAGATGGCTCCCTGATCCTTCATATAGTGCTGCAGACAGACAGACCAGACAGACAGAGTTACTCAGGCTCGCAGCTGCTGCCCAGTAAGCCTGCTGCACCCTACAGCCCAGCGTTATGCCAGCCCTACCTGGAAGCAGGTGCTGAGACCTGCCAGAGAGAGCAGGACTGGCAGCCCAGAGGGTCCCACACCACCCTAGGATTGTGCCACCCTCTCCACTCTGCATGGAGCTGGAGTGGCCTACTGTGCCGGAGTGGGGGGAGAGGGTGTCTGAGAGCCTCTCCCATTCCCTGCAGGCGTTGCTGAGACTCTGTGTGTGCGTGCGCACGCACCGCAGACCCCAGTGACGGTCAAAGGGAGCTGGAACGAACTCATCACAAAGTGACCAGTAGGGGGCACTGTAACAGCCAGGACTGCTCCTCTCCTAGCCCCGCCCCCACTGGGAATGCGCTGCCACCCTCCCAGACCAAGGCCCTACCAAGCCCTCTAACCCAGCAGGAAGACTGGCCAAGCCTGGCCAACAGGGCCTTGGCCAAGGCTGCAGGAGACCTGGGTTTGATTCCTGGCTCAGCCACTAGCCCTCTTGGGCAAGTCAGTGAATGTGTCCATCTGTCAATGGAGATCTGCCCCCTGCCACCTGGTGGGACTCGGCATAGGCAAAATGGAACGCCAATGCCGCCTCCCCCGCCCGAGGTCCATCTCCCAGGCTCCTGGGAGGGCTCAGGATTGGCACATAGGACTCCTGAAGGCTAGTTCCAGCTCTGTGGCTGATTGATTGTGCAACCAGGAGTAGGCCACCTCCTGTCTCAAGTGTCAGGGGGTAGCCGTGTTTGCTGCTTTTACAGATCCAGACTAAGAGTCCTGGGGCACCTTATAGACTAACAGATGTACTGGAGCATGAGCTTTGGGGGTGAATAGCCACTTCGTCGGATGCAGGTGCACAGAACTCTGCTGCTTTTCCCCGTCTCAGTTTCTCTGCCTGTTAGGTAGGGATAAAATACATCCCTGCTTCGTCCGGCAGGGTCCTTTCCCCAGATTCGGGTGTCAGCAGCTGTCACGGAGTCCCCAGGCGCTGCTCTGGAACAGCCCCACCAAGCCGTCAGGACTTTGGGGAGCCTCCTCTCCCTTGGAGCAGACTTGTTCAGGGCAAGAAGCTCACACGGCTTCACCTCCTGGGTCTTTCCTTGGAGCATTCAGCATCCTCTGCCCCTCCGTGCGCTTCCCACAGCGAGCCCACCCAGGTGGGGTCCTGGGGAAGCCACAGGGTCCTGCACCCCACTTTGCACTCAGACGTGACTCTCAGCCAGCCAGTAAAACAGAGGTTTATTCGATGACAGGAACAGGGTCTAACACAGAGCTTGTAGGTACAGCGAACGGACCCCTCGCTGGGTCCATTCTGGGGGCAGTGAGCCAGACCCCCCACGTCTGCACTTCACTCCTCGTCCCCAGCCAGCTCCAGACTAACAACTCCCCTAGCCCCTCCTCTCTGCTCAGCTCCTTTCCCGGGCCAGGAGGTCACCTGATCTCTTTGTCTCCAACACCTTCAGCTGGCACCTTTGCAGGGGAGGGGCCCAGGCCATCAGTTGCTAGGAGACAGAGTGCCAGGCATTTAGGTGCACTGTCCCTTTGCTCTTCAGCAATCACATGCCCTTATCCCACCACCTAGATACTTAAGACTGCATAGGGGACACTGAGGCACCAACACAGTATTCAGAGGAAACATCAAGAACATTCCCAGTTCGTCACAGCAGCCCTGGGCTGGGAGGTGATGCAGAGGCCTGAGGATGACTGCTAAGAAATAGCAAACTCCACTTCCTTCCGCTGGGTTTCAGCAGCAGCTCTATATTTAGATCGTGCGGTTTTGGCTGACAGCAGTCGCACAGGTTGGGACAGAGCACTGAGAATTGGGCGGGGGCAGCTGAGCAATGACCTTCTCCCAGGGCTGTTGGTCTCGGCAGGGGGGGAAGGTGGGCGAGTGGCTGGATGCAGTGAAGGAGTAGCTTGCCCCCCGCCCCCTCCCCGCATCCCCGGGATGGAGCACCTGCTTGTCTAGATTCTTATGCAGCCCTGGAGCTGAGCCCGGGTGCTCTTGGGCCTGATGCTTTTTCTCTGGCTAGTTTCTTTGCCCAGTGGCTCCAGGGAGCTATGCCTGCGCGAGTTGCCACGGGGGGCTGGGACCCTGGGCAGGCGTCCCACTGACCTCGATCATGTCAATGAGGTTGTAGAAGCAGATGGAGGCATCAATGCTCAGCCGTTCTCCTGGTAGATGACGGTAGTGGATGACCTCCTTGCCGAAGCTGACGCACGCACGTAGTCCCCAGGGTGCCGGATGGACTCCCGCACCAGAAGAGCCCGTCCTCAGGGGCTGGAGCGCCTGCACGGCCTCCACACCAGAGATCTTCCCATGGAACCAGCTGGGGGACAAGGAGAAGAATCATAGAATCATAGAATATCAGAGTTGGAAGGGACCTCAGGAGGTCATCTAGTCCAACCCCCTGCTCAGAGCCGGACCAATTCCAACTAAATCATCCTAGCCAAGGCTTTGTCAAGCCTGACCTTAAAACCTCTAAGGAAGAAGATTCCACCACCTCCCTAGGGAACCCATTCCAGTGCTTCACCACCCTCCTAGTGAAAAAGTTTTTCCTAATATCCAACCTAGACCTCCCCCACTGCAACTTGAGACCATTGCTCCTCGTTCTGTCATCTGGTACCACTGAGAACAGTCTAGATGCATCCTCATTCTTCTCTTCTGCAGACTACACAATCCCAGTTCCCTCAGCCTCTCCTCAGAAGTCATGTGCTCCAGCCCCCTAATCATTTGTTGCCCTCCACTGGACTCTTTCCAGTTTGTCCACATTCTTCTTGTAGTGTGGGGCCCCAAACTGGACCAGTACTCCAGATGAGGCCTCACCAATGTCGAATAGAGGGGAACTATTACGTCCCTTGATCTGCTGGCAATGCCCCTACTTATACAGCCCAAAATACTGTTGGCCTCTTGGCAACAAGGACACACTGTTGACTCATATCCAGCTTCTCGTCCACTGTAACCCCTAGGTCCTTTTCTGCAGAACTACTTCCTAGCCGCCAAGGCTGGCTCTAGCCATTTTTGCCACCCCAAGCAGTGGCACGCCATGAGGGGTGCTCTGCCGCTTGCCGGTCCCGCGGCTCCGGTGGACCTCCCGCAGGCGTGCCTGCGGATGCTCCACTGGAGCCGCAGGACCAGCGGACCCTCCGCAGGGACGCCTGGGGGAGGTTCACCGGAGCCACCTGCTGCTCTCCTGGCAACCGGCAGAGTGCCCCCCGCGGCATGCCGCCCCAAGCACGCGCTTGGCGTGCTGGGGCCTGGAGCCAGCCCTGCTAGCCACTCAGACCCTAGTCTGTAAGAGTGAATGGGATTCTTCTGTCCTAAGTGCAGGACTCTGCACTTGTCCTTGTTGAACCTCATCAGGTTTTTTGGCCCAATCCTCTAATTTGTCTAGGTCACTCTGTAGCCTATCCCTACCCTCGTATCTCCCACTCCTCCTGAGGGCACCTGAGAGGAAACACTACATGCACTAGGGAATCAGGCCCAGCTCCACACATAAGCAGTACGGCGGAGACCGCCCCCCACCCCACCAGAGCACCCTCCCATCCCGGGAGTGTGGGGAAGGGGCGGAGGATGAGCTGCTCCTGCACTACATCCAGCCAACCGCCCACCTACCCACCCCCTCTGAGTGCCACCGTAGAGACCAATAGCCCCAGGAGAAGGTCACTACCCAGCTGGCCCCTCTCCCAGCCAGAGCAGGGCTGACCCCCTGGTCACTCCAGTCTGGTGGCGGGGGGCACTCCAGGGGAGGCCCACGTAGCCAGACATCCAGCCTGTGGCTAGGCCAATCCTTGATGCTTTGGGAGAAGGGCAAAAAGCACCCACAATGCACCTGGCCAACCCCACGCAGCTGACTATAGAGTGGGGAATATCCCCTTCCTGACCCCTACAGTGACCAGCACGTGGCCTGAAGCCTGAGATTTGAGTTACTCCTACATCAGCCAGTAGAGCTGTAAAATGACCCTGTCTTCCCCCCTTACTAGATGTGTCCTGAGCCATGGCGAGGCCCGCGGCCTAGGCATGGTGTTAACTCCCAGGTGCTCTGGGTGGTGGGTGCCAGCACCGTAGAACCCGCTGACCCCAGCCAAAAGTGGGAAGGAAATCGGTCTCCTTCATAACGCAAGCGCACCCTATGCCTCAGTGCTGCGGGGGCTCGGCTGTACTCACGGCATCAGGCTGAGCTTGGGGTCGACGCGGATGGCTTCACGCTCCCGCACCGAGCTGGCCGAGAGCAGCCCCTCCTCGCCGGTGTCGTTGTGTTTTGCTTGGTACCAGCCTTTCTGCTGCAGGGGAATGTGGTGGGATCTTGATGCCACTGGCACTTTGGGGGGGGGGTCTTACTCCCCAGGGGAAAGGGCATGTGGAGACAATTCCACTAGTCCACCCCCAGCAATCCTCACCCCCGACTCCCTCCACTGGCAGGTTCTCATTGCTGCTGTGACGAGGGTGGGGAGTTGGGAAGGGAGTGATGTGGGGAGGGGCGAGCTGGGGGGGGGCGAGGATGGACGGTGGGGTGGTGCCAGGTGGGATCCTGCCGTCCTAGGCTAAATCAGAGTCTGACCCTGCCGGCTCTATACCCATGCTTCATGGAGCAGTGTTACAGCAGCTCCTTGGGGCCCGTGCGGCTGGGCCAGGCACTGCACACACACGGCTAAGGAAAGGGGGTCCCTGCCCCACAGAGCCCCTAGAGGAGGCGGGGGCTTTTGCCCCATTGCCAGGAGAACGTGGGCAAGCAGCCGCTGCTCTTTCTGCAGGTCCCCTTAACGGTGGTTTGCCCTTGGGAACAGCCCCTCCCCCAGTGCTCGTGCAACAGGCTGGAGCCAGCCGGCCTGGCCCTCTGGGCTCGTGTCCCATGCCCTGCGCTGCCCAGCTCACCTCGCAGACCTCGACGATGGTGACAATGTCGCCCTTGCGGAAGGCGAGCTCGCGGGCTTTGGGCTTGGTGTGGTCGCTTGGTGATGCACTGCGTCCCCGGCAACCAGCATTTCTGTGGCAACAGGGGTGGCATGAGGGCAGCTGGCAACAAGCCCTGCTCCCCTGGCAGCTAGACACGAGACTGCCGCCCCTCCAGGTGGGTGTAAGGGGCACGCTCTAGGGACTGGCTGAACCCCCTGCAGGACTGCAAGGGCGAGACGGGCACTTCCACGCTGTGACTTTGGGGCACTCCCCACCCGAGCTGCAAGGGGTATGGGGTGCCCCACAGCTGATCAAAGGGCCGAGCGGGTATGACACAATGCCAGGTATTGCCAGGCAAACAGGTGCCAACTAGGCAATGGTAGAGGGGCGTGCAGGCGCTGTAGGTTAGCTAGGAAGGCAAGCAGTGTCATGCCAGATGGGATCATCTCCCCCAGTGCCAGCTGCTGCAGGAGAAGGGGCGCGTAGCGCCATTAAGGGACAACAGGACAATTATCTGCCCATGATGGAAGGCTCTTCCTTGCTGGCCCCAGGCAGATAGCGGCTGGTTTATGCCTTGGAGCTCGAGGGAATGGGTCAGACCCTGGCACCGGGGGTTCCATAAAGGAGGAGTGGAGGGGCTAGGCCACTCATGCATTTGGAGATGGTCCCAGGGCACAGCCCAGCCAAAGGGCGGTGAGTGGGTGAAGGAGAGGAGGGGAGACCTGCAAGTGCGTGGGGGGAGGGAGATAGCGGGATTTCACCTTGGGATGTCACATTCAGTGACCCCTTCTTGACCAGTGGTGCCTGCACAATCTGCCCCCCGTGTGGCTGTGTTCCCCAGGCTGTGGTGCCCACATGCTGCCCATGTGCATGGCCTCGTGCACACTACAGGCACCCGGGTCTGAAAATCCAGCCCTCCAGGAAAGTGAAAGTCAGCCACGCTCCTGGGATTTTGTGCTGCCAGGGGCCCTGCGAGGGCTGGAGCAGCCTGCACCACTTACTGTTGACATGCTGCCTGGCTCATCAGCGCATCCACAGCAGCTCTGGGGAATCCTGTCTCTGAGAAAATGCAGCAATCACCTGGGAGGAGACAGAGACGGCCATTGGTCTCTGGGCTGCAGAGAAGGAAGGACTGCAGGGGCCAACCCTGTCTCCACTCTGTTGGAGTTTTCTTGTTCAAAGAGAAACTGTCAAGCAAACATTAGGACAGCTGTTTCGCTCCACCCAGAAGCAGCTGCCTTTAGTCTGGGGTGAACTGATTCCCACTACGTGTTGTGCAGTTGTGAAGAGCTTTGAGATTCTTCGAGGTGTAGACATGGGGGATTACATGTCACTGTTATTATCAGAAAGGCATTTTCCCCTCTCAGCACCACAACTGCCCATGAATGTCAGTGTGATGGGTGTGTTCACACCTGGCGGGTCTGAGCTGAAGGTGTTTATGGTGATAACCATGAGCCAGTGTCTGACCAACACCAGGTGACCTGGGTAAGGTGTAGCATGATGCTGATCTTTGTGACTAATGATCACACAGCCTAACATGAGCCTGGTGAACTGTCCAGCTACCATCACACAAGGTCCTTTCACACCAAGACAGCTCCTTCCCGCAGACAGCCTCCAAACACATACCAATCATCCCTTCATTACCCCCAGCCCCTCTTGCACCTCCCCAAGACGGCAGCATCCCGGCTTTGCAGATGGAAACAATAGAAAGGTGGGATTCTCAGGCGCTCGGCTCTGGCCCATATCTGCTCCCACTGAGGGCACTGGGCGGCTTCTCCCTGAGGCCAGAGGGGAGCACTTGGGAGAAGCCCCCGCCCCACCCCCGAGGTGTCTTGCCCAAGGCCACCCAGCAAGTCAGTGGCAGAACCAAGACTAGGCCCAGAAGTCCTGACCCCTGGTCCCTCTGCTGTCCCACTAGATCACATGCTTTCCTAGAGCCAGGACTCCCCTGCCCTGCTCTAACCACTAGGTCCTAGAGTTTAAAGGCAGAAGGGACCCCAGGCCATCCAGCCTGACTTCCTGGAGCTCAAAGCCCCCTCCCCCCCAATCCAGCCCCCGCACACTTATCCAACAACCGAAATGAGACCAAGGTATTACAGCCCACAGGAAACTAGAACGGCCTGTGCCACAGACACAGCAAGGAGGGCCGAGGGGCCCCAGTGCCCGAGGCCCTGCAATGGCAGGGAAATGAGTAAGTGAGAGAGACCCAGAGAACCTGGCAAGGACCCGCACCCCCACGCTGCAGAGGCAGGCGAACCGCCCTCCCCCCCAGGTCACTGCCAGCCTGACCTGGGGCAAAATCCCTTCCTGACCCACACTGGGTGATGGGTTAGTCCCTGGGCATGGGAGCAAGGGCCAACCAGCCAAGCACCTAGCTAGAGAGAACATCCAGTCCCACCTCAGAGCCCTGCCCCTCCCCATCCAGTGACCCAGCCAGCTGCCCCTCCCCATCCAGTGACTGGCACAGCCCTGCCCTCCCCTTCCAGTGCCACCTCAGAGCCCTGCCTCTCCCCATCCAGTGACCCAGCCCAGCCCTGCCCTCCCCATCCAGTCACCTGGCCCAGCCCTGCCCCTCCCCACAGTGACCCAGCCCAGCCCTGCCCTCTCAATCCAGTGACCTGGCACAGCCCTGCCCTCCCCATCCAGTGACCCAGCCCAGCCCTGCCCCTCTCAATCCAGTGACCTGGCACAGCCCTGCCCCTCCCCCTTCAGTGCCACCTCAGAGCCCTGCCTCTCCCCATCCAGTGACCCAGCCCAGCCCTGCCCCTCCCCATCCAGTCACTGGCCAGCCCTGCCCCTCCCATCCAGTGACCCAGCCCAGCCCTGCCTTCCCATCAGTCACCTGGCCAGCCCTGCCCCTCCCATCCAGTGACCTGGCACAGCCCTGCCCCCTTTCCAGTGCCACCTCA